>NC_084513.1:4400759-4754509 GCF_024500385.1 Phyllopteryx taeniolatus | reverse complement strand
TGACCCAGAAAATGAGATGTTTTGAGCGTATGCCGCCATTGTTTGTTGTTTTAAGGTAGCTTAGTTAGCTTAGAAAGCTTAGTTAGCTCTGAGGCAACTGTCGCAGTTACGAAATCAAAATCACTGGATAATTGCAATATCAGCAAGTGCTGGGGATCATATGTTAAATTACTTTGGCTTTGACTATTTTTGGTGTTGTAGGCAAAATATTTTGGTTAAAATAACTTTGACAGCCACTGCCAACATCTCCATTAGTTTGTGCCGTAGCAGTTTGCTAATCTTGGGTCCACATATAATCAACAGTACAAATAATAGATTAGTGCACCACATAGTGCATCAATACAGTAGTTACACATGATTCATTGATAGAGTAGTTACTCAAAATACAAGCTACAGTCGAACAAGTAAACAATATCAACACAAAAGACACCAATTATTAATTTGATTACAAATGAAATAAAATACTGTTAAAACAAAATATGTATTTTAATCCTGAAGCAACACCTCTCAGATGAAAAGAGTATCAAGTGTATATAATAAAACCAAATAGCAGGCATGTCAAACTCCACCACATCATTTTATGTGGCCGGTGAAAGCAAATCATTTGTGTCAACTTCCATGATTCTTCCTACACTCTGTACCAAAATGTGATATTGTAATATGTAATAAATAATAACGTTAAGCGACTGCAAGCATTTCATTTGTTACCAAACCCAGTAACTTACAGTAACTTGAACAATAGTTGAACAAATTATTTTCCTTGTCTTCTGATTTGAAAACTAGTTATCCATCATTTTGTTGTGGATATATAATACTATGATCAGGCGATTAAACATTTATATGGTTTCACTGTCATAACGGCTCTCTGAGGGAAACCATACCAACAATGTGGCCCGTGACAAAAATGTGTTGGACACCCCTGCACTAGTAAATGAGGGATTACCGTACTGTAGTTGTAGTACCTGACCACAGAAGGCAAATCTATCACTTTAACACTTCCCAATTTTCAGAATTTTCATACCGAGCTTGACTTCGGCGTTCTCCGTCAGCAGCACGTTTTGGCCCTTAATGTCACGATGGATGACGTGATGGGCGTGAAGGTGAGCTAAGCCCTAAACAAAAGGGACAAAAAATGTGACAAAATGTGCAAAAACGTGACCAAAAATGAAGGAGAGAATGATGGGAAATATTTCCTGACCCTGAGGATCTCTCTGGAGATATAAGCGATCCAGTCTTCCTTCAGTGTGTTGCCTTTGGTGTTCTTTACCAGGTCTGTGATGGACCCAGCCCCGCAGAACTCCATCACCAGCTGTAACAGACAAACATGGAAGACTCATGAGATGAATGAAACCTTGAGTGACAGGCGACAGCACCAAAGCCGGCGGGGACCAATTTGGCGGGCTCTCTGTATGAAAGGGAGAATTGTTCTCTCTGCTGTCATGCCACCTCCAGTTGCACGAGGGTGTCCAAAGAGGAACACGTGCTTACACATGCATGTTTAGTGGGAGGCTCGTAAAAAACATCACCACTACGACAGCTGGAGAAAGGCAACTAAACACCAGACTGCATTTCCGAGTGAGAGTGAGAGCTCTCCAGGAACTCATAAAACAAAGTCGTCAGTGTCTATAAATCAGCACGACTCAGGTTTTTGTTGTTGTTAATTATTATGATTAGAAATGTACCCATAGTTGGTCGTCATGTCCCGGCGGGCTTTTCTTAATGAAGGCGCCATAGTAGGTGGCGATGTTGCGGTGGTGGGAGTACTTCTTCAGCATGTTGATCTCCAACTTGATCTCCTCCTCTTCGTCCTAAAAAAAAGGTCCGCATTTTTATCAGTCTTATGACCTTAACTAGAATTGGTTGTTATTTATTTAAATTTAAAAGACAAATTAGATGTTAAATACCTGTCTATTATATATTATATATAAATAGGAAAAGTGAATTTAATTTAAAGATATTTATGGAGCACTTTTAAAAACAACCACAAAAACTGCTGTACATAAACAGAAAATCGAACATAAAAAAAATAAAACAAACACAAAATTAAACAATGACAAAGTTAATACAATACAAACAAATAAAACACAGTTTTAATTTATATTTAACAAAAAAATATTATATTTACTGTATATTCAATATTTATACTTAATTATATAATACATAATAATTTAATCAAATTATTACATTTATCTAAATAAAAAATGCAAATCATACATGAAAATATCCAGTATTCACATGAATAAAATCTGTTTTATAAATGTATTGATTATAGTAAAACAAATACAAAAATACAAAAATTAAATCCCAACAGAAATTAAACAAAACAATTAGAATTAAAACAATCTATTTGAAATTACAATTTTTAAATTTGTAATTATCTTACATTGTTTTTTAATTTAGAATTACATTTTGAAATCCGGCGGCACGGTGGCCGACTGGTTAGAGCGTCAGCCTCACAGTTCTGAGGTGCGGGGTTCAATCCCCGTCCCCGCCTGTGTGGAGTTTGCATGTTCTCCCCGTGCCTGCGTGGGTTTTCTCCGGGCACTCCGGTTTCCTCCCACATCCCAAAAACATGCATTAATTGGAGACTCTTAAATTGCCCATAGGTGTGACTGTGAGTGCAACTGGTTGTTTGTTTGTATGTGCCCTGCGATTGGCTGGCAACCAGTTCAGGGTGTACCCCGCCTTCTGCTCGATGACAGCTGGGATAGGCTCCAGTACGCCCGCGACCCGAGTGAGGAGAAGCGGCTCAGAAAATTGATGGATGGATGAATATCTACGGCCAAAAATGATGGCCCAAAAGTGCTTTTTCGGCTTTGGACCGAAATACTTTTTTCACCGAAATAAAACAGACCAAAAAGGTCCGCGACCCTAGTGAGGAGAAGCGGCTCAGATAATGGATGGATGGATTTTGAAATCCAATTTCAATTTATTATTATTCATTTTTACAATTTACAATTAAACGTATTTAGTAGTAAAAGATGTCGGCACGGTTTGCGACTGGTTAGCACATCTGCCTCACAGTTCTGAGGACCGGGGTTCAAATCCAGGCCTCGCCTGTGTGGAGTTTGTATGTTCTCCCCGTGGCTGCGTGGGTTTTCTCCAGGCACTCCGGTTTCCTCCCACATCCCAAAAACATGCATGGTAGGTTGATTGAAGAGTCTAAACTGTATGTATATATATATATATGTATATGTATGTATACATACATATATACATATATACACATATATACATATACATATATATACATATATCCATTTTCCATTTTCAACACCGCTTATCCTGGTTAGGGTCGCGGGACGCTGGAGCCTATCCCAGCTGACTTCGGGCGAAAGGCGGACTACACCCTGAACTGGTCGCCAGTCAGTCGCAGGGCACATATAGACACGGACAACCATTCGCACTCACATTCACACCGTCACTGAGTGGGAACTGAACCCACGCTGCCTGCACCAAAGTCAGGCGAGTGTACCACTACACCATCAGTGACTTTATAAACACACACACACACACACATCAAAATAATCGAAATTTAATATACGTTTTTTTGTCAAGGCGTTCATCAAAGAAACAGCTTTTTTTATATTTATTTATAATACCTTTGTACTGTAGTGGGCGTTTTAGGCCATTAAAAGAGTAATTACAGCCCTCTCTCATCTTTTTAAGTGGGAGAACTTGCACAATTGGTGGCTGACTAAATACTTTTTTGCCCCACTATATATAACGGACAATCGGCTGTAATGGAGGACCGCCTGCTAGTGTGTGTGCGTATGCATTTAACGTTGTTTATTTCTAATCTGTGCAGGCTCATTCATCATCATCATGGGTGCTTGGCTATGTTGTCAACTAGTCTGTCACTTTGGGGGGGAATTTCTATTTCAATTCCGTCTGTTGTCATGTGAACGCATAAAGTGCATGTTTTGCTGTGTGGGGAAAAAGCCACAGCGTTCCCCAGTAGGACAAAATTCCGGTTATGCCGTTCAATCCCATCCCAGGAGTCCTCAACCCACGACACTCCAGTTTTTTTTTTTTAGTTTTTTTTCCTTTCTTGACAGGTTTCAACCTTGTACAGCCTCTTTTCTTGCAGTTTGATGACGGCATGGAACTTGGCTCATTAAATGAAAGGCTAATGTCCTAGGACACCGGACACAAGTCAAACCGTGATGATGTCATCTAGTGTGTTGGTCTTTGATGACTCACAAACACACACTCACACTTCATTATAGTTTCCTTTCAGTTCACTTGCAATGGTCGGTATAAATTCTAGGGTTGTGCAAGGCACCAAACGTGTACCAAAATACAGCGGTACCTTGATTTACTAGTTCCCCAACTTTTTCAAGCTGTCACATGATTGATTTTTTGGATTGTCTTGAAAGTACTTGAAACTTTGAGTAGGACTAAAACAATTACCTCAAATAATTCAATTCATTTTTTCATGAGACAAAAACTGTACCCAAATAATTGATTCACTTTTTCCCCAATCAAGTACCAGTAACAGCTGTATGGTATTTTGTAAAGGTGCAACAATTAATTAATAGACAACTTATTGACTTACTATTTTGATAATCAATTAATCATTTATAGACCTTGATTAACTTAATATTGTCCAAATCCTCTGAATTTAACTCTCTCAACAGTAAATATATACAGGAAGAGGCCATCTCCAAACCTGTTCCCACAAAGTTAAGAAATGTCCAAAATATTAGCCCCTGAGCTCCAGTGAAAGGAACTCTGAATGTGTCCGCAAACCAAGAGATTTTGGAAAGTCAAACAGTTTGGGGATTACCCCTTCCTATTCCAACATGTCTGTGCACCAGTGCAAAAAGAAAGGTCCCTAAAAACATGGATGAGACCATTTGTTTTGAATAACCTTTACAGAGTAATGCCCTCAACCCTATAGAACACTTTTGGATGAATTAAAGCGGAGATTGACAGCCAGGCCTTCTCGTCCAACAACCCGATAGAACACCTTTGGGTTAATTTGGAGTGAGCCAGGCCTTCTTGTCCAACATCAGTGTGTAACCTCACAAAAGTGTTTCTGGAAAAATGGTCATAAATTCCCATGAACACGCTCTTAAACCTTGTGGAAAACCTTCCCATATTAGTTTAAGCTCAAACAAACAACACAAACAAAAAGTGGGCACGTACTTGAATATTAATTGACAAAACTACATCACAATGTCAGCGATTTAAAATCCACCCGTTTTGCAAGCCTTATGCCGTTTAGTGACTTTTACATTCAATGGGTGTCAAACTTAAACCATGTCACAAACTCATTTTGCCTATTTTATGCATAAAACAAAAACAATACTTTTATGGAAGAGGACCTTTAAAAGTGGTTAGCAATCGTTGGAGCCGTACTAATAATATTACTATAATGCTGCCTTGAAATTAACATTTGCAATCAGCTAAAAGAGTTAGTGATTCTACAATTAGTGAATAGACTCGCTACCAAGGCAGCTAACGAGTATCCGTTCATTTTCCCACTGACATTACTTCACAAAGTGGAGAAGAAAAGAAAAGTACCTACTCGTTTTCAGAGAACTAAGTACTTTTACTGTTGTATTACATTTTGATTTTAATTAGAAAAATTCAATTATTTTCTTTCCACGTTTACTAATGTACCTACGGAGTGTGTTCAATGGAAAAAAAAAAGTTCCTGTTATTAATTCAAACATTTCAAAATAATACATTTTAGAGCTGCAATACCATGATACAGTGAAACCCGCAATATTTTTGCTCACGGTTATCATACCGTCAAAATCTGCCTCAGTGACAGGTACCAAAAGTGTCCCACTGATATCATCATGCATTGCACAAAATGTAATTTGTGTGGGAAGCAAACAAAGAGAGATAACATGAACAGGAACGTCTCCCATGATTCCACTGCACTTCTCATCAAGTTCTCGAAGAAAGTTGACAAGCACTACGTTCTTTTGCCCTCGTGACGACTAAAGCAAACGCACCACAGCTGGAAACTGCATACGACTAGCAGTGTGTGTTATTTTGACTTTGTGCATGTACGTGTGTGTGTGTGTGTCTTCCCGTCCCGTTATAGAAGAGGAAGTGGAATGTGGGTCAGAGCGCATGCCGATGTGCTCAAAACACACACAGCAAAAAGAAACTCAGCCAACTTCAGAAGACAAACAGCACCACGTGTTCTCCCAGACGCCTTTCATGTGTTCCCATTTCCAATGTTCACCATTTTAGCATAACAGCCCCATCTAATCAATAGCATCCATCTTCTAAAGTTTTATGAAAGTGTAAAAACAACAAAAAAGATTTGCTTTCACAAAAGCAACAGACAATGAAAAGGTAAAAGTGGAGTTAAACATGTTTTAAATAAATTTTAAAAAACTATTTAAAAAGTTATATTAGGAATAGATGGACAATAAAAAAATCAAGTGTTAAATTAAATGAAAAATCAAATTACAAATTAAAATAGAAGAATAAAATAAGTAAAACATTTTCTATTAAAATGCAAACGGTAATTTACTTTTTTTAGTAACATTAAGAGTACACATTTTGAAAAAACAGTTTTACTAATTTATCAACTACAATTAAATTATATGTAAAATTGAAATTAAAATGTAAACATTTCTAAAATAAGAAATAAAAATAAAGTTTAAAAAGCAACAATCGTGTCAACAAATGATGAACTTGCTATACTTGCGCTAACTTTGTTTTCGGTTGAAATACAACAGAAATGCTATGTTACGCTATCATTTAAAGTTGCTACGTCGACAAAAACAGTCCAACTCACCTCTGTGACGTCCATGACCTTAATGGCCGCCAGTTGTCCCGTCTTGACATGCCGACCCTAACGAAAACGAGAGCAAAAAAAGCGTCAACAAAAGGCAATAAAAACAAAAACAAACTTTGGCTTTTGGTTTGGTTTTTCAAGCACAGTCATAAAACGTTAGCGGTATTGTTTTCTCTTGAACGTGGCGGCTGATCGAATTAGTGAATTGTTAAAATGCTAACAAGCTAAAAGCTGGTATGCTAACATGCTAACAACCTGAGAACAAAATGCATAAAGCCAGATGAATGAGGATTTTACATCCTGCTGTGGAGTTCGGTACTATTTCAAATGAAAATTGCTAAACTGCTAGCATGCTAACGGGTGGGCTGCTAACATATAGCAACAATAAGAACGTGAGAACAGAAAGTGTAAAGGCAGTTTTATAAATAGTTTCACATCTTGCTCTGAAGTCAGGTACTATATTTCTAATGAGAACTTCTGAATGCTAACAGTAGGTATGCTAACAGTCACACAGCAACCCAAGTGCAGATAGCGAAAAGACAGCTGAATAAGGTTTTCATTTGGTGTGGATCACAAGAAAATGCTTATTGTCTGGAATCACAAGACAACGGCGCGGAACCACAATGAGTGGTCTCACAACAACATATTTAGCATAGCACAGAGAAATGCCAAACAGAAGCAGGCGAAAGTGGTGTTTAAACTTTGTCGACCCTTTAAATGCAAAGACAAACAGCAGAAATGATAAACGGAGCTAAATAAGTTGGTGTAGCGAGCACCATTAAGTCATCGCTTTCCAACTCCACACACACACTTCTTGCCTGGCCTAGTGCATATACTGGCTAAAACTACAGCCAAAATAAACGCAGCCACAACAAACCTAACTCTTGCAAGGGAAAAAAAGGAAAACGTTGCTTGTTTGGGTTGTTTTAAATCAACGGTTGCTGATGTGGGAGCAAGCGCCACATCGCCACGTGGTGACTTCATAGGCTGTAACAATGAAAAAACATTCAAACGTTGGAGGCATGACACCATCTCCTCGGCTTTCTTTGTTCAGTGGAAGCAAGGATGTTAGGACAGACGCTAAACAGAATGCTAAGACAGACAGGACGGACGAAAAATAGGAGTTTAAGACAGATGACAGGACGGATGCTAGGACTTACACTAAATAGGCGGCTAAGACAGAGGATAGGATGGACACTTGGACAGACGGTGAATTGGAGGCTAAGAAACGCTAGGATCTACGCTAAATAGGAGTCTACAACAGACAATAGGTCGGACGCTAGGATGGATGTTAGGATGAACATTTTGACTGACGCTTGGACAGAGGCTAGGACTAAGACTGAGGCAAGAATGGATGCTAGGACAGACACTTGGATGGATCTTACCATGGCCGTTCTGGCGGACAGTAGGATGGACGCTAGCACAGATGCTAGAACTGACACTTGGATGGTTGTTAGGATGGACGTTAGGACGGACATTACGACTGCCGCTTGGGTAGGACAGAAGGAAGGACAGACACTAAGATTAGAACGGATGCTTGGATGAATGTTAGGTTGACGCTAGTACAGACGTTAGGATGAGGTTAGGATTGATGCTTGGACGGACACAATGATGGACGCTAGGACAAACGGTAGGACAGACACTGGGACAGGGACTAAGAATGAGGCTAGGACAGATGCAAGGCTGGAGACAAGAAAGGAGTGTAGGAAGGACACTAGCACAGATGCAAAGACGGATGTTAGACAATAGGACAGGTTCCTAGGATGGACGTGAGCACAGATGCCAGCATGGACACTAAGACGGATGCAAGGACAGACACTAGTAAAGACGCTAGCACAGACGCTAGCACAGACGCTAGGATGGGCGCTAGCTCGGATGGACATTAGGGTGGAAATTAGGATGCCCCCTAAAACGGACACTAGGACAGAGACTAGGTTGGACGCTTGAATAGACGCTTGGATGAATGTTATATTGGTCGCAAGGACGGGTGTTAGGACAGATGTTAGAACGGACATTACGATGGACACTTAAATGGATGCTAGGACGAACATTATGATGGAGATTAGGACGGATGCTAGAACAGATGCTTAGATGAATGTTATGTCGGATTCTAGGACTGACATTAGGACAGACATTATGATGGACATTTAAATGACGCTGGGACAAACATTAGGACAGGCACTAAGGCTATGTTCACACTGCAGGTCAATTACGATTTTTTTTGCCCACTGACATGTATCTGATTTTTTTTCACGTCAATGTGAACAGTACAATTCAGATTTTTTCACATCTGGCCCAGACCTCTTTCATATGTGGATATAAATCGGATATGTATCCGATGCGAGTCTAGTATGGACGATCAAGTCGCACTCCTCCGACCCATACGTCATCAAATGGCGGCAAATGTCATAACTGTTCGACAAAAGCAACAGCGGACGAAGGAGCAGAAAACAGTCATTAGTGAAAAGAAGATACTTTAGAACTGATAAATACAAGAAAATGTTCAAACTCTTTGAAATTTTCACAACTGCGTCATGACGATGGACAACTGTGGGCATGTGAAGCCCTTTGAGAGTCTTTTGTGATTAAATGCTATACAAATAAACCTGACTTGACCTACGCGGGGGGCCGTATTTACTTCCGTAAACATGTTTGTGAGCAGTCGCAATATAAAGCCCTATTTTGTGCGCATGCGTTATCACGGACACTGAAATGACACTAGGACGACGAACGTTACCACAGGCACTTGTTCACACTGCAGGTCAATTCCGCCTTTTTCCCCCCAATGTGACATGTATCTGATTTTTTCATGTCAATCTGAACAGTACAATTCAGATTTTTTCATATCCGACCCAGGCCTCTTTCATATGCGGATATAGATCGGCTATGTATCCGATGGCCACAAGGCGGAAGGACACTAGGAATGACGTTACAACTGAGGCTTGGGCGGATTCTAGGACAGACACTAGGACGGAGGCTAAAACAGAGTCTTGGATGAATGTTGGACGCTAGGATCCGTCCTACAAAAAAACATTACAAAAGACATTTGTATGGATGCTACGACGAACATTAGGACAGACGCTAAAACAGATGCTAAGGCAGACGCTAGAACTGACGTTATGACTGAGGCTTGGATGGATGGTAGGACAGACACTAGGCAGTAGGACGGACACTTGAATGAATGTTAAACGCTAGTACAGACATTAAGACGGACGTTAGGACGGAGAGTATGATAGATGCAAGGCCAGATGCTAGGACGGATGTAAGGACAGGCTCAGACAGACATAAATGAGTGCAAACAGTTCAGTCAGGTTTTATTTTCTGGTTTCCAACACAATTCCAACACAATTCTACTAAAGTGAATATCTTGTGCCTATTCACAGTTGGTATGCTAACATAATATTAAGATAGCAACCCGAGTACAAAAAGTGCTAAGGGAGACTGATAAGGAATTTCCATCCTGCCCTGTATTTTGAAAGAGAATTGCTAAAATGCTATAATGTCTGATAAAGTGATCAGTACCAAAACAGCAAAACAAACAAGGGGGAAAACAAGCAGAAAACCACTTGGAAGTTAATTCCAGTAATAAAGAGGATAGACTGAGTTGTTGTGCATAAATAGTGTCACAGGGTGGAGAAGAAAAAGCGCTCAGTCAGCAGGGTGGCGGCTTGAAAGGGTCACATGGGCAGGTGTCCATGAATTGATTTACTCACAGTGCTTCATTTCACACACACTCATCCCATCACAACCCCCTCTAAACCTCCCCAGAACCCCCTCTAAACTTTACCCATTTTTTTCCTCTGTTGTTTTGGTACATTTCTCTAATCAGAATGAATTCTCATAATGGTTCGTTCAAGTTGGTCTATAAGTGTGGCTCTGGCCTTATATTCCATTGTCAGATATTGTAACATTGTGTTGTGCTCCGGCTTTATATACTGTATACATGCCAGTTGATGGTTCAGGAGATGTACTTTTGAGCTATTTCAGAAAACTGGTTGATCATTGGTAAAACTAAAGCTTCACACATTTCTCTTCAGTAAAGAAAGTCAAGATTCACCATGCAAAAAAATGTCTAATGGAAAGTATAACGGATACATTTAGAAATATGCTTGTTCAATCATTTTTCATAAAGACTTATGCAATGAACGATTGCCTAAATGTTGAACACTATAAAACATTGTGATCAACATGACAAAGCAATTGATAATGGAGGCAACAGCAGACAATTTTGTACATAATCATTTTCATGGATGTACCAGTTTTGCAACTTGTTCAAAGAAATTAGAAATTGTTTTTTTAATGTGCACAATGGCGTGAAGACTGAACAAGTAGTTTTGAGAATTTCAATTCTGATCTGACAAAAGTAGCAAAGCGACTGAGAAAAAATAATTACATGTTTTGTGAAAAAATGCAAAGCAGCTTCCCTCTACATGTTGAACACTGGTTGTTGCACTCCACTTTACCTAGAAATTTGACTCTCCTTTGTGGTCTGTATAGGCAGTATGGTGGCCGATTGGTTAGCACATCCGCCTCACTGTTCTGAGGTCATCGGTATAAAATCTGTGTTTTTTTTCTTTGAGAAGCAGTTTTGCTTACTTTGAGGAACAGCTTTCTAATTTTGAGGAGCAATGTTTGCAGATTAATCCCACAGGGACCTGAAGTAAAAGAGGGGTTTTGTGGAGTCCAGGGTGGGCAGAGACCACTGGCCAGGTCTTTAGTCTGGTCATAACCAGGATAAACCCCTCCTTTGCTTTAGGTCCCTGTGATTGAGACATGCAAAAAGAAACAATTAAAAGCTTAAATTTTAACAAATATTTGTTGTTTTTATTCATCAACAATCTTTTTTTGCCATAGAGAACAGGCAACCAATTAAAAATCTTTTTCAAAAGATTATACAAAACATACTGAATATTTCGCCAAAAGATGTGAGTGAGCAAATGCATCTATATACATGAGTTCAGTGTGGATCAGTAGTCTCATAGCTTAGCTAATGTTAGTTCATGCTCATTCTTTGGTCAAAACTACAAGAATACACAATTGTTGACATTTTATGAACAACAAATAGCAAAGCAAACTACATCAACATTCTCATTTTTTTCCCCTTCTTTCGTGGTGACTTAGCATTTGTGGATGAATTGGCCACTTCAGGGACAGCGAGGAGGAGGGGTGCACGCGACGGCGTATGTTATTTTCAGTATTTAAAAGATGTTTTTTCTGCTTTGTTCTGAGGTATAGAAACTAAATCAGTCGCTCCAATAATTTAAGGGAGCAAGCAATGTTTTGTATTATTTAAAGACCCCCAAAATGTAAATCCATGTTTTGTTTCGAAATTCATTAAATGTTCGATGATAAGTGCTGAAAACCTGTGCAAAGACTGAAAACAATATAGTACTGAATTGTTGAGATATGGCTTAAAACTTCCCCATTTAAATTTTCCTGATTTTGTGGGTGGGTCTAAAAAGTATCCTCGTGATGTCACGAGGATGAGACGAGGATGCTGCAAGCGCTCTAGTGGCCATTTGGCGGAATTGCCACTTCTTTATTCATAAACCTAGTTCTACCAGTATAGCGTGCAATTGGCCATGAAACTATGCCCACAACTCAAAAAAATAACAACAACAAAATACATCATCCCTGAAGTGAAACATGTTTTGTGTCATTTGGTTGACATGTCCTTTGTCTGGCACCACGCATGTTGTACTGCAAGCCGGACAGCAGTTAGAGAAGCCGCCGGAGCAGCGTTACGGGAGGCCATCAGCCACAGATGCCTGCCGCACATCACGGAGGCTACTCGCCCACCAATTGCCACTACCTTGTTCATAAATAACTTCACCCTGTTCTACCAGTATAGTGTGCAATTGGCCATGAAACGACAGTATGTCCACAACTCAAAATGATACATCTTCCCTGACATGTAATGTGTTTTGTGTTATTTGGGCGATGGTGTCTTGAGTCTGGTATGTTGTGTTGTGAGGATGCAGCGACAGCCCATTGCAAGCCGGACGTCAGTGCAGGTCTTTGAAGGGGGAAGCAGGATTTTCAGAGCTCTCAGCGTCCACAGCGCCTCGAAGCTGAAAGGATGTCTCAATTCTTGACCATTTTTAAGTTTTAGTTCACATACATTTTTTTTCTCCATTTATTCATTGTCTGGCTTGTTAGCAAGACAATCTTTTCTGTAATGTGTCAAATTTACAAGACATTTATTTTGTCTGTTTTGGGGGTCTTTAACTTGCCCCGAGGACGTAGGAATTGAATCTACAAGTGTACACGTATTATGCCGTTCAATTACGACATGAAAATTCAATGATTAACAACTTTTTGGATATTAACAGTCGCTATGAGCCTCTAAGAAATATACTCAACTGCGATGGAATGTCAGTACTCACCAAGAAAAGCTGGATTTTTGTTTTATCTTTGGCGAGCTTGCACGGATGCTATCATTGGATAAAGGAGTGATACATGAATAAAGTGAGCCCTAATTTGTAAGAATCGGGTAAGGATTAAGGACTTTATGCCACTTTTTTTGTCGCAAATCGACCCAAATTTACTTTTCCAGTAATCAATGTAAATTAATAGGATATGTGACCAAAACCTTGACTCTTTGGTAGAAAGATGCCCGGATGTTTCTGATTAGTTGAGACAAAAATGGGATGTTTAAACAGGCCATTTTTCAATGGCAGCGTCCGCTCGAGCGTTCTCACTTGCCGGGCCAAACCGAGAGCAAGCGCATTGTCAGAATTACTTCAAACTTCACAGAAAACAAGAAAAATAATAGTTCATCACTTTCATCTAGTTTTAAACCGTGTCTGAATCCTTTGAACGTGTGTTTTTTGATGCAAAAATCAAGGAACATTTTCATCTTTGTCAGAAACAGAAAATATAATTTGAACTGAAAATTTTAAAAACGAGGAGGTAAAGTGTTTAACAATAACGTCATTGGAAAAGAAGTAGGATTACCTTGCGCGAAACAATGAGAAAACACGATTTTGGTATACCTCCGCTAAATCCAAGTGCCAGAAATCCAGCACAACGCAAAATGGCGGCCGTTTTTCTGTATTTAGTAACTTACTGACTGTAAGGTAGGGTAGGGGAGAGTGTGACGAGACAGATTAAGAAGACAAAGGCAGATCATATAACCATGTTGTGGAAGCTGAGAAAGGAAAAGTGTTCTGCGGCTTTTCAAGAAGACGTGAGACAGGCTCTTGGTGGACAGAGAAGCTTCCAGAAGACTGGACCACTACAGATAGGTGATGAGAGAGACAGGCAGGAGAGTACTTGGTCTATCTTCTGGTAGGAAAGGGGAGAAAGAGACTTGGTGGTGCAACATCAAAGTACAGGAAATCATACCAGGAAAGAAGTTAGCTAAGAAGAAGTGGGACACTGAGAGGAGTGAGGAGAGGATAAAGAAATACTTGGAGATGCGACGTAGGGCAAAGGTAGAGGTGGCAGAGGCCAAACAAGAGGCATGGGATGACATGCATGCTAGGTTGGACACTAAAGAAGGAGAAAAAGATCTATACAGGTTGGCCAGACTGGCCAATGGCTGGTTTTACGTCACACTGCAGTCTCTGTATTAAGAGACCGCATGATATGTTGTTCTATGCCATGCTAATCACTAAATGACAAGTTTATGGTCTAAAATGAAGGAAACCATTTGTTTGTGTGTATATAGAAGTGTGTCTACTGGACTGAAGGCAGATAGGATGAAGACGAGAATTGGGAGCTGGATGCCAATCCCGTCACTCCACCAAAGGAAATGCCAAGGCAGTGGTGTAATTTTATAATAACACACAAACACAGTGTCATCTGGTTGGAGCGACAGAAAGAGAGTGTGTGTGTGTGTGTGTGTGTGTGTGCGTGCGTGCGTGTGCGTGCGTGATTTTAGAGGGACAAAGCCTTCTTTATTGCACCCCCTCTGGGCTTTGAATCATGGACAACAGGCCAGGTGCAAGCAGCCATGTAAACACACACACACTTGTTAATTTAAATAATCTAAAACAAAAAAATAACAGTTAAAACACCACTAAAGGCAAATAAGAATGTAAGTACCAAAAAGTTGTTTAGTTGGTAAAATAATAATTAAAACCCTCCAAAAGTGAATTCAGGTGAGTTAATTGGCAAAATGGTAAGTAAGAATTAAAACCACCTCAAAAGGCAATTTAGTTGGCATAATAAGAATTCAAGACCCTCCATAATACAGTAGATGATTTAGATAGTGGCTTAATAAGAGTAAAGGCTTCTTTATACTCGCGCGGGCGGTGACCGCGCTGACGTCACTGCGGCTATCCTGCGCGCAGTTTGCCTTTACACTCGAGCGCAACCCACGCGTACAGTTTTGAATGCGTACTGCAGTTCTCCTCCAAGTCGGGGGTGTGGCTACGGCTGGTATTGGCTAGGATGCCACAGGGTGGAGTTTCCTCTGCATTTTTGCACCATTTCCGGTAGCCGTTTTTACTTTCCTTTCCGTAACAAGGAAAAAAGCAACAACAATGGCGACCGTGGAACAGTGTCTGCTAGAACAAATAGACCTAGATGACCAGATGATACGTTTCATGATGCTGCAAAATCGATCAAGAAGGCAGCGCCGTAGAACTGGTATGTAGAACTAAGGGCACGTTGAGTACCTCATCACACCATGTGACTAAAACGGACCAATCACGAGAGGTGATGTCCGCGGCATTCTAAGCACAGCAACAATTTTTGCCGTGTGCGCGTCAACTGACGCAGAGGGGCCGCGCGGGCCAATTTGTCAGTCACGTGATGCAATGCAGGCGTTGTCGGACGCGCGAGCGCGGGAGAATAAAGTGGCCCTAAGAATTAAAGGCGCCTCAAAAGGAGATTTCGTTGGCATAGTCAGAATTGAAGCCCCCCATAATAGTGGATTTAGTTGGCAGGACAAGCAAGAATTAAAGCTGCCCGGAAATGTGATTTAGTAGGCATAATAAGAATTCAAGCACCACCCATCGTAACTCATTTAGTTGGTGAAAAATAATTGTAAGAATTTAAGCTGCTCCAAATGTGATCAAGTATCACAGGATCCCGTCGTGGTACGCCGGTGACATTCCATCCACGGGTGCAACTTTTCACAACAGTGAGCTAGCAGGCTAATTTTAGCCTTGCTGAGTTCTCCTCTCCATCGGAAGCTCGTTATTCCCTGGCTGAGGCTCATTAGCGTTGATGGCGGCTGACTGGGAGGTTGAGGAGATACGAATCAGGGATAGGACACTATAAAATCCTGTAAGCCGGCCCAGTCACAATCGCAGGCCTGGGACGAGGATACACGTCGGGTTGGGGCTAAAAGCAGCGAGCTAATTAAAAGCAACACAAAAGGTGAATGGAGTTGATAACGACTTCTCTGGGTTAGTAGTTGGGAAAATCAGCGCTCGAAAGCAGTTTTACTTATCAACATGAAATTTGGTCTTTTTTTCTTCTTTTTTTGTCTATCATGAGTAGACGCACAAAAAAGTTTCAAAAAGTCATGCCGGAAAAGACACAGGAAGTCTGCCATTCTGCTTTGAAGTTGTCATTTTAGACTCATTTTGGTCACTTGCAAGCATCCTTTGAATATTTGGAAATTTAAGTCCCTAAACACAGTTTCACTTAGCTACATGAAATTTGGTAAGCATGTCTATCATGAGTAGACACACAAAAACAGTCCCAACAAGCCATGCCCGAACAGGCATTTAAAGTCTGCCATTTAGCTTTGAAGTGGCGATATCAGGCTTATTTTGATCATTTCCAAGGTACTTCGAATTTTTTGAAAATTCAGCCCCCGAAGCCAGTTTCACTTAGCAAAATGAAATTTGGTAGGGATGTCCATCTTGAGTAGACCCATAAAAAGTCTCAAGAATCCATGCCTGAAAAGACACAGGAAGTCCGCCATTTTGCTTTAAAGCGATCTTTTCAGAGTCTTTTTTGGCCATTTCCAGTGGTCCTTCAACGATAAGATATCCTTAATGTTTTGCCAGAATTTTAGGAATAAGGATGATGAAGATTGGATTTGTGGTGACAGGCTGACAGTTGGATGTTACCAGTGCCATCTTCCATGGGGGGGCTTGTGTGGGCTAATATATTAAGTGTAGTTTGGGGGATTTATCCCCCTCCCGGCCTAAGAAAACACCCACCATGCCGCAGAAAGAAGCAAGCGACGTGACTAATCCGCGGACAGCAGAAGCAGCTTAAAGTAAACAGCGTGATTCAGTACACTCAAAAGAACTGCCGTCACTACAATGTGCCCCTTTTGTGTGTCTGTTAATGATCCATACCACAGACTCCCTTTCAGATAAGATACTGAAAATACAGTCCCTCAAATGACTAAAGTATCAAAAGTATCGATATTTAATCTTGAGAATCTTTCTTCTGGTATCAACGGCATCGACATTTGAGACTGTTTTGATCGTTTCCCCATGCAAGTGACGCTGCTCCAGACGGTGTAATGGCATCTCATCACAGCACACACTGTACTGTTTTTGTTTGTATTTGCGTGTATTTTCGTTTGGAAATGCCACTCCATGTTGAGAAAAGGTTTACACGACGAGCACATACAAACAAACAACCATTTGTGCACACATTCACACTTACGGGCAGTTTAGAGTCTTCAATCAACCTACCACGGATGTTTTTGGGATGTAGGAGGAAACCGGAGTGCCTGGAGAAAACCCACCCAGGCACGGGGAGAACATGCAAACTCCACACAGGTGGGGCCGGGATTTGAACCCTGGTCCTCAGAACTGTGAGGCAGATGTGCTAACCAGTCGGTCACTGTGCCGCCACAAACTCTATATTCACAGTAAATTATTTTTGCAGATGTAACTCGAGTCACTGGCAATCTATATATACAAAGCTACGGTATGCCAGTTAGGTTAGACTACACAGATCATGCATGGTCCAGCGCTACCAATGAAAAGGTTAGTGTAGAGTCCTGTGAATGTTTGATTTTACATTTTATAGTAATTTCTTTTTATGTATGTATGTATGTATTTATCTATTTATGCAATTTTATTTTTTTCATTTAAATATTGAAATTTATAATAAGATATTCGGTAAGTGTTCGCTTAACTTTGCAGTTTTATTTTGGTGACAAAAGTCCTTCGGTCCGACACAGAAAATGCACTTTTGGGACATTTTCGGTGGCCGAAAATTTGGTGTATCACTAGATATGATACTGTATATGGAGACACGAACTAAACATTACATCTTGTAATATTTGGTGGCTCTGTGGTGACGTCGTGTGTTCAACAAAAGACATTGTAGACATTTAAAGTTCCTACGGTTGCTTTGTCACAACCCCCTTCGCCATTCACCCGAATAAGGAGGAAGTGCTTAGACATGTTTTGCCGGAAGCAGAAATAGGTTGCGCTTATATCGGATTTAATCTTCAGTGACATAGTTTCTTCGAGCTCAAAGACGATTCAGACCTTAATGATCCGAACATGCGTGTTTTTGGGGGGGGGGAAATAAAAAAACAATACAGTCTTCTATGAACCCAACATGTATTTTTGTAAACAAGACAATTTAGTCCTCAGTGAAGCTATTGTCGCAGTTTTGTTAAACATCAACTACAATTCAACCTTCGATGAAACGACACAAAACCCTTCCACCATGGTTCAAAGGGCTAGCTCACCAAAGGTGTTTGTCACACTACGCTTGAATGCTGCCGTAAATATCAATGAAGCCAGCTTTGTGGACACTGTTGTTGCTACAGTAACACTTGGTTTCACTCAGGGGAACATTTGGCTTTGAATAACAGCAAAAAAGACTTCCTTTATTTGGCTAAGGCTGGAAATGGATAAGGCTAGAGTCATGACAACGGCACCGTGATGACATCATAGACTCCAGTAACATGATTTTTCTCATTTTCAGTCTTGTACTGTATTAACGTACAGTCTTTGTTCTTTACAAAAACCAAGAGTTAGGTTCACTGAAAAATCTTAATTCTCTTTGTTGTTTAAAAAAACATGATGGTTCTCTGACATTTTCACAGTCTTGGATGATTAAAAACACATATGTGAGGTTCACTGAAGTAGCTTAATCATCTTTGATGGTTACATTAACAATGTACGCAAGGTCGACTTAAGACTGAATTGTCTGAAGTTTACAAAAACATATATATTGGGTTCACTGAAGTCAGTTCGTGGAAAAAAAATCTATGCATTTGATGTTTACAAACACGTTTTTTTTTGTTAAAGACTAGTCTTTAATTTTTTGAAAAACAGATTTGTTGAGGACCGTCTTTTGTGTAAAAAAATACAGTTGGACTCACTGAATAAATTGTTTCTTTTATTTATTTATTTTTTTCAGCCCGTATGCTCGGGTCACTGAAAATAGATTTTTGTCTTTGAGGTTTAGAAAAACACAAAGGTTAGATTTATTTAAACTACATGGTCTTTGTTGTTTAGAAAAACACGCAAGCTGGGTTCATTAAAAACTCTTAATTGTCTTTAATGTTTTCAAAAAAAACATTCCTTGGTTTTGATGAATTAGTGTCTTGGATGTTTAGAATGTACAGTGGGTACGGAAAGTATTCAGACCCCCTTAAATTATTCACTTTTTTTATATTGCAGCCATTTGCTAAAATCGTTTAAGTTCATTTTTTCCCTACATTAATGTACACAACACAGCACTCCATATTGACAGAGAAAAAAAGGAATTGTTGACATTTTTGCAGATTTATTAAAAAAGAAAAACTGAAATATCAGTATTTAGTAGAAGCACCCTTTTGAGCTAATACAGCCATGAGTCTTTTGGGGAATGATGCAACACGTTTTTCCACACCTGGATTTGGGGATTGTCTGCCATTCCTCCTTGCAGATCCTCTCCAGTTCTGTCAGGTTGGATGGTGAACGTTGGTGGGCAGCCATTTTCAGGTCTTTCCAGAGATGCTCAATTGGGTTGAAGTCGGGGCTCTGGCTGGGCCATTCAAGAACAGTCACGGAGTTGTTCTGAAGCTACTCCTTCAGTATTGTAGCTAAGTGCTTAGGGTCATTGTCTTGTTTGTAGGTGAACCTTCGGCCAAGTCTGAGGTTCTGAGCACTCTGGAGAAGGTTTTCGTGCAGGATATCCTTGTACTTGGCCGGATACATTTTTTTTGTCTATTGCAACTAGTCGTCCTGTCCCTGCAGCTGAAAAACACCCCCGCAGCAAGATGCTACCACCAATCAGCAAAAAGTTCAACAATTCTGTTTTTTTTTCTGTAAATATGTGGTGCTGTGTATACATTAATAAGGAAAAAAATAACTTAAATGATTTTAACAAATGGCTGCAATATAACAAAAAGTGACAAATTTAAGGGGGTGTGAAAACTTTCCGTACCCACTGTATGTTAGGTTCATCAAAAACAAAAACAAATACGGTTGGCTCATTTAATCTAAATTGTATTTAATATTTTAAAAAATTATAGACTAAACTGTCTTCAATGTTTTTGGTTAATCAGGGACAAAACGACTTTTAATGTTGACAAACAAATGTACGTTAGGTTCAAAGAAGATTCAATATTGTCATTGATGTTAATGAAAATGTACTTCAGGTTTGTTGAAGACTAAATTGTCTTTGATGTTTACAAAAACTAGTACATTAGGTTCACAGAATCTTAAATTGTCGTATTTTAGGTTCACTGAAAACTTGAGGGTCGCTGATGGTGTAGTGGTATACTCGCCTGACTTTGGTGCAGGCAGCAGAGTTCAGTTCCTACTCAGTGACGGTGGGAATCTGAGGGCAAATGGTTGTCGCTGTCTATATGTGCCCTGTGACTGACTGGCGACCAGTTCAAGGTACAGTTTGCCGTTCGCCCGAAGTCAGCTGGGATAGGCTCCAGCTCCCCGCGACCCTTACCAGGATAAGCGGAGTTGAGAATTGATGTATGGATGGATGAAAACTCGAAATTTTCTATGAAAATACAAAAATTTAAAATAGAACACAAAATCGTCGGCTGTTTACAGAAAAAAAACATTGGGTTTGCTGAAGACTCAATTGTCAATGATGTTCACAAAAACACATACATTATGTTCATCGGGAACAACATTTTCCCTGTTAACTAAAAAGCAATCATTAGATTTGTTGAAGACTTATCTTTTCGTAAAAACTTTGATTTCGTATCAAATTAAAGATTTGCGAATGGGAAGCAGCTGACAGACAGACGCTGCGACATGCACGCGCACACACACACACACAGGAAGTCGGCAGTCTAGGACCATCCTTTACATTGCGGCTAAATACATCCTGTATTCACTCAGCATGACGGGCGGGCAGGCGCAGACCGCCTGGAACGTTCAACGTAAGCACTTTCAACGCATTCCTTCAAAAAGACCCACTGGGGTATAAGGGGATTCGGGGCGGGGGGGATAAATATAGGGTCATGCGACGACGAGGGGGAAGGGTGAGGCGCGTTTAATTTACATGGTGGGTAAAATAAAAATGTGTGTGGGTAAAAAGTGGTGAGGATCGGGTAACGTGGGGCCTCCAAGCGAGAGAAATTATTTCCCACTTGGTTGTGGTGGTGTCCACTAAATAGACGGCAGATAACAGAGCCTACGCCCATTTTTGTGTGTAATGGTCATCCCACACAACAAAACTAGAGCCTTCTCCAAAAAAAGAAATCTGAATTTTTTGAGAAAATATACTACTTTTTGTTGAAGAAATACACTAGTTTTTAAGCCTCATTCTTTCAATATTTTTTTTCTAATTTTTTTCTTGACTTTATTCTCCAACAAATATGACTGTTCTTTTATCCTTAACATTGTCATGTTTTTCAAAGAAAGAGTATGAAATGTTTTTTTCTCATAAAGCACTAATTTTCTCTTGTAAAAATGTCTTTATTCTTGTATCATTACTACTTTTTGTCCCATAAAAAAACATGAATTATTCTTGTAAGATTATTTAAACATTAAAATAAAAAAAAAATCAGACTTTATTCTCAACAAAATATATATTTTTTTTTAAATCTGCCTTTATTGTTGTTATTATCATCATGCATTTTTTGGGGCACCTTACATGTCACTCAAGCTCAACTTAAAGGGTTAATAATAATAACAGCTAGCAGCCATCAGGAGGTCATTGGTTATTTTGATCATTGCCGTTTCTGCGCCGTGGAATGGGCAGAACCCAGAATGAAATTGTTGGGTTTAACAATACGTTTTGAGAGGGTCAAGTTGGCAAGTGGATGGTTAGATTTGTTGTTGTTTGATTTGTTGTGCTGTATATACAGATAGGCTTTGCACGATCAGGATTTTTTGGGCCGATCACCGAGTTAAAAAAAAACGATAACCGATCACAAATCCGATCGCAAGATGGAGGAATGTCTATTTAAATGACCTGTTCAGTTACTGTATATACTTGTGTACTTAATTGCTCAAAAAATTATATTTACAATAAATAATGTATCTTTGTTCATCTATTTATGCCATTGAGGCGTAGTGACAGACAGAACAAAGGAATGGTCTTCTATTAGATGGCAGGAAGTAAATACAGAAATTAATGTATCCACTTTTTGTGACATTTTTGTTTGTTGGTGTGCCGTGAGGTTTTTCAATTGTAAAATATGTTCCTCGGCTCCATAAAGGTTGGAAATCACTGCTCAAGTCAGATCGTGTATTCTAAACAGTCAGGTCAAACCAACATTACAGAAATAATGGGTGCTAACTTACTGTAATTAAATTACTTTATTGTAAGTAAATTACTTCACCCACACCGAAACTTTAGAGCATGATTCGACAGAACGGCGGCATGTTTACGTCCAAGCGTAAGTGCTAGCAGTAGCTTGCTAGGCTACATAACGTTTTGTTGCCTGCTTGCGAGCCGTATCGTATTAAAAGTACGTGAACATACCTCAAGCAATCCTTAAACGAACGTCCTCTCCTGTCCTGAGCACCGGTGACCACCAACACATGTTTTTCCCCATTTTGTCCTTATAATACAGTTGGCGCGATCTTCTTGTCGTCGCCACGGTAACGAGTATATCCGGTCGCATTTGAGTAGACAAGATAAAGACTAATGATCATAAAAAACGGGATGCGGTGGTATCGGAATACAAGATGTTATTGCAGTACAGTGCAATCCTGAAAGAGCAAATTTGTCTTGTAGTCTGATCCAGGCATTACGTGTTGTCCATCTCAGGCGTTTTGACTGTCCCACAGCGCCGACGTGTGTTTGTTTTTAAATAACTTCATTGGCCGTCAGATATTTACAGTACTACGTCAAAAGGCATGCGACAGGGCTAAAAGTAAATTAGCTTTTGGATTCAAACATACAGTGTCCACAATGGCGACGCGGAGTAAATGTCTTTTGCGGAGCCAATCAATGACGTCATTGATCGGATTATTAAATTATGACATGAAAGCCGATCAGCATAAAATGCTAATTATCGGCCGATACTGAATAGGCCGATAAAAAAGGTGTAAAGTCTATTTACAGATGCAGAAAGTGGACTTTTGTGTTGAAAAATGTCAGTGTGGAGTTGCATTGTTCTGTAGACTAGAAGTGAGGTGGGGGGGGGCCTAATGTGCTGTTTATTCGGGAGACGAGTTGCTGTCTGTTGCCGTCACCTGAGTTGCTTTTGTCTGAATAAAAGTGGGATTTAGCAGAGGAGAACATGTCCTTATAGTGTAGAATGTGAGTGGTGGTTAGGTGGAGAGTGAGACCATTTTTTTTGCATAAAGGACTTCTAGTTGACATCCTTTGGCGTTCAGTTTACTGAGTTCAGGTGTGAACCAATTAGCATTGTGATTAAAGAGTGAGTTTAGAGAATTCTAATTTATTATTATTCCAAAAAATATGACATTATTCTTGTATTATAACGGGGGGGAAATTAAGACGTATTCTTATAAAATTACAACTTTTTGTCTGGAAAATATACTATTTTTATTGCAAAAAATCTGACAACTCTTGAAAACTAAAATAACTTTCTTGTAAGGTTATAACTTTTTGGGAAAATACACTGACAATTATCCCGAAAAATCTGACTTCTTAAAAAAATGTATTCTTTTAACGTGATGACTTTTTAAAAAAAAAATGTTTTCCTGGAAATATAGGAAAAAGTATTTCTAGAAAAAAAACTGACTTTGTTCTCAAAAAATATTGCTTTGTTTTGTACCATTAATAGAGATGTAACAATATTCACGATACCGCAAAATTAAAAGTGCCTCGATACAGTCGTGGTCTTGTCTTTTTATAAAATAATGAGCCGTTGTGTTTACAATTTAGTCTTAGTACGGCTATACGCAGCCACACTGCTTACCCAGGCTGCTACCGCCAGACTACAGTGCTCCCCTTCCTCATTAAGAGTATAAACGCACACGATTGGGCGCGTAACCCATGTGACCATGTGGGTATGTGACAAAAAATACACTGATTGGCTGACTGGCCAATGTGAGCAAAAGGCTACATTGGGAAGGATGCAGAAATAACTCGGTGCCCCGAGTCCCGCCCAAGGCGACAGCGTGGCCGCTATGCCGGTCTGAGCGTCGTGCCGCAATATATTGGGCAAGAGGCGCCTTGTTCGCACCGGCCTGCGTGCCAGCAAATGTTGACCCATGGGCCGGCAACAGCTGCTAGCAGACCTCCACTTCGTGAAGCCGGCACCGGGAAGCCCCATTAACCGGCCCTCCGCAGGCTGCCACCACCGCTCCCATTCGAAGAGATGATCCGCCAAAATATTTAAGCATATTTTAACAGCAGCACTCTTTTAGTGGTATACAAGTGAGTGTTTACCTCAAGTCGAAAGTCGTGGGTGAAAAGAACATCACAGGGAGAGTGAATGACAATTCTGACTCCCCATTACAACATATCCCTCTGCCAATACATTACAGTAGTCCCGAAAATCAAATATTGAAATAGGTCCACTCCATACACATCAATGGAAAAATACATCTGACAAACTTCCCTCTCTTCAAATGAAATGTTCACATTTCAAATTAAAACATATTAGAGAGGCTGCTCATAAAAATAAATCGCCCTAAAATATCACTAAGCGGAGGAAAAGAAACTAAGGATTCTTATGGCTTTAAGAGTGCTCCTGCGTTTATGACTACTTGAAATATGACAATACAGTAACTACTGTTAAACTATTTCCATCCATCCATCCATTTTCTGAGCCGCTTCTCCTCACTAGGGCCGCAATCGTGCTGGAGCCCATCCCACCTATCATCGGGCAGGAGGCGGGGTCCACCCTGAACTGGTTGCCAGCCAATCGCAGTGCACATACAAACAAACAACCATTCGCACTCACATTCAAATTTACGGTCAATTCATCCATCCATCCATCCATCCATTTTCTGAGCCGCTTCGCCTCACTAGGGTCGCGGGCGTGCTGGAGCCTATCCCAGCTGTCATCGGGCAGGAGGCGGGGTACACCTTGAACTGGTTGCCAGCCAATCGCAGTTTACGGGCAATTGAGAGTTGTCAATTAACCTACCATGCATGTTTTTTTGGGATGTGGGAGGAAACCGGAGTACTGCGAGAAAACCCACGCAAGCAAGGACGGGGAGAACATGCAAACTCCACACAGGCGGGGCTGGGGATTGAACCCCGGTGCTCAGAACTGTGAGGCAGACACTCTAACCAGTCGTCCACTGTCCCACCGTTAAACTATTTGATTATTGATTTAAAAAAATACTAATTTCCTTTATTCTTGTATTTTATAGTAAAAAATATTTCCAAATGTATTCTCATGAGCTGAAAACCTTTGCATCTCAAACTGTATTATTATTGTCTTTTTAAAAAACAGACACCACTCACTAAAAAACAATTTTTCTTTGTATATAAATTAATCAGACTTTATTCTTGAAAAAAAAAAAATCTGCAGAATATGCAACTTTTTTCCCCCATAAAACTTTTACTTGAAAGATTAAACTTTATTCTCTATATACGGCTGGTTGTCCCCAAAACAAAATTTCCGCAAAGGAGTGGACAATTCTGAAAACCGTGTACCTTTTATGCAGATACTTTGCAGGATATTACTGCAACTGTGTGCTTTCACGTCTACATCGAGTCAGTCGTTTTCTCGCGCCCTCTGAGGCGATGCCGGGTGTGCGTTTGAAGGCGGCCCCGCCCCTCCTGCAACATACTAACCCACAATTCTGCCGCATGCTAAAAATAGATGTGATTTAACCTACAGCGAGTGAGGGGGTGGAGGCTAAATGTTGAAAGCATGAAAGCAAACATGAGCATGAAGGTCTGTGGGAATTTCTTGCCCGCCACAATAAAAGCACACAGGAAAAAAAAAAAAAAAAAAAAAAGGAATTAAGAAATGATAATAAATTAAAGTGCTACATCCACGAAAAGCTATTTTCCACCTATTGCAGGTACATTAGTATATACATTTTTCCATGTAAAACTATATATTTTTTTTTGGACATGGGAATATATGTGCACAGTAGGGGTGGGTAATATGGGCAAAGAAAAATATATAAAAAAATTTGTTGCTATTTTACGATAATGTTAATTTGACGACATCCTAAAACAATAATAATAATAATAAAAATAAAAGTCTAAAGCTGTCCTTACTTCCCAGGACATTTACTGATAGTATTTCAGAAAAACAGCTTGTTTATTTTGTAGAGTGCTTCATACATCTGCTGCAAATCACTGCACAAGAATATTTTATGGCAAGACTTTACAATTTAAAAGTTCCAGTTATGTCCAGGCTGTAAATGGTAAATCGACTGCACTTAATAGCGCTTTATCTACACTATCACAGTGCCCAAAGCACTTTACAGAGCCTCATATTCACCCACTCACACACACATTCAGACACCAATGGGCGACTGCTGCCATGTAAGGTGAAATGGGTTCATATAACACTTGAATATAAAGTAAACTTTATACTTCACACAGAGATACAGCAAAATTACAGCATCTTATTCCCATTGAATACAAAGTTAAGAACAAAAAATTTGATGCAGCAATTTTACTGAATCTGTGTTCAAGGGGCTCATATCGCACTTGAATATAAGAAAACAAAAATGAATGATGTGGCAATTTTGCTCTACCTCTGCATGAAAGAGGCCAATATCCCACTTGAATATAAAATAAAGAATAAATGAATAATGCTGAAATTCTGCAGTATCTCTTCGTAAACAAGGCTCATATCACACTTGAAAAATAAAATGTAAAAATTATTAATGTGTTAATTTTGTAGTGTATGGATGACAGGGTCTTATATGACACATGAATAAAGAAGTGAAGCACCAAAATGAAAATTCGTGGAGACACCGAAAATGAGGAAAACAAGACCGAAAACGATAAACCGAAACCAAAAGAAATTACAATGCCAAATATTCGTAAAATGGCATTTATGGCTATGACTTCAGAGCTGCAAACCTATAAATAATCATTTCCAGAACCATTTGTCTAAATTTCCTTTTTTTTTAATTATTATGTTAGGAACAATTACTGCAGGACAGTTATTGCAGCATATTATGTAATAGGATAAAAATAAAAAATAAGAGTACATACTGTTCGATTGAACAACATAATCATTACTCTATAATCGTAATCATAAATACATTATGGCTTGAATATTTATTATTTTTATTGCATTAACCTTATAATGGTGGACACATTTGGAGCCAAATGTCTTGTCTTGCATGGTATTTTCGTATTTCCTGAATCCACTATTGCTGCTGAAAGGATGCTAATTTCCCCATTGTGGGACTAATAAAGCATACCTTATATTATAAATATTTGTTATATTAATGTATGTTTAAACTGTCCCCGTGTTCTCAAGTGACGTAGGAGACGTAGTAATTCATTCCGGGTTTAGGTTCCAGTCCTGTGTGGCAGTGTAGCATGATTGTGTACAGTATTTCAGTATTTTCGCTATCGTAATTTATTAATTTCCCTGCTATTTTTCTCTTCAACGTTGGTTACCCTCCGCTATAACGCAGTTCCAGCAGTATCACCCAATCACGTATTTCAGTGTTTTGCAACTTTATGTCACAATAGCTTCTCCATTAGCATGGCTTCCCTATCGTTCTGTGAATTACTCCTCGTCCTCCCTTCGTAATAATTGGAATGGTGACATATGCTGTATTGACACTGAACGCCAAGCGACCGTTCGCCTCCGCAGCTCGGCATCGTATTCAGCCACGTTAGCTGTAGCTCGTAAGAAGCTGAGGCGGTGCAAAATAGCATGCAACAAGCATTGCCCTGTAGTACCAAAAAGGCAGAAAGCAGGGAGTTTGGTCGAGTGTTCAATGTGGACATGCTGTTTTATTTATTCTTTTTTTTTTTTTTTTATACAATAAAGTGTACACAACTGAACGCAGTTTTGCTTGTATCACAACATCCTTTTTGGTCTGTTTTATTTCGGTGAAAAAAGTATTTCGGTCCAAAGCCGAAAAAGCACTTTTGGGCCATCATTTTTGGCCGTAGATATTCATCCATCCATCAATTTTCTGAGCCGCTTCTCCTCACTCGGGTCGCGGGCGTACTGGAGCCTATCCCAGCTGTCATCGAGCAGAAGGCGGGGTACACCCTGAACTGGTTGCCAGCCAATCGCAGGGCACATACAAACAAATAACCAGTTGCACTCACAGTCACACCTATGGGCAATTTAAGAGTCTCCAATTAATGCATGTTTTTGGGATGTGGGAGGAAACTGGAGTGCCCGGAGAAAACCCACGCAGGCCCAGGGAGAACATGCAAACTCCACACAGGCGGCGCCAGGGAGTGATCCTCGCTCCTCAGAACTGCGAGGCTGACGCTCTAACCAGTCGTCCACCGTGCCGCACCGCAGACATTCGCTAGCAGAAAATTTGATGCATCACTGATATACTGTCAAAAGTAAAAATTAATGATGCAGTGATTTTGCTGTAACTCTACGCATGGAAAATAACAAACGTGAATGATATTGCAATTTGTGGTACCTGTGTGAAAGAGCAACGTGAAACACAATAACATTAAAATAAATATCATTAATAATTCTACATGGCAAAAAGGCTTATTATTTTGAAAGTGAAATGAGGACGTGGGCATCCTCATATTGACATAATCTGCCCCGAAACAGGGGTGCGAGCAGGGGAGACGCATCACCGCGGCAACCAAACGACTCCCGCCTGAAGTTTCTCCAGCATGACAGCACAAACCTGGCGCGGAGCTGGCAAAGTCTGCCCAGTGACAGGAGGAAGAATCGTGCTCTCACAACCTCTGCTCCAATGGGATGTCTACATCCCGGTCAGCTGCTGCGTGGGGCTGACCGAGCGCCGGGGGCCAATAGCTGGGCAGAAGGAATGGTCATGTGACAGGCCAGGACCGGCCCAGTCAAAGTGGATGAAAACAAACGCTTAAAGAAATAAGGCCGCTGGTTACGCAACAAACACGAGTTACATAGTGATAATGTGGGACTGTATGTTGCCATGGCAACCATAAGTAATGTCTGTGAACGTGTGTGTGTGTGTTATAAGCCATTGATTCTCAACTGGTGGTTCGGGACCCAAAAGTGGGTCACGTAACCATTACGGGTGGTAAAAAAAAATTACATGTATTCCTATTCTGATTTTTTCAGTACAGTGCAGAGGCCTTACCAAGTTCCCAAACGGAACATAGTAGGAAAGTGACAAAGAATGTTTCCTCCTTGCACTCTAGCCACTAGTTTACTCTGTAAACAAATACAGTACAGCTCACCCTTGGGCTGGTGGACGTCATGGCAAGCAATATGCCTTTGCAGTAGAGCAAATTCATTTGAAAAAGTATTTAAAAATATAATATACTGTACATGTTTTCAGAGGCTGTTTTTAAACAAAAAAAAACTACTATTCTTAATTTTTTAAATTTCTTTAATTTTTTATTTCTATGAAAGTGGGTCATGACAACAACGGGAAAATGTTGAGAACCACTGTATAAGCTTTATATCACTGTTAGCGCACCTAGCCTTACTTAAGGGAGCACTCAATCTACAGAATATAATTGTGAAATAGCAATGTGTTAATATCCATCCATCCATCCATCCATTTTTAACACCGCTTATCCTGGTTAGGGTCGCGGGACGCTGGAGCCTAACCCAGCTGACTTCGGGCAAAAGGCGGACTACACCCTGAACTGGTCGTTAGTCAGTCGCAGGGCAATGTGTTAATAGTGTCTACCAAATGGCTGCCCCCTAGAGGCGAATGACTGGGTACTGTTAGCCTCGTTCGCTATCTAGCGTCGACTCAAATACTCAAACATCATTCATCCCTTGGCGGCACGGTGAGAACCGGTTAGCACATCTGCCTCACAGTTCTGAGGACTGGGGTTCAAAACCCGGCCCCGCCTTTGTGGAGTTGGCACGGTCTCCCCGTGCCCGTGTGGGTTTTCTTCGGTCACTCCAGTTTCCTCCCACATCACAAAAAACATGTTGGTAGGTTGATTGAAGACTCTAAATTGCCCGTAGGTGTGAATGTGAGTGCGAAGCTGATAGCGTGCTAACGTTAGCAGTCAAACTACACATTATGATTGTGAGACAGCACACTAACGACATTCCCTGAACATGAAGACGTTAATGGCATGGCTGCTCCCAGCTGCTAATGACTAGCAAGTCTAGCCTGTGTGCTCACTGGAGTGTTAGCCTAGCATGCTAACTGTAAACAGACCCTTCAAAACATTAGGAGAGTGTATTTTAAGTCAATTTTACTAAAGGCCAAAAAACTTTTAACTAGCCAAAGCATAGGCGTAACCATTGGCTGGCTAGCGTTACCCTAACTTCTAAAAAACAATCCAGGACAAACAGCCACCCGAATCAACAGGCGGCAGATGGCCATATGTACAGTAACACAACACATAATACACACACCCCAGCTCAGACAGATCAACAACTGTCATTAAGGAGTCAGACTAGACATGCCACAAGGCCTTGGGGGTGGGTGGGGGTCTGTAATAAGCCATGATGGGTGGTACTTGGGGGGTTAGTCCATTTTTTACCAATCCCACTTGTCACTAAAGACGGGATCTGACTCACTGTGACGTCTCAACACCACAAAAAAAAAAATATATATATATATTATACACAAACAGGTATAGTATCCACACAACCATAAAAATAGAACTCGAAATGCTAATGCTAAAATCAATGTAAAGGTATCCATCCATCGATTTTCCATACTGCTTATCCTCACTAGGGTCGCCCCTACCTCAGTTTACTCTGGGCGAGAGGCGGGGTACAGCCTGAACTGGTCGCCAGCCAATTGCAGGGCACATATAAACAAACAATCATACGCACTCACATTCACACCGGATAATTTAGAGCCTAGGAGGAAACTGGACTACCCAGAGAAAACCCATGCAGACATGGGAAGAACATACAAACTCCATGCAGGAGAGGCCAGATTTGAACTCAGTCGTGCCATCGTGCCGCGCAATGTGAATACAGATGTTTGCAAGTATCTTTTTTGATTAAACACAAAGATAATCAATTTGCTTTCATGGAGGACTACAGAAATCAGAGAATATTTACTGTTGAGATGCTGAAATTTGGATTTGGTCAATTTTAAGTTAAACAAGGTCTCCAAACAATTAATCGATTATCAAAATAGTTGTCGATTAATTTAATAATCGATTAGTTGTCGTCTAATATTAATTGTTGCACCTTCACTTATATAGAAAGCTGATGTTAACGCTAACGTTAGAGGTAACGTTGAAACTAAATCCGGGAATTCACTGTTGGAAGCTAATATTGGAGGTAACGTCAGACACTAACATTGGTCCTCCAAAGCTCTATTACATCGGAAGCTACTTTCAAAAGCCAAGATTGAAAGCTAACGCTGAAAGCTAACTTCAGTAGCAAACAGAAACTGAAGCAAACATCCAAAGTTAGAGGCTACATTTGAAGCAAACATTAAGAGAGAACATTGTTAGCGAACTTCAGAATATAACGTTGGAGGCTAACATTAGAGGCAACACTGGAAGATAATGTCGAAAAACTAACGTTACAGCTAAATGGAAAGTAACATTGGAGCTACGGTCAGATAATAACCTTCTTCTTCCTTAGCACTAATGTTAGCGATAACGTTGAAAACTAAATTCACAAGCTAACATTGGCGGTAACGTTGGAAGCTAACGAAGTATCACTGATGGTTTTCTTTCGATATATCAATGATTGCATAATCGCTGTATTGCGATATTATGAGATACGCAATAAGGTTGCCAAGATTGGTTGACAAGTCACGATCAAAACCGTCAACAATAAATTTAACAGTTGACATCTATGGGTTTTTTTAAGCTGTATTTTTCTCTCAAAAGTGCTTGAATCCTCCCGCTGCCCAGCGTGCTCGCCTGTTGTCTGCCTTATGGACGTGACGCACATGCACAGTCGTCATCCAGGTTAGCTAAGTGATGCACCGGGAAAAACTACAGCTAACCAACGTTAGCAACGGAGCTCGAAATCTGGGCATTTCACTAAAAATACTTAAGAATGCGATGCAAAACCTGCAAGACAGAACGTACGTTTCATGGCAGCATGACAGTGATACACATCTAAAATAGAAGCACGTTGTGGCTGATTCAATTTCTGACGAAGAGGGACAGTCATCTCGGTAAGACATTTGGCTAGTTAGCAGCTAATATTAGTGTCAACTGTTATAAGCTAATTGCGTAACGCTGTAAACATTATTGATGACAATTTCATTAGCCTTAGCACACAGGTTATGTGTTTGCTATAACGTCATAACCACATATATGAATAGACGCTCGATAGGCCATAGCAGACCGTTAGCAATGTGCCTAGTGCCTACATGGCGGCGATGTTGCCGGGGGAAATGTTCTCATCACTGCCAATGCATGTACATTGAAAATAAATCAGAAGTTGCTCATTTCTCAACCCACTTTCATGAGGTTTACTTTTTTTGTCACTGTCAAAGCATGAACATTTGAGGGATAAAAAGCCCCCAAAAAATCTTGTCTGTGAAAGGTTATTCTCAGTTCCAATGTTATGATTGTATATGATTGTACATAGTTTTTGTTCCATTTTAAAGTGCACTTAACAGCTTAACGGTTAAAGGCCAGAGTATCACCTTCATTTTAATCTGCACTCTCACATATAAATAACCATGTCAGGAATGCTCGTACAAGCTGCAAAGTTTATTAAAGGTAACGCCTCATCTTTCACAACAGCAATTTGAAACAGTAATCCATGTCTTCATTACATCTCAGATGGATTACTGTAATGCACTTTTTTTTTTGAGTCAGCCAGTCCTCACTCAAATGTCTCCAGTTGGCTCAAATTGCTACTGCTCGCCTCCTAACTGGAGCACGTAGGAGGGAGCACATAACTCCAATTCTATCTTGCCTTCACTGGCTTCCTGTGCATTTGAGAGTCAATTTTAAGATTCTTTTATTTGTTTTTAAATCTTTAAATGGTCTCGCACCACCTTACTTGTCTGAGCTGCTCCAAATCTACCCTCCTGCCCGGTGCTTCAGGTCAGCTGACCAGAGGCTCCTGGAGGTACGGAGGACTAAACTGAGGCTCAGAGGGGATAGAGCATTTTCCGTTGCTGGGCCATCTCTTTGGAGTAACCTCCCCCTTAATATTAGGCAAGCCCCCTAATTGTCCATTTTTAATACTCATTCAAACCCATTTTTATTCTTTGGCTTTCAATTCAGCACGAGACTGCACTATTTTAGTGTTTATTTTTAACATTGCTATGAACCTGTTGTTTTAATTTGCACTGTTTGTTTTTAAATGTTTTATTATATAATGTACAGCACTTTGTCTGCAGCTGTGGTTGTTTTAAAGTGCTCTATTAATAACACTGGGGAACAATTTGAAAAAAAATTCTGTTGCGTTAGATTTTTATCCTGATTAAAACTAAAATTGGCATACTGATTCCAAAATTGCAGCGAGTGTTTTTTCAAGCACGTCAAGTTTTTTTCTCCAAAGCTTACCCTCCAGATAAGCAAAATTCCACTGATTGGCCTCATCATCTACCATTACGTGGCAACTTGCTTGTGCAGTCACAATTGAGACAGTGCGGTGAGAGGTGTGTGCAGCTTCCAATAGGTCAGTATTATGAATTTATGCAAACAGAAAGCTAGCATAGTAGGAATAAAGAGGATTTGTGCTGGCTTTTCTCTTAACCTTTTAACGGGCATGGGCATACCGTTGTAAATTCTATTTCGTTTTATGCTGATTTTTTAGTTTTCAAAGCTTGTAACTATTCCATATTAGTGTTTTATTTACGTAGGTATATATTTCCTTTGTTCCACTTTCACTTTGTTCGAAAAAGTTGACGTAATAGAGAAAAACCGAGATCAGTTTTGGATTCCGCACCCAAAAATTAGTTAAAAACGGCTGTCAGACCTAACTCAACAAATATTTTATTATATAATAAAAAGTTGAATGTACTATATAACCAGATCAACACTGGAAATAAACTGTTGTCAATGTTCTATTTGGATTTATAAAAAAAAAAAAAAAAAAAGGTTACAAATTATCTTATAGTAATTATTTTTTGCACATACCTTACACACTTCCAGATGGAAGCTAATGATGGTTGTATAAGAGCAGCTGCTTGCTGGTGCGATGAGCTGCAATATGCATATGGCTGGTGTCAGGCAGAATCCTAGTACAGGAAGTCCTCGAGTTACGACGTACTCGACCTACGTTGTTTCGACTTTATGACGCCTGTGCCTCGTCCGCCATTTTGTCCCCAGCACCATAGTGTTTCTGCTTAGCTAGTGCATACTGCTTGTCTGTGTTTGTGCGCCGGGAGAATCTTTGCCTTTTTCGCCCTCCTTTTTTCACACTCTCAGCAGTAGTGGTAAGTACAGCATCTTACTTTTTTTATTTTAGTTTCTTTATACGAAGTGTTAACCTTTCCTGCTACGGTCACCTGACCGTGGTCGGGAGACGCCTTCTCCAGGGCCGAGGTTGTCCTCCTCGGGGTTAACTCCCTTCTCTCTCGTTGAACAGCTGAGCTGGGTGCCGGCAACAATAAAGGCACGAAGCACCGATTTGCTGCTTTAATGGCTTTATTAGCTCCTCTGCACATTCAACGTCAACGGGTCCTCCGCTAATCGCTACTCTTCCCCAGTCGCCGTCACTACACTTGCCACTGTACACACTTGCACCTGCGGGCACTCCTTCCTCCGGTTAATGAACTGACACTTTGGCCAGTGGAAATGGGAAAAAAACGTTAAGAGCACCAATATAGCGGACCTCCCGGAATGTTTTGGAAAGACCGACAGGGCCGTTCACTAGAGCTGTTGGCTAAGCTAATATTTACCCATGCGGATGTCAAAAACAACATTAGCGGCGCAGCAGTTTCTCCACAAAAGTCCGCTTCCTATTTGCTGCTATCCCGTAGAAAGGTCACAGAAGATAAGCGCACAAAAAGGTCCCAGCAGCTACCTTGTTGCTGCGGTCGTGACTTCACTTCCTGTGTGGGGAAAAAGGTCAGAGCAGACAACATCAACGATCCACTTTGAATAACCGGAATAGCTGTGAACTGGCCTGGCGTGAGTCCATGAGACGGCACGAGCTGCTTTTTAGTTTTTACCATGCAACTAAGAATCATTTCTTATTCCAAAATGTCTTGGACAAAATTCTACACACCGTAACATCCAACATTGACAAGATTAAAAAAGTTTTTTTTTTTTTTAATTCTCATTCATTAAACATAAAAAACTACGAAATGACAGCACAAAAAATGTCAATTCAGGGTGAATACGTTCCACATAGACTATATTCTCTTTTACATAGTGATCCCACAAATTATAGCCTTGGACAAATTACAGACGAATAATTCTGGATCTTCTGTTTCATCTCTCGGCAATTTTTCACTTGTTCTGTGTGAAAGGAGTAACATTGAACATCTTAATCTTAAAATTGAATCTAATTTTTTGCAGGACACCGTGTTGACGCACGATATCCTGCCTTCGCTGGATAATGCATGAAAGGTGCGGGCGGCTCTTCTGTTTTAAAGCTCCAACGTGACAATTTTACGTGAAAGGGGTAACAGTAAAAATCATGACATTAAAATTTATCACGGGAAGTTGTGTCAATAGGTAAAAAATGTACAATATCCATGCCTTTGCTGGTTTCTGTATGAAAGGCACGAGCAGACAAAAGCCGACCCGATCTTAAGTTTTCCAGCTCGGAAGCAGCTATTTTGTGATATCTCTGTGTGAAAGCATGAACATTAAACATGACATTGAAATTTATCGCAAAACATAGTGTTGCCATGTGAACGCTCGCAATATCCTGCCTTTGCTGGGTTCTGTGTGAAAGGCATAGGTGGATAAAAGCCACATCTTCTGTTTTATGGCTCCGATGGCAGCATCAAACATGAAAAACGTATTGTGAGACTCTGTGCTGTCGTCCTGTGAAAGCGCAGTAATTGGCGAAAAGGTAAAAAAAACATTGATGCTTCATATTATCAACAGAACAGAGTGCAGGAAACTCCTAAAAACGCTTGGTTTGTTAAAACAAAGTCTTGACAATCTCCCCAGATCTTGGCAGTGTTGTGACTAGCGGTGTGAATCGCAGCGTAACTCACAATACAATATTTTAACAATACAGCGAGTACGCTATAACTGACATAGTCGGTGAAAAAAAACATCTACTATACATTGCGATGTAACAGAAAACGTGAAAAAACTTCCTCAGTTTCGCTACTTCTTCACTAGCATGTACTAAAAATTTACGTTTTCTGTTTAGTGTATGATAAAAGTCATAAAGAAGGTTAAATGAGTTCCTCTGTGGGTGGGCACTAAAAACTACCCCACGGTTTGCTGGAAATAAAGAGAGTGAGAGCTCATCTTCTTTGAGGCAGTGTTATTACGACTAAGATGACGTGTTACTTTACTTTATAATTTCCACTTTTGCTTCCTCTCATATTTATTTTTCCGATCCAGTCACGTTCCGGCGTTTCTGGGTCAGACGAGTGTGAAGAGGCGAGAAAAAAAATGAGAGGGGGAAAAAAACACAAAAAAAGAAAAATTGTTGTGCGATTCATGGAATCCCGAGGAGCTGAACTCGAAACATCCCAGCTTTGTGTGTTTTTTCCATCTTATCACAAACATTTAAATGTGTAAAGGTGTAACTTACAAATACAATATCACCATACTTTGGCAAGGATAATTTTACATTTTTGTGGGGGGAAAAAATTACCGAAAAATTGTGATGAGAGCATCAATCTTAGTGAAAAAGGGAACTACTTGGTTGTTAAAACAACTTAACAACAACGATCAGTCGCATTCTCACGCCCTCGCACTGGGAACAATACTGCGATTATCTTTAATATATTCAGGGGGTTGAAACATTTAGTAAATCACAATCATCAAAGTAACTGATAAAATTGTGAAAACACTTAGTTTGTTACATCAAAGCAATGACCATTGGATTCTTTTTTTATTGGGGAAAAAAATACACTAAATTGCAATATCAAAGTAACTAAAAAAGACAAAACTCACGATGCTATATTACCGCAAAAATAGTACCACCTATAATATTGAGATAAGGAGGCGAAACGCTGATGATAGATCATAATAGTAATGCAACTAAAAAACTAAACAAAGTAAAAAAATATATATATACAAAACTTTAAGATACATGGCAATATCATGTAAGTTGGATACAAGGAAACCAAGTAACAACGATTGGCTCAAAGTGTCACTCAAGATTCGACAGTTGGATGACAATATAAAAATTAAAAAGTAATCAATACATTCATTCATCTTCCGTTCCGCTTATCCTCACTAGAGTCACGGGTGCGCTGGAGACTATCCCAGCTATCTCCGGGCGAGAGGCGGGGTACACCTTGAACTGGTCGCCAGCCAATCGCAGGGCACATATAAACAAACAACCATTCGCACTCACATTCAAACCTACGGGCAATTTAGAGTCTTCAATTAACCTACCCTGCATGTTTTGGGGATGTGGGAGGAAACCGGGTACCCGGAGAAAACCAACGCAGGCACTGAGAGAACATGCAAACTCCACACAGGCCGGGATATGAACCCCGGTCCTCACAACCGTGAGGCAGATGTGCTAACCAGTCGGACACCGTGCCGCCGTAACCAATACATAAGTTAAAAAAAAAATCTACGATACATTGCGATATCAATGTAACTGGAAAAAGGGAACTTGGTTTATTATTACAAAGTAACTATGGTTGGCTTCAATCTTCATTCTTGACAGTATTGCAACTAGCAGTGGGAATCCTAGCATAACTCACGTATGACATCACCGCAATATGTTAACAACTTTAATATTACGATACCAGGGAAAACACTGATGATACATCACGATATCAACGTAACTGAAAAGGGGGACTTGGTTTATTAATACAAAGTAACTATGATCGGCTTCATTCTTCAGCCTTGACAGTGTTGCGACCATCGGTGGAAATCGTATCTTAACTCACCGCACGGCAATACGTTACGTAAACGTTAACAACTTCATTACTACAACACATGGGAAAACGATGATATATAGCGATATCAATGTACCGGTAATTGAAAAACTACACAAAATAACGATGATTGTCTCCAAGCTTGACAGTGTCACAACTAGAAGGGAAGCGTTACTCATGATATGATAGTTTGACGATAAAATCACAATACGAGATTCTGCAATAAGTCATCACGTCACAAACTCGATTTAACTTGAATACGAGCAAACAAAGTAACTACGATCGGTTGCTCCTTCCAGTGTCACAACTCACGATATGATAGATTACAAACTAACCATTATATTAGGTTAAAAAAAAAAAAAACGACGATACATCACGATATCAATGTAGGTGGAAAAGGGACAACTTGCAGGAAAAAAGGTTTGTTAAGACAAAGTTGTTGTGAGTACGGTCGGAATCCCAGCGGTATCACGATATTTTGATACCACCGTCATTACTACTACTACTACTGCAACAACTACCACCACCACTACTATTACTTCCAAACTTTTACAAGCATTACCATTACTACTATCCCTTATTCTGCAAATACTACCACCAACATTACTACTACTTTTAAAACCACTAAAACTACTGGCACTACTATTACTACTACCACCACCACTTCCACTATCTCGACCATTAATACCACATTAACTACTACCACTCCCAGCACTACTACCCCCACAACTATAACTACTGCCACCACTACTACGACAATCACCATCACCACAACAATTACTACTGCCACCAAGATTACTACTACTACCACCATCACCACCACCAATACTGCTACTACAACTACTTCCCAATAGCACTTCTAGAGTGAACCCCCGCAAAATCCGTATTCGGCATTCGCAAATTCATCACAATTTGCAGTTTTTGTGCCTCTGGCCTCTCTTTGCTCTTGTGGCATCTTGGTGCCAAGGTATTATATTGAAGTGAGTAGAGGAGCTTCATTTAGACAAAAATAGCGCTTTGCCGCCAGCTTATGGCAGCTTAGTGTCAAGGAACTATGTTGACGTTAATTGAGGAGCTTTGCTTAGACAAAAGTAGGGTTTTGCCGTCATCTCATGGCGTCTATAGGCAATTTTAACCGTTTTTAGGTGAGCGTTACTTGGGGCAGGGCGTCGTCCCAATACACTACACTACTGCTATAATATCAAAATAACAGACATATGAGGTGTAAAAACAACTACGGGGGCATAGAGGGCATATCCTATGTCAGCGTATCAACACTGTATCGTGATAACACGGGATGTTCAATACAACTTTCTCCTGCAATACCAGTAAAAGTATTCACTCTTGAGTACTCCCCGATACCAGCAAAAACGATACCTAGCATCCCTAGCAATATCCATTGGTCGTATCGACTACGGACCGGGCCCAAGTCCAGCACGGAGCAATGAGGCGTTCAGGGGCACTGTGGCAGCACAAATTCGCAAACACCGCCCATGCAAATGGCGTCGTGAAGCCTGTCAAGAGGATGGAATCTCTTAAATCAGTGCAAATGGAGGCCGTGCACGCCATAGCTAACTGGGGCGTGGAGGGGACACACATACACACATTAGTAAACACACCAACCTTGTAGACTTGTCCATAGGTGCCATTTCCCACTACTTCCACCAGCTCGAAAATCCCAGCAGGGTCCTGTGTGACGAAACAAGCGCACCCGGTGATTGAGTTAACGGACGGTAATTGAACAAAGGGTGTGTTTAATGCCAAGGCCGCCGGCGCCCGTTCGGACTTGGCCTCACACAAGCAAATAGCGGCTGGGGGGATTAGACAAAGAAGAGGAGGGTAGCTACAACCTCCCCAATAAACATCGTTTCTTTATTTTATACCATTATAAATGACGGCATTAAACGTGTTTGCACTCAACGCACTCACCCGCAGGGATGCCAGGTCGATATCCACTAGGCTTTTGGCCGGAGAGTCGTTCGCCATTGTTTAAAGAGGAAAAAAGCCAGGCAAAAATGAACGAAATGGCGTTCTTTTCACAAGTGTCCTTCAAGCAGAGGGCGAACGCCTCATCGTCGTTTTTTTGTTGTTGTTGTTGCGTTAAATCCTCGCCATACGCGGCGTCCCTCTCGCTCTCGCTCTCGCTCTTTCGGTAGCTCCGCTCCGGCCCCTGCTACATACCGACTGAGGGGGCAGAGTACTGTGAAGTGGAGTCCGCTCACAGCGTCTCTCTCACAGGACGCATCCTCTTGATCAACCCCCGCCCCTCGCTTCATCAGGAGAGGACCCGGATGTTGGATAGCTAGCTCGCTGAGAGAGCGCGAGAGCTAACAGTCTTGAGACTTACTTACAATATCTAGTAACAGTTCAGGGAGTGAATCTCAGCGTCGCTCACACGATACCACCATGTTGTTTTGCCAACAATACCGATCATTTCATGATATAGCGATCGTGCGATAATTGATATGTTTGAAGAAAACCGTCTAATATTCTCTCATTTTGGATATTTTTATATTTTCAAAAAAGCTGGGACAGGGGCAACAAAAAGACTGGGAGAGTTGAGGAATGGGCTTTGTAACATTCATAAAACTTTATTAACATGGTATTTTGCCAGAGATACCGATAATGTCACAATACAATGCTCTTGCAATCATTGGTATATCATTAAAAAAAATAATTCAAAAAATCCAAGATACAGCACTATACAGCTGCAAATAACTCATAATACAGTATTGCTATATAAGGCTAACAATGCAGTTATACTATTTTTATGAATAAAATGACGTAGTTAAATATAAAATATCGATATTTTACACTTGTGTATTGATATCGTAGCAAAAGGGAAAATAATATGAGCATTTCTACTGGATGAACCGCATGCACCATGCGTGATACATTAAGTGTGACAACACTGACCCCATGTGGCCACAAGGTGGAGGTACTTTAATAAGTGTGGAACGTTTCATTGGCCAAAGTAAAAATTTGCTGCGTGCCTATCATGGGTAGAGGTATATTTATTATTCTAACAATATGTATGTACTTTGAATAGTAATCCTGCGCTTAAATGTAGGAAAATAAAAAACCTGTAATGAAATGATTTACATTTAGAATGTACTTCACCTAGGTTAAATAATCCTAATAATAATACCTAAAAGTTTGAAAGCAGCTCTTAAAAAATCTTATGCTAATGTATTCCACTTCAAAGTTACATACAACTGAACTGTACTTAATGTCCTGTACTGGATTAAATGGCCACATTGTGAAAATTTTACAAACTCCAGTTCCAATTAAGTTGGGACGTTGTGTAAAATATTGTAAATAAAAATAGAATACAATGATTTGCAAATCCTTTTCATCCCATATTAAGTTGCATACACTACAGAGACAAGATATTTAATTTTCAAACTGATGAAAGTTTTTTTTTTTTTTTTTTTAAATATCTTATTTAGAATTTGATGCCTGCAACATGTTTCAAAATAGCTGGGACAGGGGCAGCAAAAGACTGGGAAAGTTGAGGAATGCTCAAAAAAACACCTGTTTGGAACAGCACACAGGAAACACCTGTCATGATTGGGTATAAAAGGAGCATCCCCGAAAGGCTAAGTTGTTCAAAAGCAAGGATGGGGCGAGGTTCGACCTTTTTGTTTAAGAACGTTTCTCAACGTACAATTGCTAGGAATTTAGCGGTTTTATCATCTGCGGTCCATAATATCATCAAAAGATTCAGAGAATCTGGAGAAATCTCTGCACACAAGCGGCAAGGCCAAAAACCAACATTGATAGCCCGTGACCTTCGATCCCTCAGGCGGCGCTGCATTAAAACCGGCATGATTGTGTAATGGATATTGGCATGTGGGCTCAGGAACGATTGAATATATTTTTAAATGGATTTGCAAATCATTGTATTCTGTTTTTATTTACATTTTACACAATATTCCAAATTCATTGGAATTAGGGTTTGTACTTTTTGCATGTGGGTGAAATGTGGCTTCAGTTTGACTTGCCAACATTGTCTCTTAAATATTCAGTCGGCCTAAATAATTCTTGAAAAAAAACAAGTATCACGATTTGGTTTCATTTATTGACAGTAAAAAATAAGTACAATATCTCCCTTTTCCAAATAATCAGGCAAACGCAGCATGTCGTGAATCCTGCCAATGAAAGAGATCACAAATATTTGGCAGGACAGAAGAGAAGAAAAACATTTACAGTACATTTAGCCTTTCTCACTGGAACATTCCCTACCGTTATTTAAAACCACAACTGCTTTTAAATTTTTTCTTTTAAATTATTAGTGTAAGCAACAATTTTCATTTCCACGTCAGACAGACAGCAAGAGTGCAAATTGATGCGTTTTTAAGTGCTTTTGAGTTTAAAAGAGAATAAATGCTGCTACCAATACATTCAAGAAGTTTGACGCAAACATCACACGCACGGTGAGAAAAGTATGTAAATGTACCGCGAGCACGCACGCGCACACACACAAAGATGTCAAAAAGGCCTCCATGTTACATAAACACTGACAACTCACATTCAAGCATCAACAGTAGTACTGCAACACTAGTGAGGAGAGGAAGGGGGTGCCAAAATGCACCACAAGCCACCAACTGGATCAAACAGAGAACAACAAACGCTAGTAGGGAGAGCTAGCGCCGATATGCTATATGCCCAGCGTGGAAGACTATGTACATTTGAGTTTTTGCTTTTTTTTTTTTTTTGGTCTGTACAGTTGACGTAAAATAGAAGAATGCTTAAGTTATAGCTGCATATAGCTACAGAGTTGTAATGTACACAAATTGAGGTTCCCCATAGCTTGCTTGCTGCCTAACGGGGATGTGGTCGCAATATAAAATATATAATACAAAATAAACCAAACCAAAACTGGACCTTATTGGAACTAAGAAATACAAGTTCATACAGGGCATTGCCATAGCTGCATAATGCTACAACGCCGAGTGGGGGAGTGAGGTTCCCAAGGCTAGTGTGGTGCCTAAATGGGCTGTGGTAGCAATCGCAACAAAGTAATAAATGCCCTGTTTTAATAAAAGACAAAGATTGTCCAAAATAGTGCAGTAGCTTTATATAGCTAAAACAGAGTGTTGTACCACCAGGGCCATTTTTTAACTAAGTTTACACTAATTATGATAACTTCAATAGCAACAAGACTTGAGTGTGGGAGTGAAGTTCCCAAGGCTAGTGTGCTGCCTATACGGGGGGAGATAGAAATTGCAACAAAGTAAAACAGGGCCTCTTTTAACTGGTAGTTTGTAATAAAAAAATAAAAAATAGTGCAGTAGTTGCACAAAGCTAAAACAATGTGGTGGCCAAGTAAATGTATTGAGATTCCCAGGCTAGTTTACTGCCTAAACTGGGTGCAGTAGCAGTTGAAAACAATTTAAACCAGGGCCTTGTTGAACTAAAAGTTTTCACTTAACATTATGGTAGCTGCTATCGTGACACTTCAGTGGTGGAAAGTTCTCCCAGGCTACTTTGCCTCCTAAAAGGGCTGCGGTAGCAATTGAAACACGGACCATTTTGAAGTAAAATATTTTGTATATTTATACAGCATATAACTACAACACAGTGCGATGTAGAGTGAATGGAGTGAGCTTCCCGAGCCTAGTTCATTGCCTAAACTGGATGCAGTGGAAGTTTTCCTTGAGGGGGAAAAAAATGGGGCATCTTAAGGGCCTAACTCACTGGCGGAGACGTCGCCGAGACTGATCAGTTGCGGCAACTTCAGGACCTGGGAGACAAAAATATTGCTTGCGCTCTCACCAGAAAGATGTCTGGGAGACATCTCCAGACAACGTGACAACCAATTCACCCAGAAGTCGGTGATATAGTCCTACATACAGTACATACTGTATATATTCTTCAAATAAATAATGTGTGTGTCTGTGTTCCGTTGGCTGAGCGCAGAGCACAGACGCCGAGACAGTCCTCTTATGAGGAAAAAATGGATTCAAACTATTGGTCTGATTGTTCTGATAGTTTCAGTTTAAAGTGGGCATAGGTAGAGATGTGCACATTCATTTTGGGGACGATCGCTCTCATTTTTGTGAATTTTGAAGTGGGCATAGGTAGAGCTATCCACATACATTGTGGTGATAATTACTCACAGTTTTGTGATATAAAACGACATTGGGATTTTTTAAATTATTAGTATTATTTTTTTTACTATAAGTGTATAGGAAAATGCTTTAAGTTTATAAAATCCAAACTTTTGGGGTGATCATTCTGATATTTTCAGAGTATGAAGTGGGCTTAAGTAGAGATGTCAACATACACTGTGGTGATGATTACAGTTTTGTGACATAAAACTGGGTTTTTTTTCCTTTAACTATACAAGCATATAGGAAAGACTTTACTTCCATAAAATCCAAAACATTGGGGTGACTGATACTTTCAGAGGTTGAAGTGGGCATAGCTAGAGATGTTCAAATACATTGTGGTAATGACTTGCAGTTTTGTGACAAAACATTGGGCTTTTTTTTTTTTTTTTTTTTTTTTAAGATATAAGCGTGTTAGGAAAAACATTTTTTTTTAAATACAGAGACTCCAGACTTCATGGAGTCATCTCCGCAACCAGTGGAGACTCGAGTCGCCATCAGGTCGCCAACTAGACTCCAGGCCAGTGCGATAAGGGTCTTATTTTCCATCATTGACGTGAAAAGAAAGAAGAAGAAGAAGCGACAGATGGCGAGCATTTAAGCAAACACAGGATTTGTATAACAACAAGATGCAAATGACAAAATAAAGTGACTGGATTGACTGGTTGTGCGCGAATGTTCTGGCGGTTCCGGTCGGACGTCCCTTGTCACCGTGGCCTCTTGCGCATGACGAAGATGAGGACCTTGCGGATGGCCAGCAGCCGCTCCTTCAGGGCGCTCATGGACAGGATGGTGAGCTGGGCCCGGTTCTCAAGTGGCAGCACAGCCAGAAGCCACCAGCACCACGCCGGGCCGCTGCCACTCGCCTGCGCAAACACAAAAAAAACAACACATTCAGTCTTTCTGTCTCAATGGGTATAATTACAACAGTTGTAGAGTGACGTTCCCCAGGCTAGTTTGCAGCCTAAATCGGTTGCGGTAGCAATTGAAACAAAATAAACCGGGACCTTCTTAAACTAAGAGATACAGTTCACACGGGGTGTGAGGTTCTGCAGGCTAGTTTACCACCTAAATGGGTTGTAAATAGCAGCTGAACCAAAGTGAAATGGGACATTTTGGAACAAAAAGATAAAGCTAGCACTATATATAGCGATAGCTGCATAAAGCTACAACACTGGTGGAGTGAGGTTCCCCAGGCTATCTTGCCAAAATGGGTTGTGGTGGCAATTGAAATAATAATATAATAATCCTTTTTTTAAGACAAAGCTACACTACATATTTTGGTAGCTGTGTGTAACTATACCACACCGGTGGAGTTGGGGTTCCCAGGCTAGTTTGCCACCTCAACGGGTTATGGTAGCAATGGAAGTAACCTCAACTAGCACCTTCCTAAACTTAAAAGATCAAATTAAGGCTAATTACGGTAGCTGCATTAAGCGATGACAGAGGGATTGGGTGAGGCTCCCCAGGCTATTTTGCTGACTAAACAGGTTGTGGTAGCAATAGAAAAAGAAACAGGATCTTTTTGAATAAGATAAAGCTTGTACTACATGTTTTGGTAGTTGTACAGTGGGTATGGAAAGATTTCAGACCCTCTTAAACTTTTCACTCTTTGTTATATTGCAGCCATTTGCTAAAATCATTTAAGCTATTTTTTTCCTCAAATGTACACACAGCACCCCATATTGACAGAAAAAAATGGAATCGTTGACATTTTTGCAGATTTATTAAAAAAGAAAAACTTAAATACCACAGCCATAAATACTCAGACTTTTTGCTGTGACATTTAACTCTAGTGCTGTCCATTTCTTCTGATCATACTTGACAGGTCTACACCTTCATTGTAGTCCAGCTGTGTTTGATTATACTGATTGGACTTGATTAGGAAAGAAATGAGACTCATGAGGTCAAAGGAACTGCCTGAAGAGATCAGCGACAGAATTGTGACAAGGCACAGATCTGGCCAAGGTTCCCAAAAAAAAAAAATTCTTCTGCACTTAAGGTTCCGAAGAGCACAGTGGCCTCCATAATACTTAAATGGAAGACATTTGGGACGACCAGAACCCTTCCTAGAGCTGGCCGTCTGGCCAAACTGAGCAATCGGAGGAGAAGAGCCTTGGTGAGAGAGGTAAAGAAGAACCCAAAGATCACTGTGCCTGTGCTCCAGAGATAGTCAGGAGATGGGAGAAAGTTCTAGAAAGTCAACAATCACTGGAGCTCTACACCAGTCGGGGATTTATGGCAGAGTGGCCCGACGGAAGCCTCTCCTCAGTGCAAGACACGTGAAAGCCCACATGGAGTTTGCTAAAACCTGAAGGACTCCAAGATGGTGAGAAATAAGATTCTCTGGTCTGATGAGACCAAGATAGAAATTGTTGGCCTTAATTCTGAGTGGCATGTATGAAGAAAACCAGGCACTGCTCATCACCTGTCCAATACACTCCCAACAGTGAAGCATGGTGGTGGAAGCATCATGTTGTGGGGGTGTTTTTCAGCTGCAGGGACAGGATGACTGGTTGCAATCGAAGGAAAGATGAATCCGGCCAAGTACAGGGATATCCTGGACGAAAACCTTCTCCAGAGTGCTCAGAACCTCAGTGTGGGCCAAAGGTTCACCTTCCAACAAGACAATGACTCTAAGCAAACAGCTAAAATAACGGAGTGGCTTCAGAACAACTCTGTGACTGTTCTTGAATGGCCCAGTCAGAGCCCTGACTTAAACCCAATTGACCATCTCTGGAGAGACCTGAAAATGGCTGTCCACCAACATTTACCATCCAACCTGACAGAAATGGAGAGGATCTGCAAGGAGGAATGGCAGAGGATCCCCAAATCCAGGCGTGAAAACCCCCAAAAGACTCATGGCTGTATTAGTTTAAAAAGGTGTTTCTACTAAATCCTGAGCAAAGGGTCTGAATACTTATGGCTGTGATATTTTAGATTTTCTTTTTTTAATAAATCTGTAAAAATTTCAACAATTCTGTTTTTTTCTGTCAATATGGGGGGCTGTGTGTACATTAAAGAGGAAAAGAACTGTTATGGACGCAAAGTTCAAAAGCCAGCATCTGTGATGGTATGGGGCTGTGTTAGTGCCAATGGCATGGGTAACTTAAACATCAGTGAAGGCACCATTAATGCTGAAAGGTACATACAGGTTTTGGAGAAACATATGCTGCCATCCAAGCAACGTCTTTTTCATGGACGCCCCCGGTTATTACAGCAAGACAATGCCAAACTACATTCTGCACGTGTTACTACAGCGTGGCTTTGTAGTAAAAGAGTGCGGGTACTAGACTGGCCTGCCTGCAGTCCAGACCTGTCTCCCATTGAAAACGTGTGCCGCATTATGAAGCGTAAAACACGACAACGGAGACCCCGGACTGTTGAACAGCTGAAGCTGTCGATCAAGCAAAATGGGAAAGAATTCGACCTACAAAGCTTCAACAATTAGTGTCCTCAGTTTTAATGTTGTTAAAAGAAAAGGTGATGTAACACAGTGGTAAACATGACCCGTCCCAGCTTTTTTGGAACGTGTTGCAGCCATAAAATTCTAAGTTAATGATTATTTGCTAAAAACAGTAAAGTTTATCCGTTTGAACATTAAATATCTTGTCTTTCAATTAAATATAGGTTGAACATGATTTGCAAACCATTGTATTCTGTTTTTATTTATGATTAACAACATCCCAACTTCATTGGAAGTTTTCATTCGTTTGATGCTGTTTTTTAGTTTTCAAAGCTTGTAACTATTCCATCTTAGTGTTTTATTTACATATTTCCTTTGTTCAAAAACTTGACATGATAGAGAAAAACTGAGATCAGTTTTGGATCCCGCACCCAAAAATTAGTTAAAAACAGCTGTCAGAAATAACTCAACAAAAATTGTGTTCCCCAGTGTATCGGCCTCCTTGATTAACAATAATCTGTATCGGCCCCGAGAAAAAAAGACATTTCGGGCCTTCTCTAAATTTTCCCCCCTTTTTTCGTCCAGAGAAGAGCCTCACCTGGGGATCAGGGTCTTTGCCGGGCAGGTGTCCAAAGTGACCGATGATTTGCGTCTTCATGTTGTCTTTGAGCGACGTGAACCAGTTGCTGGCCTGCTCGTATACAGCGTCGTGAAGTCTTAGCAGCTCCACCAGCTCGTCGCCTTCCACCTGTAGCGTATGACAAGACACATTTGGATTCAATGTTGATGCGTTTTATTTTTGGGGGGGGGTGATGATTCCCAAGATGCTTGGCCCACCTTTTTGTCTTCCAGGTACTCAATTTTGGCAGTGTGGTAGCCATCTCTCTGGCCATGACTTAAGACTTTGAAGCGAGACACCCCGACGGTCTCCACCACCGAGCGTCCATCGGGGAAAAACTTGACGTCTTGGACCTGGACAGACAGACCGTTGAGTTTGTTTTGTAACACTAAATCAGGGATGGGCAAATATTTGTGCTCAAGGGCCACATTTGATTTTTCAATTTGACGGATGGGCCAGATTATTTGTAGATGAAATAGATAAAAATAATGTGATAATTTTTTATGTATAATTAAGATATTATTATTATGTCTTTTTTTTTTTTTTTTTAAATCAAAGACAAAAGGGTAAAGTATTATACTTACCAATATTGGTTAAAAGATAGATAAAATTTATTTATTGTATTACTTGCAATAACTCAATTAAGGCATTAATTAGAAAATTAAGAAAAGAGAATGTTAATTTTTTAAAAAGTTAAATACAAATTTATTAATTTATTCATACTCATTTAATGGTATTATTCATAATTAAATTATAATGTAATGACCAATTTATTAAAATACAATCGTTACATGTAAAAAATACTATTACTTGGTCCTTGCATTATTTACAATAAATCAATTAACAATACTTGATTAGATAAATAAATATATATTTTAACTATCCAATTTTAGAGAAAAACAGCTACATTAAACAATTTCATATATATATATATATATATATATATATATATATATATATATATATATATAACTCATGCTCAATTTTTATTAGTATGAAAGTTTAAAGTAATTTGGTGAAATTACCAATTTCTACATGATTCAACATTACATTTTGATATAATTTACAATACATTTTAACCAATTTCAGAAAAAAGAAAGCATATTTCATTACCATTTAATAACATTTTAATTACAGCAAAAAATTATGTATAACAGTTTTTACTATTTACTAATAGAATATTCTTCATTCTTGTTTTCAAATAATTTGATTCAAAACTAGAAGCTTAAAAATGTGTTAAAATGGGTGTATAAAATAGTAATCGCAACAAAAATAATAAATCACTCATTCATGGTATTGTTTATAATTTATTTATAAGTAAGAAGAGTTAATAAATTAAAAACTAGATTGTAAAATTGTTCCTTTTAATTTTAAATGAAGCAATTTGGGGATGAATTAATTGGGCAAATATTGCTGGGAGAAGGTGAGCGTCACTCACCTGTAGCATGCAGCCGTAGTCGGCGAAGCCTTTGAGCTCGTCGGCGATGCACATGCCAAACTGCTTGGTGCCCGTCTCCATGGAACGGCGGATCATGAGGCGGTAGCGCGGCTCGAACACGTGCAGCGGACATGGGATGGTGGGGAAGGCCATGGTGCAAATGAAGATGGGCACTTCCTGGTTCAAGCTGGAGCGGGAGTACATTTTGGGAGTGAGTCACACGGATTACGTTGTGGCAAGAGGGTTTACAGCGCCACCTGTTTAAACTCACTTGGAGAGCTCCTTCATTTCCTCCTCGTGGATCTTCTTCCTCTCTGCCAGCTCGCTGGTGAGGTAGCGCTGCAGCACTTCCTCCATCAGCAGTGTCTTCTTGTAGCCTCGCGTGGCCAAGAACTGACGTGGATGAGATGTGACAGCTATTAATTATTGCTCATATACAAACTCTCTAGTAGTTTTCTTTTGAAGGAGCCATCATTGACAATTGACTAAAACCCACAGCAAAGCAAACTACATCAGGACAAAATTCAGTTTTTTCCCCTTCTTTTGTGGTGACTTCAAGTAGCAAGCCGTGTTTGGCCACTTCAAATGGGACAACGAGGAGGTGGGATGGACACGATCGTGTCTGTTATTTTCCGTATTCAAAAGAGAATTTTGTGCTTTGTTAGTGGAAGACGCACACAAACATTACTGAGGAAAATAAATCAATCACTCCAATAATTTAAGGGAATCCGTGTTTTTTTTGTTGTTGTTGTTGTTTTTTTATTTAACTCGATCTAAGAATGTACAAATAGTGAATGTTTCCTAAAGAAATGCGCCGCACACACACACCTGCTTGCGAAAGCACTCATATCTACTTTCAGTTACGGCCATAGAACTTAATGATGCTTGACTTTTTGGACATGACCAGGCGCGATGCGTTAAGGGGAATATATTAAACTTGAACGGAATGTCAGTACTCACCCAGAAAAGCCACATTTTATGTCTTCTTCGGCGTCACTGTACGGATTTCCACAGTCCCATATTTTGGGTTTTAGACCTCCATAGAGTGACTCGTTATCATGGACTTAGTATAAAACTGTCAATTTCATTTTTAAAAAAACCACTGGTTTTGTCATAGAAGTGTCCAGAAAAGGGTCCTCTGACAGCTACTTCTGTTTGAGCCAGTTGTGTCTCTGCTTTGTCCATATTTGGCTCAAACCGCCCCATTTCCTCTGATTGGTTTCATCCATATAGAAGACCCACTTGTGAGAGTACATGTGTTTGTTATGTTGACAGCACTGGCTGGGGAGCAGACAGGTAGGCGGAGATCTTCCCTAGTTATGTAGATATGCTCGAGAAATTTGAACAACCTGATTCAGGCCTCTCGAAAGAAAAATATCTGGAACTCTGGAATGCGAATGACGATTTTAATTCATATTTCACATGCTTACTGGACGCACCAGAGAGCCAATATAACCACAAAATATTAGAAAAAGTATGGGACCTTTAAACAGCGCAAAATTAACATTATTCATCAGGAGATCAATGTGGGCAGAAGAATAGGTCATATACTTTAGTCAATTGATTTTCATGAATTTAATTTTTTTTTTAATGGAGGATTTTAAAGGCGTTTGAAGTTTTCATTCCATTTTTTATTTTTATTTTTTTTTTAAATTAAAGGACAAAGGAAATGCCCAACATCACCCTAAAATGGTATAGTTCATGAATATTCACCTCTGAGAGGTTCTCCTTGCACAGAGGGCAGTTGGGGTTGTGGTCCAGGCAGCGCTCGAGACACCTGAGGCAAAAGGTGTGTCCGCAGGGCGTGGCCACCGGTTCGTAGAACAGCCTGGAAGATGATGATGACATTAGGGAAGGGTGTGTGAATTTATCCTCCGTCACGTTAAGCATACTCGCCACTCGCCTCATACAGAGCGAACACTCCATGTCGCCACTGTCCAACAGCTCAGTAGGCACCACTCTCCCCATGCATGCAGTCGCCATCTTGACGCTGGTCGACTCACCTGCAGAACAACCATTTGACCCTTTAATCAAGGGTAGGCAAAGTATGGCACATGCGAATCACAATTTTTGTTTTTTGTTGTTGTTGTTTTTAAAATAAAATTCGGCCCACCGAGAAGTTACATTACCAGGAGTCTTATAATATTTGTTGCTTAATTTAGCCGCTTTAGCTCCAAAAGCTGTAAATGTACATTTATTTATATTTAATCATTGATTTTCATTAAATGATTGATTGATATGGTTTGTTATTGTACATAAAAAGTAAAACAAGCAATTTCATTGTAATACTATTTTATTAAGCAATTGGTTAATAATAAATTAATACAGCTTTTAAATGGGAATACATTTTATTATTCGAAAAAAGATACTGTACACGTTAACATTTTGCCACTATTTTATTAAATAACAGGTTAATTATCAAATTATTATAAATAACACTGACAAGGAGACTGAATTATTTTATTAAAATAAAAACAAAATTTTTACATTTTCTTTTTAAACTTATGACAAATAATTATAAGTCATCAGTTAAAATTTAAGATTGACAATGAAAATCATTTAAAAAATAAAACATTGTTTTTTAAGCAATTTGAATTTATTTATCAAATATTAATTGCAGTTATATTAATGATAGGTTAATTATAATCAATTTTAAATAACACTAAATGAGAATTTATTATTTCCATTCTAAAATACAACTTCAACATTTTAAAATATTTTTAATTTCTCATATTACAAGTATAGCTAAATGTAACGTCGATGAGAATAATTCATTTCAATTTAAATGCCCACTGATTTCTCAATTTAAATGTATTTTATTAAATAATCTTAATTTCAATTATAGCAATGATAATGTCAAGAATTTATTTTTAGTCAAAGTAAATTTTACAAAAAAAAAATTTGTTCAATAATTACAATTAAATTAATAATGGTACTAAAAAAAGAATTAAATATTAAAATAAACAATTCTACATACACCTTTACAAACTATTTTCTTAAATATAACAAAATTATAAATAATATAAAATGGATTATTTTAGTATTACATTAAAGTATTTTAGATATTTTGCACACATACAAACTTCTTTTTTTAACCTCATCTACTAATGAGCTGGTCTTCAAAATCAAATATGGGCCTTATTTCTTAGATTTCAATTTGGAATGTATTAATCCAGTGGGGTTCCAACCAGGTTTGAGCAGCTTGGCGGGAGGATTGAAGCATCCGTCATCACTCTGTTTTCTCTTAAACCCAATTGGTGGCACTGGTGGTACAGAGGCCAGGATCTCAGCCAGGCTCTTGTTGCTGGTGGCACTTCCCTCAGGTGGTGGATCACAAGACTCCCACGCTCTGGAAGACGACTCGTCCGTCAAGGAGCTTTCTGTCACGCTCGAGTCAGAGTCCTGAACAGAAAAATATCACGGGAGGGTGGATCAACACTATAGTTTTAAGCACATTATAAAAAAGGACAATACAGAGTGGTGCCTTGACTTACAAGTTTAATTAACTCCATGACCACACGTGTAACTCAAAACACGTGTATCTCAAATCATCTTTGCCCATTAAAATTAATGCCAAAAATCCATTCCAGCACCCCAAAATACGACACTTTACACTGATCTGATCGGTTTGATCAGCATCGGCCGATAATTAGCATTTTACGCTGATCGGCCGATCGGCTTTCATGTCATCATTCGCCGATCCGATCAATGACGTCATCGATCGGCTGCGCAAAAGACATTTACTCCACGCCGCCATCACGTATGAATCCAAAAGCTAGTTTATTTTTAGCCTTGTCACGTGTCTTGTGGCATAGTACTGTAACTATCTGACCGCCAATAAAGTCTTTTCAATCTTGTCTGTGGCACTATTTTGCAGCGTCTCAGACAACACGCAAGTTATTTGCAGTCTGTGCACAACTGAAGTACGTCGTGGGGAACGTCATCTAAATATGGCAACAACACAGTTAATCGGGCACCTTTGAGTGACGCGAACTCACCGGATATCACGTCAGTCATGACGCTTCGTGTTTTTTCCTGGCTGTTGACATGGCGACCATGATCTCAGTTATAACACATTTCTGACACAAACACACAATTGTGCTAACTACCATAATAGATATTCTGCGCATACTTTACATATACTATTGTCTCAGAGTGTAAAACGTTTCAGCTCGTCCAACTTCCAGGCTGTCTGCGCCGCTCTACAGCGCATGTCAGGCTTACAGTGTTGTGTCAAATCTAAAAATGGTGCATCACTGCCCTCTGCTGGCGGTTTCGCTATTAGTAGGCTGTTGAATCTTTGTAGGGAGGTACATTAAAGTGTCCTCTACCACTTCCCGTAAAGAATCGGAAACTACGCATTAATACGTGCTCGACACCCAACAGATGGGTTTAAAGCTATGTATTAATAAGTGTTAGATGAAGATGGTCACAACAAAGATCAGGAAGCTGCAGTAATAGTAATTTTTTGCAGTGGATAAAAACTATGCCTGTGAATATTATTTTGTCTGTCAATATGTGTTGCTGCACTGTTTATGTCCAATAGGCTTTACACGATCAGGATTTTTGGGGCCGATCACAGAGTTTAAAATCAACAACCGATCACCGATCTGATCACAAGATGGAGCAATGTGGCTATTTAAATGACTTGTTCATTTACTGTATAGACTTGTGTACTGTATACTGAGTATCTTCAAAAGTATTCTCTATTCAGGTCATGTATTCTAATCAGTCAGGTCAAACCAACATTACAACATGACAGAAATAATGGGTGCTAACTTCCTGTAATTAAATTACTTTATTGTAATTAAATTACTTCACACACACCAAAAATTTAAAGCATGATTCGACAGAATGCTGGCATGTTTACGCACAACCGTTAGTGCTAGCACTAGCTTACTAGGCTACATAACGTTTTGTTGCACGCTTGTGAGCTATATCGTATTAAAGGTATATGAACATACCTCAAGCAATCCTTGAATTAAAGTCCTCTCCCGAGCACGGGTCACCACCAGTACACGTTTTCCCCCATTTAGTCCTTATAATACAGTTGGCACGATCCACTCTTGTTGTCGTCGCCACGGTAACGAGTGTATCCGGTCGCATTTGAGTTTACAAGATAAAGACTAATGAGCGTAAAAAACGGGATGCGGTGGTATCAGAATACAATATTTTATTGCAGTACTCTGACAGTGCAATCCTGAAAGAGCAATTCCCCATTTTGTTCTTACAATACACACGGCGCAATCCATCGTTGTTGTTGTCGCCATGGTAACGAGTGTATCCTGTCGCATTTGAGTTGACGATAAAGTGCAGTGATTGTAAATGACGGGATCTGGTGGTATCGGAACACAATATTTTATTGCATTTTATTGCATTGAGTGTTAGCATTAAGCTAGCAGACTTTTGCAAATTATGTGGTTTGGTTAAATACGTAATGTAGTTCTTTGTTTTGTGGTTAGTTTGACAGTGAACTTCATATCTGGGTGTGGCATTACTAAGCTTGAAGCCTATTTTTTGAAGAAGTGTTCACTATTTGCCAAACTGCTGCTGGCTGTGAAGTTCGCTGCCACCATAGCTAGCGTTCTTAACAAGACAAATCAGCTGAGCAATGATATCTCGAAGAAAACCTAATAAGCCAAGGTAACACTGTATAATGTACAATATTACTTAGTACAGTTTAAAATGTATTTTGGTTGTTTGTTTTGAGTTTTACCTGCGAGGATGAAGCAGGCTTCTGAGCAAGGGGTCTCAGGGTCCTCAGCAGGACAGGGGCCTTGATGGGGCGCAAGGCCACCCCGCCCTGGAGGGGGTGCAGTGGCGTGGGCATGTCTTGGTTCTCAAACACTGAGGAGAAGAGCTCGGCAAGGACCTGTGCCGAAGAAAACCCTTGAGTAAGGCAGGCATAACGGCTACGTGACAAAAAAATGGACACGCCGGGCTTACCTTCTGAGCCTCCAATCTGACTTTGGTCCAGTTGGGTTTGAGAGCCACACACAGGAAGTACTCCTGCAGGGCCTCATCGTTGCGTGACGCTTTGCTTAGCGTGGTGGCCTTCAGGTAGTGAGCCTGCCAACACGAAGACAAATAAGTGATATATTATGTAATCAATTATTATATTTACGTGAGGAACTGTATAAAAAAGGAATATTTTCTTTTGGCATTTTGGCCAATCATGAAAGTGTACACCTCGCGCCTGTATAATAAATAAATACAGTACGGTCCTGCCATGTCTTACATATTTCACAATAAACATAAAAACATACAAAATCAGAATTTAAAAAACCTAGTAAAATTAGGGTGAAAAAGGGAAAGCAAAAAATACAAAACTAAATGCAGTCAAATTGATAGAAGTATTGCACAAATTTAAAATGTACAAAAATGTTAAATTAGAAAAAATAAACCGTCCAAAAATAAGGAGAGAAGAATTGCAAAAGAATGAAAAAAATAAAAGTTGAAAAAAAAAACATAAAATAAAGCATAAAATGGGAAATATACCAAATACAAAAATGATAGTGAATCATTAAAAACAGAATTAACAATAAAAGTAAAGAAAAATAAAAGTACAAAAATCAGGAAAAAGACATTGGGAAATGGAAAATAGAAAGTAAAAAAAATGAGAAAAAAAGGTAATGCAAAATAAAATTGCAGAAAATTGACAAAAATGTGGAAAAAAAAGAAAAACAGCAATTATGTATTTTTTTAAAAGTACAAAAAAACTGGAAAAATAAACCAGTGAGTATCAACTGGTGGGTCAGGACCCAAAAGTGAGTCGTGAACCAATTTTGGGTGGGTTGCAAACAGTTTTTTTTTTTTTTTTTTTAAATCTTATTTTGATTTTTCTAGTACAGTACAGAGGCGTACCAAGATCCCACATGGAACATATAGGTAAGCGACTGGAAGTGTAGCTGCCTTGATCTTTAGCCACTAGTTTATTCCGTGAACAAATACAGTTCGTCATAGCGCGCAATATGCTTTTGGCAGTACTGTACAGCGTTTGAAAACACTATATTAAACTATACATGCATTTTCAGAGGCTATTTTTATACAAAACATGTTCTTTATTATTATTAACTTCTATACAAGTGGGTCACAACTATGCTACAATAGGTATGCGGGTCCCAGGGTGACAACAGTTGAGAAACACTGCACTAAAACACAAAATTACCAAAAAGAGTAAAATGAAACAAACAAATCCGTGCATCTCTACCCAGAATTTTTTTTTTTTTAAATGCTGTGTCCCCCCTTTGTCTTATATCTGTCACATGCTAACATTTGGACAAACAGCAAAATACTTTTGTTAACATGTCATACTTGTCGAGGTTTATTGTCCCAGAAAGGTACAACTGGGTTCTGCCACCACCAAACTCACCTTTGGCCAGAGAGGTTTAATTTGGCACAGGCTGCTGGCGTCCTTCAGCGCCCGACTCACGTTGCTCATCTCCATGTGTAGCTCAGCGCGCTGGCACAGTAGGCGGCCTGAAGCTGGCGCTGCACACACACAAAGACACAATTGAGACAAAGTCAGGTCAAGTGGACAACATAAGTAGGCCATTCAGAAAAACGTGACAAAGAGGCGACACGTGGAGGGGAAAGACAAACAAAAACAGCAGCACAGTCGATCGATCCTATAGATATAGCTAATGACAGACCTTTTGTTGTTATTATTGTGAGAGGCGTGAGTGACTGGATTAGTCACATTGTATCATTGGTTTAGATATGTGGGTGTTTATTTGATTTCGGGCACTTTTGATTTTCGTTTCGGTCATCACCACCACACTGCACTATGTGATGACATGTGATGGTAATGACATTTAAAAGTTTTTAGCTAACTGTGCTATGCTGGTAGAGTTATCTTAAATTTGTCTTTTAGCTAGCTAGCGCTGTACAACATTTTTATATGATCATCAAGTCTTTACAGGAAAATCTTTAAACACGACCCTAGTGAGGATAAACAGAATGGAAGATGAATGAATGAATGCATGAATAATAACACTACAACTCGTTTGGTAATGTCCATCCATCCATCCATTTTCTGAGCCGCTTCTCCTCACTAGGGTCGCGGGCGTGCTGGAGCCTATCCCAGCTGTCATCGGGCAGGAGGCGGGGTACACCCTGAACTGGTTGCCAGCCAATCGCAGGGCACATACAAACAAACAACCATTCGCACTCACAGTCATGCCTACGGGCAATTTAGAGTCTCCAATTAATGCATGTTTTTGGGATGTGGGAGGAAACCGGAGTGCCCGGAGAAAACCCATGCAGGCACGGGGAGAACATGCAAACTCCACACAGGCGGGGCCGGGGATTGAACCCAGGTCCTCAGAACTGACGCTCTAACCAGTCGGCCACCGTGCCGCCGTTTGGTAATGTCATACAGTAAAAATATTATGTGACTTACTCTTCCAGTTATCAAAATGTCTGACTTCTCTCTGCCCTAGCATGTGCTTGAGTGACAAGACAAAATGACACAGGGAATTAAAGAATCAGATTTTTGAAGTTCGTTCATTCTGTGTTGTGACATAATCCCTAACATGGCTCCGTCCCTTAATACATTTAACATTAACCTCCGTAAACTCATTAGATAATTGGAGCTGCGTTTCCTAATTAATACAAGATGTACTAGCGGATCAACTCTTGTCACCGATGTTACGTGTGCTTCGCGGTTCCGCTGGGACCACAACCAGGCCATGACCCGCAGCACCTCAACGCAAAAATACAAAAGACCAGTGCAACAAATAAGACACTGGCTGATCCGATGAGAAAAAAAGTTGCTTAAACGTAACAGTAAAAATAGAGGATGTCCGCTCCAGAGGTAGGTAGAGTAGCCAAACATTGCACTCAAGTAAGAGTACTGTTACTTGACAATAATGTGACTCAAGTAAAAAGTAAAAAGTTGTCCTCTCAAAAATTACTTGGGAGTAAAAAGTACACAGTGAAATAATTACTCAACGTACTGAGTAAATGGTAACTTCAGATTTTTTTAACCACAGCATGAACATCAATAATTTAAAAAAAAATTACAAAATGTAAATGTACAAATTCTGATATTGCTGTGTGTGTATGCACAATCAAAACTACAACAAAACATCTGCAATTTACAGCACGGTGTTTTCTCAAGTTAGAGCTGAGCTGAAATATCCACGTTTGGGCAGACAGCACCAGATGAATACTACATGAAAGCTGTTGTTTTTGTTCGTCTACATGTAAACACGAGAAGCGCGCCGTTCCCTTCATGGTAACGACGACCCTCCCAACATGGCAACCACGTAGGCATGACAATCAGCCGGGCTGGCTTATCTAGTGTTAATACCTATGCCCGGGAAGCCATTGTGTGAGGTCATGTAACTTTGTGTCGTTTGATTGGTGAACTAGACTTAAATGTCACTAGCGCTTAAATTGGATTGACGCAAACAGCGGCCAATGCAGAAGTTGAAATCGTAGTCTCGCACATGAAATAGTTGATAAATAAGCAAGAATTGATAAATAAAAGTAGCGAGCGGGCGGCACGGTGGACGACTGGTTAGAGCGTTAGCCTCACAGTTCTGAGGACCCAGGTTCAATCCCCGGCCCCGCCTGTGTGGAGTTTGCATGTTCTCCCCGTGCCTGCGTGGATTTTCTCCGGGCACTCCGGTTTCCTCCCACATCCCAAAAACATGCATTAATTGGTGACTCTAAATTGCCCGTAGGTGTGATTGTGAGTGCGACTGGTTGTTTGTTTGTATGTGCCCTGCGATTGGCTGGCAACCCCGCCTCCTTGCCCGATGATAGCTGGGATAGGCTCCAGCACGCCCGCGACCCTAGTGACGAGAAGCGGCTCAGGAAATGGCTGGATGGAAGTAGCGAGCGACATTTAGATCATTGTAACTGAGTCAAAGTACCGTTACTTCTTAAGTGCAGAAGCAGCAGAAGTGTTTTTTCTGGTCTTGTCAGCTCCTATGACTTGTCCAAACAAAGCAGGTCCCGAACCCACATGCGGAACCTCAGGCCGATGCCGATGCCTAAGCGCATATAAATCCGCCACAGAGTAATATTCAGAAATTACATTTGTGTGGATGTGTGGAATGGATCTAGCTGCCAGCGTTCAAGGAGTACAACAGTCTATGACAGCGACGGCGACCCCACCAAGAAAAACTCATTGGATCTATACAATTCACGTATACGGTCTATTTTGAGTTCAAAATGGTGAATTTCGTCGAAAGGCGACTGATTTGCATGCAAGTCTGTAGGATGTTTTGTTGGTGTTCATCATACTCATGCCAAACACCACCAGCATCCTCTGTGCCATCTTCCGGAGTTAGGAAAATTTGTCTGAGCTTAGTGAAGCATTAAGCTCATTCAATTTGAGTTAAACTTCTCTTTTACAACAGTATCACATTGGAGATCAATGACTTTCATCTGCAGCTCCCGTGGTGCCGTTTCAGGGTCATGTGTGAGGAGACATGACACCAGCTGAAGTGACTTGTCAATTTTTCCAAAAACAGAGAACCGATGACAGAATTCTCCATGCAGGTCGTCTAGTGATTTCCTGTATTTTTTCACATCGAGCAGCCGCTTTCAGCGTAGCCAGCGTGGGGAAAGGAACAAATGACTTGTTTGACATTTGCTTTGAGAATAAAGTTAGCTTGGTTTTGAAGGCTCTGATGTTTGTATACATTTCATGCACAAACTGGTCTTTCCCATGGGGGACCTAGGTTCAAGACCCCGACTGGACCATCCGCCAACATCCCCCGGACTCACGGCTGTGGTGTCCTTGAGCAAGACACTGATAACCCGAAAATGCTCCCCGGGTACTTCAGCTGCCCCCTGCTCCAGTGTGTTCCACTAATGTGTATGTGTTCACTGTGATGGGTTAAATGCAGAGAACAAATTTTGTGTGCATGCATGCATGTTCATGACAATAAAAGGTGATTCTTCTTCTTCTTAAAGCCAATCTGTGTCACTCAGCTCAGGAAAATCATCAGTTTTCTCCAGTAACACCAAAAGAGAGATCCTGTTTCAGCTCCCACGCTCTTTGGCACACTTTTCCCAAACTTAACCAGTGGACATTTGAGTGCTAAAGCAAGTCCTGGTGATCAGCATCAGTTTCTTCGAGAAACTTAAACTGACGATGCTGAAATGCCCTCGCATGAATACAGTTAAGGACTTTTATAATTGGCTTTACTACATGGTCAAGCTGCACTACAAATTAACACAGTGCTTCCTGGTGGATTATGCAGTGTAGGAAAATTACCACCTGCTCAGGGTTGTCCTCTTTTTAGCAGCCTGATGTTTTTTCCAGTCTGATTTGGCGATCCATCTGTCCATCCATTCTCAACACCGCTTATCCAGTTCAGGGTGGGTGTGTGTGTCTGTATGTGTCTCTCTCTCTCTCTCTCTCTCTAGACATATATATATATATATATGTCTATATATAGACATGTATATATATATATATATATATATATATATATATAGACATGTATATATATATATATATATATATATATATATATATATATATATATATAGACACACACACACATATTAGGGGTGTAACGATTCATATCACGATTCATGGCTGCTGATTTGATTCAAGGCAGATATTGGTTCATTTAGAACGATACGATCCGAAACGATTCAGTTGCTGTAAATTGATTCAGTAAGTTTTTAGCCAAAAATTCATCCAGTGTGACTGAAATAAATATCGGCACACTAGGTGAAATTTCCTAGATGCCTGTTGTTTCTTGTAAGAGAATTCGGTCAAATTAATTGTGGTCATTAAATATAATAATAATATATATATATGTCCTTGGAAAAATATCTCCACTTAAGGTGTCCCTAGCTGGATCCAAAGTTTGAGAATGGCTATAAAGGAAGCACTGCGAGGTTTTCATGAGGTAAATCTTCTCGGACTAGTGTTACTAATGTATAGAGAGCTAAACAAATGAACAAACCTGCTCTTTGGAACACAAACGTGAGCCTGAAACAGAGTCCAGTAGTTGACACCGTCACTGGTTCTCCTGTTGTTTGTCAGAGTTTCCTCTCCATGTACTCTGCTGTTTTGATGGCGGCTTGCGAGCTAAGCAGCTCGAAAGGCCGCAAAGTCTGCGCCGATTTCCCGAAAGTCACACACACATGCATACTCGTGACAGATAATTTCTCGCTAGCCTCCTTCACATCTGCCAACTACTCGACAAACTGACATCTTAAACTTCAAATAAGTGCTTAAAAAAACACACACACACATACTGTGGTGTCTCACCCAACCACTAGGTGCACTACGGAAAGAATCAACTAGATGCAGGGTGTAGAAAAGGAAAGAAGAGACAAAGCAGAAAGTAGCATTGACAGTGCTAACTGCCGTGTGCTAACTGAAAAACAATCAAGCGAAGTAAAAGCGTTTTTCTGGGAAATACACACACACCTCCACAAAAAGCCTGCCGTGCTTAAATCCAGTGAGTTATTTTCTAGTATCGATACATAGTGTAAATTGTGTACTTAAGATACCTTTTGCATGCCTTATCACACCTATGACCCAAAAAGAAAGAAAAATCCAAAGAACAAGAGAGAGAGAGAAAATAATCATAAATAAATAAAAATAAAAATCATACTCAACAGAAGAGCCTCCTTTAAGTATTTTTTTCAAAAGTAATGTTAACTTTTGAAAGCAATTTGCACACTGGTATGAATCACTCCCATTCTGCCAGCTCAGTGTCAGTGTGTTCTGTCCCTGTCTGGACAAAGTGCACTTTCGCAAGCCCACGTGTGACTCACACAGTTACATATCATTTCCATAACCGTGACCTCAATGTTACTCAACGTGCTGGCACTTATGAAACAAAGTCTTATGTGGGAGGCATCCAATTACGCACGAACGAGGTAACCCAATAGTCTGGGCGCATAATATAATAGATTAATTAGTGTAGCTGTTGCTATAGCGCAACAGTGTTGTATTATGTCATTACTGCGTATATATTGTACTGTACTACTGTGTCACTATTGTAGACATTTTTTAAAACATTTGTTTGAAGGGGCATTCCTGTAAGTTATTTTGTCTTATATTAACCTTAAACTGTTTGTGATTAGAAATTTTAACTAACACGTGCAACACTTTGTGAATCCCCTCTGTAAATGTAAATAAAACATACTTTCACTCAATTTGTCGATATTTGGGTCTATTTGTCAGAATAATTTTTCATGACTTGGCCAACTGCAAGAAAATAATCTTGGTGCATCACTATTTTACTTCTATTTTATGTGTTGATAGTGTAATGGCAGAGAGATTAAAAGAGGAGATTTTAATGAGGCATTTTTAAACCACAAAAGGTATCCAAAGAGAGTATTTGGAATTACATAAAAAGTAGCAATAATACACATTTTGATCTTTTCTTAAAAATAAAAAAATTTTGCTGTGATTATCAGTCTATCCCATTGTTCGGATTAACTTGGCATTTAAAAAGGGATAATATTGTGAAAATGAAAATTATGATTTGATTCAGGGATTCAAGAAAGAAAAAAATATTGAATAAATATTGCTGTATGATGACATATGCTTGTAATTCTGTATTTAAACCTTGTGAACCTCTCTGGAGAAAATTCCATTCAATTTACAGAAGCCCCATCCCTCTACTAATTATAGAAATAAAGTCAATTTGGTGTCATTAAAATTAAACAATTCAAATAACCTAGCATTTCATGGGATACGTGTGAAATGATTGAAAAATTGATCATTTTGACAGTTAAGCAAAATATGTTTTATTATTATTATTTTGTATTGTGTATTGTAAGCATGTGAATCCTCTCTGTGGGAACAATACAAAAATATGTACTTATTGTGAGCTCGTTACAGAATGAGGTCCAGTGATATAACGTGACCCGTGTGTGTGGAGCCACACTTAGCGCCACCAGCTGGTAACACCATGAAGTTAGCTAGGTGAAAGTAGGTCACCTGTTGCCCAAAAAAAATAAAAATAAAAAAGAGCATTCAAATATTTTCTTACCCAATTCCACCGCCTCGTCGTATTTCTCCAGGGCCTCTGTCAGGTTCCGGCCCTGCCACAGCACCTCGCCGTCGATCCACAGCCGGCGTGCTCGGCTCTCGGTGGCGAAGAGTTTGTCCAGAAGGCCACCAAGCACCACGTCCAGCCGGCGGCCGTTCGGTAGACCCTCCTTCCGGGCCAGGCCTCGCTTGCAGTGCACGCAGTCCGTCACCGCGTCGGCATCCAGGCAGCGTTTGCAGAATGTGTGCCCGCACTCCACCGTGGAAGGTTCGTGGAGCAGGCACCGGCACAAGCCGCATGAAAACAAGTCCAGTGGGTCGTCTTCGGAGATTTCCCCATCAGCGTTCTCGCTTTCTTCCCCGCCGCTGGTGCTCCGGAGGCCCGGTTCCTTCTCTCGGAGGCTCCGGGCGATACTGTCCACCAGCAGTGGCAGCTCCTCCGGCCGCAGTTTGCCCAGGCTGGCCGCGGCGCAGTACGAGTCCAGCGCCTCGGAGATCCGCCCGGCGCGTACTAGGGAGTCAGCCTTGCGGAGGCACAAGCCCCTGTCGGGTTGCTGGAGGTCGGCCAGCTGCGAGCTGTAGATCTCGGCGGCCAAGCTAAAATCACCGGCGCGGCTGGCCTCCGCCGCAACCTCCAGCATCTCGGGGCAGATGCCCGGGGCGGAAGGGAGCGAAAGCGGGTGGAGTAGCAGTTCAACCTCCATGGTTAATGTATTTAATAAATAAATTAAAAAATACAATAAAGATAAAGTCACTATTAAACAAAAAAAAACCACACACAAATACGAGTTAAGAGGGGTCAGAGGACTTATCGTAACTCTCTGCCCTCCAAGAAAACACCAGAATGTGATCGCGCACTCGCCATTGGGAGTCGATTCGGATTCATTCTGGATTCAACACACCAGACTATGAGCCTTTTTTTTTGTTTGTTACACGCGTTAAATAAACCGGTTGCAGTTTAGCGAATAAGAAGCTTAAATTAATATCCACCTCATTCAAGCAGGGCAAAAAAAAAAATATCAAGTCAAGCTTGACGATAAATTAAAGCGGAGTAACCTTAATTACTAAATAACTATAAACTCTCGCCCCCGGTGGTCTTTTTTTTGTCCTTTTTAAATAGCAGACAAGTTAGCAACATTTTAACATCGAGCTAACGTCGACCAAGCCGCTACACACACACAAACAACCACTTACACTAACAAATCCACACTCTCGAACGACGACTCGAATGTTAATAAAACGTCCTTCTTAATGGGTAAAACAGAACAAAAAGTCAAGATTTTCTTGTCGACACTCCACAGCTAAATTAGTCCGGGCGGCTAACGACGTCGACCACCTCGCTCGTTTGCCAGTGTTTGTTGCTCCTGCTCGGCTCACTAGCTGCAGTTTGTCGTGCTCCCATTCGCTTAGACGGGTCACATGATGCGCGACGATCTCCCTCATTGGCCGGCCACTCGTCCCACTTATGTAAGGTTGCGAGTGTCGTTGTATAACTCCTCTCCAGTCCCGCCAGGCACATGATTACACAAACGTGTATATTGCATATTTATTTATATGGCCAACACATCATATTCATACGAGGGCATAAATGTTTCAACATGGCAAACATTTGTGCTAGGATCATCCCAAAATGACGAGAAGAGGCGTTCCCCGTTGGTCTCGGCTTCATTGTTTTATGTAACGCTTTTATATAAGCAGCGTTACAAGTGCGGCTGCTTTTCTGGAACATGTTGCATACGCGTTTTTTTTTATTTTTCTTTTTTTCAAAGGGACCCGCACACACGCATTCAAACACACACGCACACGTTACAAGACAAACCGTGACCCACTTAGAGGACGACGAAAGTCATTGCGCAACCCAAAAAAAATGTTATGTGAACACGTTAACTAACCGCCCCCTTGCACAACAGACATTAACAGAAAATGAACTACCAAACCATTAGCGTGCCAAAAGAAAAGTCCATGGATGGAACGTTCCATCACTGCACAACAGTGGATATAAGAAGTCTACACACCCCTTTCCAAATGCCATGGTTTTTGTACCCCCCCCACACACACAATTGTGCTCACCATTATTGGCCTGTGTATACACACACACACACACACACACACAGACACACAGAGGTGGGTAGTGTAGACAAATATTGTACTCAAGTAAGAGTACTGTTACTTTAGAATAATATGACTCGAGTAAAAAGTAGTCATCCAAATATTTACTTGAGTAAGAGTAAGATAGTACTCAATGAAAAAAACTACAAGTAAAGAGTAACTTGTGTGTAACTTCTGTTGTTGTTGTTTTTTAAATCACTGCAAGAACATCAAAACAAATAAAAAATTAAAAAAAATAATATATGGGAGTCGACACACCTGTCACCATTTCTATTTTTAACTCCCCAAAAAACAACAACACATACATTGGGCCCTACAGAAACATTATTTGCTTTACTCGCTGAAATGACTTGAAGAGGAAGCTGAACAGACTTATTGTGTGTGCGTGTGCGACACCATGGGGATAGTGCTAATTTTGCCATGTCACTGCCAAAACAACAATAGAAGCATCCAGGTTTGGGCAGTCACAATTGAAGAGCTGCATGATAAAGATGTTGTTTTTGGGAGTCTGCAAAATAAACACAGTCGCACGTAGATGACAGACAGGAGCAAAACTGAGGTCTCCAATGACCAGTATGATGACAGCGGGATGATGGATGTCTCTGGCAGGTACACTAAAATTGTCATCTCGAGATCACAGCACACATTAAGTCACTCGCGCTTGAATGTAAACAAACAACTGCAGTTTTCTAACAACCGAGAGTTTGACCGTTAGTGAGTAACACACATCCAGAAGCAATGCTTCCATTCTCCTGTCCCATTTAGTCCTCTCAGTCGTCTCTCTCCGTAGCTCCTCCAGGATGCGATCATCACTGAAAGGACGTCCGCCGGCTCCATACTGGGCCTGAGCTCCTCGCTTGTGTAGCATTGTAGATGAATGCAATGAAAAGTCCAATAGCGCCGCTATTTTTCGCGCGATAAAATACCACAGTCAAAAGGCTGCAACAGTGCAAACTGTTCACGGCTCAGCACAACGCGAAAAAGGGGGAAAGTGTAAAATATGGGAGAAAGTAATAGAGCTGTTGTAACAGGCTGCCGGTAAAGGCGCACACTACAAGTGCCGATACTCTCTGCCAATGAATGGCAAACCCAAAACGCTTAAAACAGTCTAAAAGAATTAGCACAACACGCAACCAACATTAAATGATGGTGGAACGTTACAAATGAAGGAGAAATTAGTGGAGCTGTTGGAACAGGCTGCCAACTCACAGGCGGCGCTTTCATTTGTTCTGGGACTGCTCATAATTCTCTCCACCTTGACTAAAGCCTCAGTTCCAGCTAGAAAAAATTAAAAATAAACCAGCCCCAAAGCCTGATGCTGCCACCACAAGACTTCATTGTAGGTATGGTGTTCTTTAGGTGATGAGCGGTGTTGTTTGCCCCAAACATGCCTTTTGGAATTACGGCCAGAAATTTAAACTGTAACACATTTTCCCACTCGCGTTTGGGAGATTTCAAGTGTGGTTTCTTTTCTTTCCAAAGTAAGGCTTCCATCTTGCCACCCTACCCTATGTCAGAGACATATGAAGAAGACAGAAGATTGTTGTCACTTTGACCCAATGGCCAGTACTTGCCGTAAATTTCTGCAGCTCCTTCAGCGTTGGCCTCTTGACAGCCTGCCTGCCCAGTTTTCTTCTCATCTTTTCATCTATTTTGAAGGGACGTCCAGTTCTTAGTAATGTCACTATTTTCACCACTTGATGATTGTCTTCATTGTGCTATATTTAATGCCTCGGAAACTCTTTGGTACCCTTCTCCTGAACATTTAGAACAACGAGATCCCTCTGATGCTGTGGAAACGCTCAGCGGATGACGGGTTTGCCTACAAAAAGTCAAGAAAAGCTTATTTGAACACCTTAACTTTATTTTGGATTAATCACAGACACTTAAATGGTGGCAGCTGTGTGCCGACTCCCATTTAACACAAGTTTGAATGTGATTGGCTCATTCTGAACACAGCCACATCCCCAGTTATAAGAGTAGGTGTGTACACTTGTGCAACCACATTATCTCAGTCGTTTTTACTTCCCGTTTCAAAATTATATTTTGTTTCAATTGAGTTGTACAGGTTATAGGTCACAATGTCGGAAAAAGTTTTGAAATGGTAGAGGTAGCCTTTGTCTTCACATCATTCACCATGAAACCGAATAGCCTGCTGTGTGCGTGTTCACGTGTTGACTGCCCTCTCATGACTCAACTCCCCATGGAGAAAGAGGACAGGTGTGTGTGTTATCAGCTGCCTGGGTGCATGTCTTTTTATTGAAGGGGTTTGCAGTCACATGCCGCTGTCCATTATTTTCGTTTTTCAACATAAACACAGGTCTGCCCTAGTGATAGCTAGTCTGCTTCACAGTTTATAGGTCCCGGGTCGGAAATGTTACACCTCCCAATAATTTGCAGCTATGAAACATTTAAGACCTCCCAAAATTTGCATATTTGAACATTTCAATACTACCAATATTTTATACCTCCCCAAATTTTATGAAAAAATTGTGCACCTCCCAAAAACTGAAAATGTTACTTTGCCAAAAGTTTTACACCTTCCAACATTTTCCTCCTTCCCCAATTTTGCGGCTCAAAAAATATTTTGCCTCCAAATATTTTCAATACTTAATCCCTCCCAAAACCTTACACCTCTAAACCTGTTCATCCGAAAAGTTTGTGGTGTCGAAAGTGTTTTGCCTCCCAATATTGGACACTTGTGAATCTGTGCATCCCAAAATTTTATACCACTGCAAAAAATATTGCACCTCCCAAATTTTTATATCTGAAAATGTACTACTCCCAATATTACACGTTTCACAAAATTTGACAACTTCCAAAATATTGTGGCAAATATGTTATGGTTTTAAAATAATTTTTCCCCTTCCAAATTTTTACACCTCAGATTTTGCGCCTCCCAAAATGTTGCGTCTTCTCCTGGAATCCGCTATACGTGGAATGTCACATGACCAAACCTGGAAAACAGAATAGCTGACTTTCTGATCAGTAGCCTATGTGCCAATATTCCGTGGCTCCCAATATTTTACACCTCCTCCAAAAATTGTGCATCTTCCAATCTTTGCGCCTCGCACAATTTGGCACCTCCCAATATTTTCAAGCCTCTGCAAATTTAACACCTTCCCAAATTTTATGCCTCCTCCAGAAATTATGGGACTTTGATCATTTTGTTGCTTGCCAAAATGATGCACCTCCACAAATTTTAAGCCTCCTTCTACAATTGCGTCTTCCCAAAGTTTGCAGGCCTGGAATGTTTATGCCTCCCAAAATTTTGCCTCTGCCTGAATTTTAAAACCCTCCTCACAAAATTTTACACCTCCCTACATTTTATGCCAACAAATATTTTGCACTTCGCAAAATTTTGTGGCTTTGAAAATGTTGTGCCTCCTCAATGTTTTCAGTATCTTATCTCTGCCCAACTTTTTGTGCATCCAAAACATTAAAAAATACACCTCCAATATTTTACAGCTCTCCATATTTTATCGTTTCATATCGTTTGTTTGTCTCTTAAAAATTTAGTTTCCCATTTTTTTTAAATCCTTCCAAATTACATCAAAATGTTTTGCCTCCCAAAATGCTGCAAATAACGGAATCACCACAAGGTAGCAGTGTGAGCTCTTTGTATTATGTTTCTTGCGTTCACCTGTTGATCTACTCCTCTTCCCTTTTATACCACTACTACTTCTGAATATTGATCACAAAGTTTAATAATAATATTAATAATAAATGTGTTTTCATTCATTTGATTGAGTGTTTGTGGTTATTTTTGGCGTCTGAATCATTAATTCCTCCACAAAAAAAATGAACTGCTAACAATTTGCAACTTTTTCTTGAGTATGTATGTTAAGAATAAGCACGACTTTTAGTCCGTTACAATGATCTACACGCCGCTCGCTACTCATTTATGTACCTTTTCTTAATAGACATAGAGGTTGTCTGAACCTTTGGAAGAATCTGTAATTCAAAGAATATACAAAAATAGTCAGAAATAGCCATATCCTTAATGTCAATTGATAGAATTTCAACATCCTTAGAGATGACCAGGTCTAAGATGTGACCTTGAATGTGGGTTGGACTCTTAAAATATTGAGAGAGGTCAAATGTGTCTAGTACAGCAGAGAGTTCTTTAGATTTTCTTCCCCATGATATTGTCAACATGAATGTTAAAGTCTCCCGTTATGACAAAATAGTTGTAGTTAGTACAAACAACTGACAGCAGTTCTGAAATGTCCTCCATAAATGTTCTATTGTATCTTGAAGGACTATAAATTATTAAAACAATAACCTTTGGGTTACCTTTAACTAAAAAAGAGAGATATTCAAAACAGCTAAAATCACCCAGTATACATTTCTTTACACTGAAATAATGATTTAAAAATAACAGCAATACCACCGCCTTTTTCCCCTATTTGACACTTGTTCATAAAATTACAATTTGCCAGTGTTACAGCTACTTTCTGTTTAACCACATTTCATTTAGTAACAAAACGTCCAGATCATAGGTTGTAATGATGTCATTAATCAATATTGATTTATTACCCAGTGACCTGATATTGAAAAGAGCTAGTCTGTAGTTTGTAGATCTACTTTTTTTGTGCCATATTTCTTTGACCAACTTTCTGTCCCTTGTAATTACAGGGATAAAAAAAATGCCTGATCTCCATAGGGGTCTGAACTATTCTGGGAAAGACCCGCAGATATCAGTCAGCGTGCGCAATCTATTTTTAGACTTTGACGTCCACTATCGCGTTGTTTGCACCAATCAAATGTTACCACTAGTCTCATTTGACTCCAGTTCACCAATCAAACGGCACAAGGCCTCACACAAAGCCTTCACGAGCCAATCAAAGGGAACCAGCCGCAAAACTTGTTTACATTATAGACGCCGTAAGAAACAACAGCAGCAGCTTTGTCATGCAGTGTAGTCTTGTGTTTGGCAAAACTTGGGGTATTTCAGCCCACTTTTAACTTGAGAAAAAACCTTGCAGTAAATTGCAGGTGTTTTTGTTGTTTTGGCTGAAACATGCATCTTTTGGGGTACGTTCTGTAAACTCTCGATAGCACACGCACACTTTATCACTTGGCTTTTCACTATCAGGATTTTTGGGGCCAATCAGCGAGTTTAAAAAACCGATACCCGATCAGATCACAAGATGGAGCAAAGGGTCTATTTAAATGACTTGTTCATTTACTGTATATACTTGTGTACTTAATTGCTCAAAAAATTGTGTTTATAATAAATAATGTATCTTTGTTCATCTATTTATGCCAGTGAGGCATAGTGACAGAAAGAACAAATGAATGACCTTCTATTAGATGGCAGGAAGTACATACAGCAATTAATGTATCCACTTTGTGTGACATTTTTGTTTGTTGGTGTGCTGTGATATTTTTCAATTGTAAAATATGTGCCTTGGCTCCATAAAGGTTGGAAATCACTGCTCTAGTCAGCTCATGTATTCTAATCAGTCAGCTCAAACCAACATTACAACATGACAGAAATAATGGGTGCTAATAAAATAAACACGTGTTTTCCCCATTTTGCTCTTATAAACACACGGCGTGTTCCAAAATTGTTGTTGTAACGAGTGTATCCAGTCGACAAGATGAAGCCCAGTGATCGTAAAAAACAGGATGCGGTGGTATCGGAATACAAGATTTTACTGCAGTAGTCTGACAGTGCAATCGTGAAAGACCAAATTTGTCTCGTAGTCTGATCTGGGCATTACGTGTTGTCTGTCCCACACTGCCGACATGTTTTTTTTTTTTTTTTAAATAACTTTATTGGTGGTCAGTACAACGTCAAAAGACACGTGACAAGGCTAAAAATAAACTACTTTTTGGATTCGAGAATATACTGTACACGACGGCGACGCGGAGTAAAGGTCTTTTGCGGAGCCGATCACTCGGCGAATTATGACATTAAAGCCGATCAGCATAAAATGATCATTATCGGCCGATACCGATCAGATCCGATTTATCACGATCACTGATCAGCAAACAGCTTCTTCATTCAGTCGTTTCATTGAATAAAGCAAATTCTGTTAGGCCCTATGCATGTGTAGTTGGTTTTCGGTAATTAAACATTTGTGGCAGGTGTGTGGACTCCCATTGAACATCAGTTTGAATGTAATCTGTTACTTCTGAACACAGCTGCATTCCATTTATAAGAGGGAGTGTATCCTTGTGCATCCAGATTTATTTAAAAAATAAAAAAATTTAACCTTTTTTTAACCAGGTAAACCCGTTGAGACAAAACATCTCTTTTGCAATGGTGACCTGGCCATACAGGCAGCAAGTAAAACAAGTCCAAGTCAATCACAGACTAGATTATTTCAGTTTATTTTCACCTCCCCTCTCAAAATGATAAAATAAATAGTTGTGCAAATTCTAGGTCACATTTCTGGTGGAAAAAGTTATAAAATTATTTATTTTGGTGTAATTTTTTTACGTAAAAAAACCTGGCATTTGAACAGGGATGTGTATACTTTTTATATCGACTGCATCCTTGTTCCTGTTTTTGAAATCTCTGCCTGGTGATCCTACTGTGCTGTTTCACAAGTGGAAACAAAATAGTATACGACCATTTCTTGGAACTAAATTTACCTTGTTATTTTACAAAGATTTAGTTAATCTTTTTTTATTTTATAAAGATTGTATCTATTATGTTTGAGATTAAATCATAATGTTCAGAAATACCTGAAGTTGCACATTCATATTTTATTTATTTTATTTTTATTTTATTTGATGGTCATGCTCTGATTTACGAAAGTGAAGCTACTCAGTACTTGAGTAGTTTTTTCACTGGGTACTTTCTTACTCTCTCTCAAGTAATTATTTGAAGGGACACTTTTTACTTTGATTTGAGTCATATTGTTCTAAAGTAAGGCACGGTGACGACTGGTTAGAGTGTCTGCCTCACAGTTCTGAGGACCCGGGTTCAATCCCCGGCTCCGCTTGTGTGGAGTTTGCATGTTCTCCCCGTGCCTGCGTGGGTTTTCTCCGGGTACTCCGCTTTCCTCCCACATACCTAAAACATGCATGGTAGGTTAATTGAAGATTAATTGAATTGAAGACTCTAAATTGCCCGTAGGTGTGAATGTGAGTGCAAATGTTTGTTTGTTTCTATGTGCCCTGCGATTGGCTGACAACCAGTTCAGGGTGTACCCCGCCTCCTGCCCGATGATAGCTGGGACAGGCTCCAGCACTCCCGCGATCCCTGTGAGGATAAGCGGCTCAGAAAATGGATGGATGGATGTTCTAAAGTAACAGTACCCTTATTTGAGTCAATATTTGGCTCCTCTACCCACCTCTGGTCGTCATATACACAAAATGAAGCAGTCAATTGTGCGTATGACCTTATGAAATTCCTCGCCTTCACTGCAACCAATCCAATCTCCCATGTGTCACCCGTCTGCGCGACATACGTGGAAACGTGTCTTTAATTAGCCAGCGTGTTGCACAAGACCTTTACAGCAGTCTGACGTATATGTACAGTGGGTACGGAAAGTATTCATACCCCCTTAAATGGTTCTACACTTTCACTGGAGTCCAGTTGTGTTTGAGTATACTGATCAGACTTGATTAGGAAAGCCACACAGCTGTCTATATAAGACCTTACAGCTCACAGTGCATGTCAGAGCAAATGAGAATCATGAGGTCAAAGGAACTGCCTGAAGAGCTCAGAGACAGAATTGTGGCAAGGCACAGATCTGGCCAAGGTTACAAAACAATTTCTGCTGCGCAGTGGCCTCCATAATCCTTAAAAGGAAGATGTTTGGGACGACCAGAACCCTTCAATCATCACTGTAGCCCTCCACCAGTCGGGGCTTTATGGCAGAGTGGCCCGACGGAAGCCTCTCCTCAGTTCAAGACACATGAAAGCCCGCATGGAATTTGGTAAAAAAAAGCAACAAAAAAAAAAACACCTTAAGAACTCCAAGATGGTGAGAAGCAAGATTTTCTGATCTGATGAGACCAAGATAGAACTTTTTGGCCTTAATTCTAAGCGCTATGTGTGGAGAAAATCAGACACTGCTCATCACCTGTCCAATACAGTCCCAACAGTGAAGCATGGTGGTGGCAGCATCATGCTGTGGGGGTGTTTTTCAGCTGCAGCGACAGGATGACTGATTCCAATCGAAGGAAAGATTAATCCGGCCAAGTACAGGGATATCCTGAACGAAAAAACCTTCTCCAGAGTGCTCAGAACCTCAGACTGGGCCTAAGGTTCACCTTCCAACAAGACAATGACCCTAAGCACATAGCTACAATACTGAAGGAGTGGCTTCAGAACAACTCCGTGACTGTTGTTGAATGGCCCAGCCAGAGCCCTGACTTAAACCTAATTGAGCATCTCTGGAGAGACCTGAAAATGGCTGTCCACCAACGTTCACTATCCAACCTGACAGAACTGGAGAGGATCTGCAAGGAGGAATGGCAGAGGATCCCCAAATCCAGGTGTGAAAAATGTGTTGCATCATTCCCAAAACGACTCATGGCTGTATTAGCTCCAAAGGGTGCTTCCACTAAATACTGAGCAAAGGGTCTAAATACTTACGGCTGTGTGATATTTCAGTTTTTCCTTTTTAATAAATCTGCAAAAATTTCAACAATTCCGTTTTTTTTGGAGGCGCCAGATACTTTGCACCAGTCAAAATGTAATGCCTACCCAAATTCTGAACAGCCCAAAATGTTACATCTGCTAAAATCGTGAGCCGCCAAACATTTGGCACCTCCCATTATTTTCTGGAGGACAAAATATTGCATCATTCAATATTTCGTGCCTCACAAAAATTAACAACTCCCCAAATTTTGCAGCTCCTAATAGTTTGCTCCACCCAAACTCCAAATATCACACACGATGCAAATTGTTACATGTCCCAAAATTTTGCACCCCTCAATATTTTGTGGTGGGCAAAATACTAAAATGCCCCAATATTTTGTTCCTCCCTACATTTAACAATTATCAATAGTTTGTACTTTCCAAAATTTAGAACCTCCCTAAATTTTGCACCTTCTAATATTGGGTATTTTGTGCTTCCAAAAATTTTACATTTGCCAAAAATTTGCACCTCCTTATATTTTGTTCCTCCCTATATTTTACAATTCACAATATTTTGTGCCTCCAAAATGTTGCACTTCCCCAAATATTCCCCACCTTTTACACATCACAGTATTTTGTTCCTCAAAAATTTACACCTGTCAAAATTTTGCACCTAACAACATTTTTGCGCCTCCCTACATTTTATGACTCCCAATATTTTGTGTCTCCAAAAATCTGAACTTCCTAAAATTTTGCACCTTGGGTGAGCGGCCCCCTCATTGTCACTCATCCCAAAACCTTTGAACATGAAATGGTCAAACTACCATTCGGGAGAATGCAATACAAACATATTTAGTTGAGTGTGAAGACAAGTTTGTTGGCGTAAAATAAAAAGTGTTAATGCAATTTTTCTCATAACTGAATTGAAAACTTATGAGAAGACCGTAATGCAATTCACTTTGATCCTGGCCTTCATATACTGTATAGGAAACCAGCAGAGTAGAAACATTTGTACATTTGTCATTTGACAGAAGCAATAAACAGTCCATGTGTAAAAAAATGAGACAAGCTAATAGATGGCCCATGTGTCAAAAATGTGACAAAAGCAATAAGACAAAAATTGGCTGATGCTAAATTGCGTCAACAAATGTGACGCTCAATTGTATGAATCAGCATGAAAAAGGTGGTGCAAGAGCCCCATTGCAATTGTTGCTCTCAGGGTCGCTGAGCATTCTTTACGATATCTATCAAGCGGCGACGTTAGCCACATGTCGATGCCCTCTGCTTATTAAGACCATAAGTCAGCGCACTTTCCGTCACACGCTCGCACCCGGGCAGTGCTTCAAAGCACATAACCCACGACATCGATCTGTGTTTTCCCCCGCTGTGATTTGTGGTCATCATTACCATGTTTGAGGCACTTTAACAGAATATGTCGTCGTTAATATTGACAGTGAGCTATGAAAAGTGAACACCTCTATTGTGTTGGAATTTAGCATTTCATCCAGCAGGGGGGCACCACTCTGAATCTGAAATTTGTCCAAATCCAGACAACAAGCACACAAACAACATGACACACGTGTTGGATCACCTCTCTCTACTTTATTACTTAATTGACACATGGGCTGACTTATAGTTTATCACATTTTTGACACAAACTGTCTTACAGTACAGTATGTCTCATTTTTGACACATGGGCTGTGTCAGAGCTTGTGTCTTATTTTTGACACATAGGCCATCTTGTTTGTGTCTCATTTTTGACACATGGACTGTCGTATTACTCAATTTTATGTGTCATCTTAGACAAACCGGCTGTTTGCAGTTGTTTGCACTTCAATGCAATTCATCCAGAATTTTACACCTCCTCCCCAAATATCACGGTTCCCCAAATTTGATATTTGCTATTATTTTGCCCCTCCCAAAATTGTGCACCTCCCCCACATTTTTCACCTCTCAAAATTCCACACCTTGCCAAATTTACAAAAAGGTTACAACAAACAAAATTTGGTACCTCACAAAATGTTTTCCACCTGCCAATGTTTTCAAACCACCACCTTATTTGACACCTCCCAATATTTTAAGCCTTCCCAAATTTTATGCCTCCTAATATGTGGAATATTTTGTACCTCCCAAAAAGTGACCAATATTTTTTATATATTTGGCACGTCCCAAAATTTTGCACCTCTTACAATTTTACAGCACGAACATTTACCCCATCCAAAATTTTGTGGCTCTAAAAAATTTCCGCCTGTCAAGAGTTTTACAGCCTCGAACATTTTTTGCATATGCATATTTACATATGTGCATTTGTCACACTGTAACTTTGACACAACTTCGCAGTTTATGTACTGAAGTTTTCCTAGCATAAACTTGTTTTGCACCACACGCACACACTTGCGCAAGTGCATTAGCGCACGCACGCACGCGTACGTTTTTTTGGCCATGTTCACACTATGACACTTAGCGTTAGCATATAGCTTATCAAGCAAAAGAAGCAAAGGTGTGTGTGGATTAGTGGAGACAAAGGCGTATTTAGCCAGATGGAACGCTGGCATTAAAGCTTTTAATTGCGTTTGTCCTGATAATGACAACAAACGTGCGACCTTTCCGCCAGGACGGCAAAGGTGTTCCTCTGTTTGTCATTGGCGAGGTTGTTCAAGGTCACCCGGAGTGTGAGAAAATTGTTGCATCCAGCACCGGTGTGTCCCACTACACCAAATCCGTCACGTGTGTTCTTTATAATAGATTGTATGTCGATCATGAGGAGACCCACAAATAAGCCTAAAGAAGCCATGCCTGAAAAGACACAGGTAGTATGCTCTTTTCCTTTGTTGTGGCCATTTTAGGGGTTCATTTGAATTGTTTTTGTGGTCACATTTTTTTTTTACTTTTTTTTTTTTAAATTCAGTTCCACCTAGCAACATGAAGTTAGGTAGGCATGTAGAGCATGAGTAGAACCCACAAAAAAATGTCTGAGATGCCCGGAAAGACACCGGAAGTTGGCCATTTTGCTTTAAAGGCCTTTCTACACGGCACTTCTTTAGTATGACAGTTTGGCGCGGCAGCGTGCAAGGACCACGGCATCTCCGTGCGACCAATGCCGACCATGCCCATATTTGGAAGTGCTGACGTAGCAGCCTACAAGGAAGTCGAGAGGCTTTCCCCGAAGAGACGGCAAACAAAAGAATAAAAGAAAGCCCTAGTTTTGCTGATTTTATGGAGGTTGAGGAGACAAGTAGCATAAAAAGGGACTGGGTGCAACCCGTACTAAGTTTGCGGCAGGATCTTGTGGTTGAAGCGCGTTCGTGAGCTACAGTTCCACGGAGAGCCTCGAGGTGCATTTCAGGCTGAGCATGGAGGAGTTTAAAAACCTCCTGCAGAGACGTCTCACTTTTTCTATTGTCCCACAGCTTGGGATAGTGGGACACTGCATTTATTATGACTTCCTCCAGTATATTGCTTTTTAAGGTATTAATGACTCTATACCTCTGTGTCAAATATTTAATATTTGTTTAAGTGCAATTTATGTAAACAGAGCCCCCGAGTCTGTTTTATTTTTTTATCTAACATATTTGATTTATAGTTCTACATTTCAATCCCAATGTTCAATATTGTTGAGAATTACAATTGTACTGCTCTTAAAAAGGATGTAATTGAATTATTACTGTATGTTCAAATAGCATTATATCAGCGCCATAAAATGTTTTTTTTTTTTTTTTTTTTTTTAAGAGTGAACCAAACTGCAGTGTTGAATGCGATGCAGTTGGAAATTTGGGTGCACGTCACCTTTGTGCTGCTGAACCCAGTGCAAAAAGTTAAGTCGAGAGCCCAGCCACCATTTTATGGTCATTCTGGCCCTTTTACAGGTCTCGTATAATAACTCTGCTTAAGAATCTTTTTTTTTTTTAAATTCGCCCCCCAAAGCCAGTATCACTTAGCAACATGAATTTTGGTCGACATGTCTATCACGGGTAGATCCACTAAAAGCTGTGCCCACTCAAAACAACAGAGGAAGTCCACCATTTCCGGTCAAAAAGGTTATTTGCGTGTGATTTGAGCAATTTCCAGCTATTCTTCAAATTTTTTAAAATTCAGATCCACAAAAAAGTATTAAGAAGCCGTGCCCTAAAAAAACACAGGAAGTCGACTGTTTTCGTTCGAAAATGTTCTTTGAGGATAATTGAAGAAATTTCCAGGTATACATTTTGGAAAATTCAGACCCTGAAGCCAGTTTCATTTAGCACCATGAAATTTGGTGTTCATGTCTAATATGAGTAGACCCGTAAAAAAAGTCTCTAGAAGCCAAGGCACAGAAAGTCCACCATTCTGATTGATCGTGGCAATTGCTGTCACATTATGGCCATAATCTTACTTCAAAAAAGGACTTTATGTTGACCAGCTTGTTAGTTAATCATTGTCAAAAGGGTTATTTCCGTTATTTCTAGGGTTCCTTTAAAGAACGACTACTCCAATAGTTTTTTGTCTGATGGCTACCAAATTTGAACCTCATATACTAGACAGATGGATGACTAGACATTTTCATTTTATGCATTGCATGTGGGCGGAGCAAAGTTTAATGAGTTGCTGTGAAACACGAAGCACCAGTGTGTGCGAATGACACCAAATCCGGCACACACGTCGTACGGGAATAATTGTTTATCGTAAATATCTAGGGGGGCAAGTGGAATGCATTGCATACAGTTTGTGGTAATGGGATGCGTGACACATATACTTTTTACCTGTGACGCCCACCACGATCAAATGTCGTCAGTTAATAAGCTTAATTTCCCAGAAAGGGCCGTGTCTGGTCATCCAGTCATCACAGTGGGAAGATCGCCGAGCCTAAAGGGAGGAGAGGGAGGAGGGGGAACCACACACACACACACACACGCGCACGCACCGAGAGAACCCAGAAGGGAGCGCACCCATCAGACGGAGAACTTCTGAAAAATCCCAGCAAAGGGAAGCATAGGACTTTCAAATTGGAGACATGAATGTTCCACACATGAGACAACTTGCACTTCTTTGTTTGATCTGCTGCAGATTTTGGAGCACCACAGGTAAAAAGTCCACTTCGTTGGAGTTTGGCTTTTATTTTACAGTAAGAATGTAAAACGAAGGATGTCCATAGCTATTTTGGCTTGGATATTAGTCTTTTTAAATTATTTGAATTACATTTTTTAAAAATTATTTTTTAAATGGTATCAAGATGTTTTTGAATTCTTTAAATGTAATTATCTTAGTCTATAAATGTTTACATTTTAATTTTGATGTCTACTTAAATTACAAAAAATAAATGATGCTTTAATCTTTTTTTGAAATTTATTTTCTTTTTCAGTATAATGCAATGGTATCTATTTCAATTAAATGTATAAATAGTATGATTGCATGTTTCATATGTATTTTTTTAAAAACTAAATGCATGCCTTGAATGAGGTTTTTTTTTTAGCAGTTTTTTTACATTTTCATTTTTTTGTGTATTTATTTGTAAACTGAAAAATTATTAATTTATTCAACTTCTAAAAATATAGTTGAAATGCAAGTGTTTTTTTCTTTTTCATTTTTATTCATTTATACACAAATTCACATGAAAACATTTAGCTAAATAAAAGTTAGGGCTAGAATTATTTTATGCAATATTATTACTTACTCTATTTTTATTATTATTTTACTTGATTACTTATTATTATTACTTTTTTACTATGATTGCATTATGCAATCTTAAAATATATTATACAGTGACAGAATAATTGATTTATTTAAAATCATGTCAGGAAACAATCCTGAATTTTATGGGAATGATTTCAAATACTAACCTATTTTTTAATGAACTATTAAAATGTGCTTTTCATTTAGATGCAAGTCATTTCCAGAGATTGGAAGATGGACTTGTGTTCAGAACGGTGACGATTGGCTAATATTGACAAATTATTTAAACATTTTTCACAATCTTTTAACTTTGACAAAAGTCCTGAGATGCCCTTGACTTGTGTTGTTGGTGGGTTGGTTGTAGGTCCGAGAAGATGAACCCGCTCAGCTCTCATGGAGAGACGACAACGAGGTTCGTTTAACACATACAGTACTGCAATGCAACATGCGTTAAGAAGATACAAATCTATAAAATAATATAAATCCCATTTCTTCACAGCAGCAGCAAGTCCAGAATATTTTCAAAAGAGTAAGTTCTTCCTCTTTCATATCTTACAAATGGCCAAATTGACCCTAAAATAGCTGCTTCAAAGCAAAATGACTGGGCATGGCTTCTTGAGACTTTTGTGTCGGGGTACTCATGATAGACATGTCTACCAAAGTTTATGTTGCCACGTCAAACTGCCTTGGGGGCTGAATTTTCAAAGAAATTCAAAGAACACCCGTAAAAAACTAAAAGCACCCTAAAACGGATGCTACACACCAAAATGGCCAATTTCCTGTGTCTTTTCGGGCAGGGCTTGTTCAGACTTTTGTGTGGGTCTACTCTTGATAGACATGTCGACCAAAATTCATGTTGATAAGTCAAACTGAGTTTGGGGGCTAATTTTTATTTTTTTTAACCACCCTAAAATGGATGGAAAAAATCAAAATGGCAGACTTTCTGTGTCTTTCTGGGCATTGCTTCTCAAGACTTTTTTGTGGGTCTACTCAAGATAGACATGTCAACCAAAGCTCATGTTGCTCAGAGAAACTGGCTTTGGGCGCTGAATTGAGAAAAAAAAAAAAAAAGAATCAAAATAAAAAAAATACTCCCTTTTACAGTTCCTGTTTCATTATTCAAAAGCAAGGACCTCTGCTGACCCGGAGGAGAACATGGTGAGCAGACTGGACTGGTCACGGATAAGACAACGTTATTATTGTGATTATAGATCGTAATTGGTCGCCTTTTCTCCCGCAGTCCAACTCTGTGCACCCTCTGATGCGACTTTCGCCCAAACTGTCTCAGCGGAGGAAGAAGACGGTGGTACTTCTGGTGAGACAAAGTGTCCACTTGGCACCTCACATTACCGACTAATGTTTTCTCCCTCTCTGTCTCCTTATGCAGAATATTTGAGATTGGTCGCCACGAGACCATGCTTGAGAAAACAAAAAAAAACACACGGGAGGAGTCTCCTCCACCTGGATGTCAGGGTGTGTTCAGGGTGGAAGGACGGCACGCTTGATTCTTGTGAACGTGACTCAGAAGTGTTGTTAACGTGTTGCACATTAAATAATCGCACTATGACTAAACTTGGCTTTCATTTGATCAAAAAGTCTTATACGCATGGTTCATTGTGCGCATAATTGTTTCCCTGGTAAGGGTTTGGCCGGTTCAAATTGGATGTTTCCATGGCGACAAGTTTAACAACCTGTCTTTTTTTCCCCATTCGAGTGGATGGGGAAAATGCCAGGAGTGGGCACTTATACATACTTAGACAATAAAAAAAAATAAAACAAACTTGACAAACACACATTTTAAATGTACTCTGAAAAAAGTGTTTTTGATACGTGACTGTTTTTATAAGAATACCTAAAAGGGGATTTCAAAATGATTTTTTTCAATAATTAAAGAGAACTGTATTTTCAAAAATGTTAGCCCAATACCGTAGTTTCCCCAAGTAATTTTTTAACGTTTTCAGAAAACAAGAAAAAACATGACAAATTCAACACACGAAAAATGCAGTTGCCTCGATTCAACCTTTGAGGATTATCATCATCTTGATGACTGAGAATCTAAACCGTAAAAAGTAAACATTTTAGCTAGCACATTGGTATTTCTTCTTGATATTGTGACTAAGTTAAAAATGACTTTTACACAATTACACTACTAGGCTAAAGAAATAAAGTGGACCTCTGGTATTTGCAGGGAACAGGCCCTACTGTGAATGGTGAAAATCAGTGAACAATTGAAAGACGGCCATTATTAATTGCTTTAAAAAAATAATAATTCTTCCCCCCAAAAACAAGAAAAAGCAGGGGAACGGGTAAAAACAAAAAAAGAAGCAAATAAGCGAGGGGTACCTCAAATTACCAAATTAGGTTCCCGCCCCAAAAAATCTGACTCCGCTATACTTGAAAATATATTTTGTGCCAAAAAACCTGAAAATGCATATTTTAAAAATACTACAATACTTTGTTTTGATATATTTTTTCAAAACATTTGATTTTATTATTTGAACATTTTTTTAAATAAATTCTCAGAACAAATTATTTTACAATTGAATTAAAAATATATTTGTAAAGTTTTTTTAAATACCTGAAATATATTTTTACAATTATAGTGCTGTGAAAAAGTATTGGCCCCCTTCTTAACTTCTTATTTTGTGCATAGTTTACCCACTTTAAGATCATCAAACAAATGTAAATATCAGACAAATATAACCCAAGTAAACATAAAATGCAGTTTGTACAAGGTGATTTTATTTATTCAGGGAAAAAAAATACTCAAAGCTACCTGGCCTTGTGTGAAAAACTAATGGCCCCCTAAACCAAATAACTGGTTGGGCCACACTTACCAACAACTGAAATCAAGCATTTTCTATAACTGGTAATGAGTCTTCACATCTTTGCGGAGATATTTTGGCCAATTCTTCCTTGTAAATTTTTTTTAATTCAGCAACAATGAAGGGGTTTCAAGCTTTTTTAAAGTCAAGCCACAGTATTTCAATCGGATTCAAGCCCAGACTAGACCACTCCAAAACTTACATTCTCCCCCCCCCCCCAAGCCATTCAGAAGTTGAGTTGCTGGTGTGTTTTCGATTGTTGTCCTGATGCAGCTCACAAATGCACTTCAGCTTGAGGTCACAAAATGATGACCGAACATTGTCCTTCAGGATTTTCTGGCAAACAGCAGAACTCATGGTTCCAATCACAACAAGACATCCAGGTCCTGAAGGAGCTAATCAGCCCCAGACCTTCACACTATGTTTGACTGTTAGTATGATGTGATAAATAATAAATAATGTGATTAGCCACAGCTAATTCATGCTTTAAGGGGGGTGGGGGGTAATTACCTTTTAGATAGCTACATTTGTTTGATGATCTTAAAGTGGGGAAACAGCAAAAATATAAGAATTTAAAAAGGGGGCCAATACTTTTTCACAGCACTGCATATATTTGTAATATACAAAATGTTTAGATTTAATTGGAAAAATACTTTTGAAGCAGCAAAAAAACATTTTACATAGCATTTACAAATATTTCTAAAACAGATCTTGAAAATTCTTGACTTTTAAAAACTTGGCTTCCTACATTTTATAAATTTAATCGAAAAATACAGAATTATAATTATTTTTATAATTTCCTTTGTTTTTTTTTTTGGGGGGGGGGGAATTATTTTTATTTGCGAATACTTCAAACCTGTATGTTTTTCTTGACTTACTGTTGTCTTATTTAAAAAAAATAAAAAATAAAAAACGTTTGGCCAAATCGTTAACGTGTTAGGGTTACTTTAAAAATACCAGAATTATTATTTTTTCACTATTTAAAAGTGATTAAACAATACTATTTTTATTACTGCTTTTTTGTGAGTTCATACATTGAATAAAAGACCGTTGATAAAAATGAGTTTAATGTCAATTTGTGTGAGTACATGATTGTTTACACGACAGAGGTTTTGGCAGTGGATTTAAATAATAAGGTCTAAAATGTGTTGTTTGAAAAAAGAAGGGTGGGGGAGGTCTTAATCTTCATCTGAGTCATCCCTGTGGTTGCGCATTGGGACCGAGCACCTGATGGACGACATCATCTGGTTGTAGATTGGCTTGTGGGGGTTCTCCTCCAGATCCGTCTTGACCGCGCCCGACTCGGACAGCCTCCACTCCAACTCTGAACACAAAAACACTGGAAGTCACGCTACCATTCAAACACGTGATTTTGGTTCAATCTTGTCAATTTAAATTCACATTCAAGCACGAATTAAAGTTTAGGATGGAAAATATCATTGCGATTGCCCTCTGCTGGTCATTTTGAAGGTTACAACTACACAATTAATCTACACACACAAAATATATAATTAATAACATTCAGTTAAAGGCTTGAAATATGCCTACCAAACAAGCTTAACTGTGAAAAAAAAAAACTTTTTTTTTTTTTTTTTTTTAAAAAGTGAACAAAATATTTCGAAAAAATATTAAATCAACAAGGTAAATAGAACAAAATACTTATTTTACATTCACTAAAAAAATATTTTGAAATATTTTCAAAGACCCCAAGATATTTGAACTCCTCCACTTGGGGCAGGACCTCATCCCCGACCTTTTCCGACTGAGGACCATGGTCTCAGATATGGAGGTGCTTATTCTCATCCCAGCCACTTCACACTCTGCTGCGAACCGCTCCAGTGAGAGTTGGAGATCACGGCTTGATGAAGCCAACAGAACCACATCATCTGCAAAAAGCAGAGATGGAATACTGAGGCCAGCAAACCGGACCCCCACTACGCCTCGGCTGCCCATAGAAATTCTGTCCATAAAAGTTATGAACAGAATCGATGACAATGGGCAGCCTTGGCGGAGTCCAACCCTCACCTGAAACGAGTCCAACTTACTGACGGATATGCGGACCAAACTCTGACTCCGGTCGTACAGGGACCGAACAGCCCGTATCAGGGGGTTCGGTACCCCATACTCCCGAAGCACCCTCCACAGGACTCCCCGAGGGACACGGTCGAACGCCTTCTCCAAGTCCACAAAACACATGTAGACTGGTAGGGCGAACTCCCATGCAGCCTCGAGGACCCTGCCGAGGGTGTAGAGTTGGTCCACTGTTCCACGGCCAGGACGAAAACCACACTGCTCCTCCTGGATCTGAGATTCGACCTCCCTGAATAGACCTTACCAGGGAGGCTGAGGAATGTGATCCCCCTGTAGTTGGAACACACCCACTGGTCCCCCTTCTTAAAAAGGAGGACCACCACCCCAGTCTACCAATCCAGAGGCACTGTCCACGCGATGTTGCACAGGCGTGTCAACCAGGACAGCCAAACAACATCCAGAGCCTTTAAGGACTCCAGGTGAATCTCATCCACGCCACCGAGGAGCTTTTTAACCACCTCGGTGACCTCAACCTCAGAGATAGGCAAGCCCCCCTCAGAGAACCCAGACTCTGCTTCCTCATAGGAAGGCGTGTCGGTGGAATTGAGGAGGTCTTCGAAGTATTCTCCCCACCGACTCACAACGTCCTGAGTCAAGGTCAGCAGCGCACCATCCCCACTATACACAGTGTTGGTGGTGCACTGCTTCCCCCTCCTGAGACGCCGGATGGCGGACCAGAATTTCCGCGAAGCCGTCCGGAAGTCTTTCTCCATGGCCTCACCGAACTCCTCCCATACCCGGGTTTTTGCTTCAGCGACCACCAAAGCTGCATTCCGCTTGGCCAGCCGGTACCCATCAGCTGCCTCAGAAGTCCCTCAGGCCAAAAAGGCCTGTTAGGACTCCTTCTTCAGCTTCACGGCATCCCTCACCATTGGTGTCCACCAACGGGTTCGGGGATTGCCGCCACGACAGGCCACAGCTCCGGTCGGCCGCCACAGCAATGGAGGTGCGGAACATGGTCCACTCGGACTCGATTTCCCCCGCCTCCCCCGGAATGTGAGCAAATGATAATGTAAAAACATGAATACATATTTTAATTTTAAGAAATACTCCCAAATATATTAAAAAAACCCTAAATCTGTTAAAAATAGTAAGAAAATATATTTTAAAATACTTAAACATTTTTTTTTACAGGAAATAATTTTTTATGAATGTTTTTAATGTAATCACAAAAATATTTCCCGAAAAAATATTTAAAATTAAGTTGTTTTTTTTTAGCTTTTTCATAATGACCTTCTAGAGTCAGGTTCATGCCGCCAAAGACGAGCGGCCCGATGAACTGCGCCTTCATGTTGGTGTCGCAGTAGACGAAGACAGTGGGCAGGTTTCTGTCGGGGTAGTTGGCGATGCAGGTGCTGGAGACGGACTTGAGGAACTTGGTCTGAGGGAACTTGCGGGCCAGTGCGCTCAGGTGCTGGTTGATCAGGGCGCACAGAGGGATGCTGGCAAATCAAAACAACTTGACTTCCACTTCCATTACGACTATTTTCTCACCATTTACTGTTCACATTCTACCCCACTCACCACTTATTTTAATTGGGTCTTTTCGCCAATTGACTTTCATCACAGTTCTCATTGGCTAACATGCTCTTATGTTAGTTGATAGTTAATGTTTTTTTTCCCCCCCACAGCAGTGAAAAATATTTGGATATTAATATTTTAAAATTTTAAGTTGAAAAGAGTTGAACAAACAGTTTTTAAATGAATATCAAACATCTTCATATTCATTAGGTATTCCAGCTATTTTCAACTGCATATAATCTTTAACACTTGAAAAATGAACGTTAACTTTTATGTTTACTATTCATTTTTCAAGTATTTGAATTGTCTTTTTTTTTTGCACGGACTATTTAAAAATATATTTTTTTTTAAATACGTGATTGACAAATCATTCAATGTTAATTTTATTTAAAATAGTGCAAAAAAATGTTTAAGTTATTGAAAAAAGTTGGAAATTATATATTTAAAAATAGATGCATTTGCACAAATAAAAAAACACTAGTACTAACCCTTTTTTAATTAAATTGGTTTTTTTGTAGTAGTCGAACATATTTCAAAAATAGTTGGAAAAATTCATATTTGAAAGAGCTGATTTTTTTAACATACTCAAAATATACTTTAAAATACTAAAAAGATAATACTTTAAAATTAACTACTTGAAAACTGTTTCATGGTTAAAAAAGAGTTTTAAATATGTGCGTAATTCTTGAAACATTTTTCAAAATGCTAAAATACATTGAAAACAAAAACATTTTGAAGCTCAAAATAATTAATCATTAAATCAATTGAAAACTATATTCATGAATTAAAACTAGTTAGAACCACCCCCCCAAAAATTAATGCTAGTAGTGTGTGTGTTTGTGTGCGTGTTGTTACCCTTGCTTGTAGAGGTGCAGCACCACCCAGATGCCATCTCCCGCCTTGTTGACCTCGTTGATGTAATCCTGACCGGAGATCTCCATCATTTCCCCGAACACATTCTTCTTCTGTGTCGTCTTCCACTCAGCCAAACGCTTCTGTCTAAACACACACAAACACAGGCTAAATCTCATTTCTTGATTTGTAACATTCTCTGTCATGACTCATAACTCAAAACATCCGTATCTCAGATCGTCTTTGAAATAAATGGAAATGCAGCTTATCTGTTGCAGCCCACGGAAAAAAAAACAGTTTTTTTTTAAAATAACAAAATAGCACTCTACAGCATTGTACTGTACATAAAGACATACAGTAACAAATTTAAATAGAATGGAAATCAGGCTGCAAGAACGAATCGATAAAAAGCGATTTGTTGTGTCACGCGATTATTATGTCAGTCACCCCTGCATAGCGCGATGCTCCCTCCCGTAAAAGGCCACAGAAGAACAAAGTGTGGTCGAAGTACAGTAGGGACATACGGATAGCGGGGCCTGTGCTTTGCTCGTTTTTTTTTTTTTTTTGTTTAAACACGGCTGGGGCTGAAAAAGTGGCCTTAAGTATTCGAGCACTTCACTATACACAATGCCAAACAAGATGTTGCTTGAGAGCTTTGATAAGCACGGCACGGGACCACCATGGGCATAACACAGCACTTGGAACGAAAAAGTTTTATTTCACCCTGCTGTCTGCTGCCAGGTTGGCATCGCAAATGTGTTCTCAATTGTCTTACCTGGCTAAATGAAGCTTAAATAAATGTTGGCATCATCGAGGAAGAAGCGAACTCAATCGCATCATGGTAAGTCACAACAGAGTGGATGTGTGTATTGTGCAGTTTGAAAGCAATCACTCCACAGCTATCATTTCTCCAAATAAAAGATACGGTGTCCCAATACGATATTTGATATCGGTCCGATATCAGGGGGAAAAAACAGTATCGCATTATATCGGCCTGGATCTAAACTCTCCGATAGAAGCACTCTTATACAAGCAGTCCATTCCATGCTCCGCTCCAGCATTTCTATCCAGCAGCAGCCAGACCACCCACAGCATGCAGAGCCCACGTGATCACAAAGAAAGGTTGCTAAAATGATAAAGTAGCAAGAAGAAACAAGAGTCAATGTTGCTTGCTTAAAGTTGTTTATTGACACTCCAGTTGAAGTTCACTGTAAAACTAAACACACATAACTAAAGAATTACACCCATTGAATGTTCAAATACATCACAGACTTTTTTTGTTTTGTTTTCGTTCACAAAAATCGCCAGCTAAAAGCTACAGAGCCCCTGTGGTGCCAAGGTATGAGAAAAATACATTTCTTTGATAATCCGTTCCCTCAATTTAGTAATCTGTACTCTCAGTTTAGTAATCTGTACCCTCAGTTTAGTAATCTGTACTCTCAGTTTAGTAATCTGTACCCTCAATTTAGTAATCTGTACCCTCAATTTAGTACTGTGTTTAGGAAACATGCAGGCTAATTGTCGCCGGTCCTGCTAGTACTGCTATATAATGGTCAAACCCCTCGAACTACAGCAATATTGCCTTTCAGTTGAAAAAAATGGGATGTAGGATATATCACGACATGACAATTTCTACACAGAATTCACACCAGTAAGAATATGACATACAAATAGAAAAAATGTCTGGGGCTTCGTATACCTACGTATATATGTCAAGTGAAGTAAATTAGGTTAGGGTTAGCACTTCCCTCGTAAATTACGCTTATACCCCTGGTGTAAGGGCTTCTTGTGGACTCACCTGTACATCTCAATGGCAGCCTCGTCCTCTTCTTCAAACTCGTCTTCGTTCTCCTCCAGCTCCTCCAGCGTCATGTTTTCATACGTTTTCACTGTGTACGCCAAAAGGAAGGAGATGTGTGATGATAACCACAAACACCCAAAATAATACAATACTTTAAATTGGAAAAAAACATTTAAAGAAAATACTTGAAAACAATCAAATGTAAATGTGAAATACATAGCATGGTAATATTTGTAAAAAAAGAATTTACATATGTATTACAGAAATTATTTTTAAGGTTACAGTTATAATAAATAATTTTAGACTAAATACTTCTCTGTAAAAATACTTAAAATCCCCCACTAGAAATGTAGAAAATTACTTGAAAAAGGGAATTATTAAAAAACTTCACTAGGGATGGGTACCAAAATCAGTCATTTTTTTGGTACATACTGAGTACCAATTCATGTAAACTCAATGGTACTGTGTTTTGGTACTTAAGCACGCATGTTGTGACTGTACGGGCAGAAGGAGTGGAAGAGTTGACCAATTTTCATGATACACTTGAACCCATCAGTGCCGCATAAGAGCGTAATGACGTCGCTTACAACAAACGAGCATGGATTGAATGCGCTCAAATGTACGGTGGAAAAGTGGAGGGATCCTGCTTGAAAGGCTCCGGAGAAGTAACATCTCCGCCACCGAGTAACAAAGCATTGTCAGTTAACACAGTTTGTCGCTCCATCTACAATTGAAGTTAAAACCATGCAAAGCAAAAGCCATATATCAACAACACCCAAAACTCCGCCGGCCTCTCTGAGCCTGAGCTCATCTGAGATGGACTGACGCAGAGTGCAAAAGTGGGCTGTGGTCTGACGAGTCCACATTTCAAATTGTTTTTGGAAATCATGGACATCGCGTACTCCAGGCCAAAGAGGAACGGACCAGCTGAATTGTTAGCTGCACAAAGTTCAAAAGCCAGGATCTGTGATGGCATACATGGCTCGAATTAAGGTCTTGCATCACAGTTTGTGAGTCAAAATTAGCATTTTCCACCTCAAAAAACATATTGAAAAACTGCAAATCAGTTTTGCCGCGAAGAAAGTCGCAAAGACGGAAGCACGCAGGGGCGTATGTGACACAACATGCTTACGTCACCGATGCGTGGACACGGAAGTGAAGCTATTCAGTTGAGGAGTGGGAAGATAGCAGTTGCAAGATGCGACAGGACGCCAAATTGAGAAGAGGAAAAAAGAGAAAATAGCGAAAGCGTGGGAGCATTTCATAGTGAAATGCAGGGCGAGGACCCGTTCGTTGTAACACGAACCGTTCTCTCCGCCGAGTATGACGCCGCGTCACAGGAGCCGAGAGACAGTTTAAATTAACAGAGCGCAAATCAGTGAGTGTAATGTTAGTCTACTTTACTAACATAACGTTAGGCCTACGGGCTGCGGAGTGTCTCTGTTAATTATGAGTACCGTTGAATGAGTGGCTTGTTTCTTACTAGACAAGTAACTTTGCTCATTTGTCAGTCGATCAGCAACTGAAGCAAAAATAAAAAAACATTTACCGACAGACTGCTGCTGGCGAGCCAACTCTTCCTCCTCCTCATCGTCTTTAGGGACCTCTTTCGGGGGTAGAATCCCTTTCTTCCTCAGGATGTCGTTCCACTCTGTGTCCTCATTGGGGTCCTGTACCGTTGGCGAAAAAAAAACACGACATTTACCACTTGGGAAGAACCAACATGACATTTTTAACCACTAAATAACAACTGACGCTCAGCAAAAGTTACATTTTCCATCGAGGCACAGTGACTTTGAGAAAACCTCCCGGGCAAAGAACGACTGTTGGTTCAAATCAATCAATCAATCAGTCAAACTTATTTACATATCACGTTAAGAAGACTAAAAGACAACAGGAGAGAATAAAAAACTAAACAAAACAAAAAAACACTGAAGGCCAATAAGAAATACTGCACAATAGTATAAAGACAACAAAAAATAATTAATAGATAGAAATACGTAATAAATAAACTAAATAAATAATTAAGAAATGAGTTACAATCTTAACCAATAAGTCTTGAGCCTCCTTTTAAAATTAAAATCGATCCTAAAACACACAGGGCGTCAATACAGCGATCTTAAACGTAAAGTGTTCTCGCCCTCTGGTCTTCGTCAGCACACTGAGCAGCTGAGTTCTGCTAATCGTTCAAAGACGCTCTAAAGACAACGACTTAAAAGAGTAAACCGAAGTCTTCTAACCTGCTTAAAAGAGTAAATTGAAGTTTTCTAACCTGCATTTTGTCCCACTCGATTTCTTCACCACGCCGCTTGGCAAGACCGGAAACACAAAAAAAGTCCGGTCAGAAACAAAATACGCGCTTTCCTTGAACATTTTCACGTTGCCATACTGCACAACGTGTTTACTTAAAACAATGTGTTTCTTCACATATACATAGAGCAATTCTGACCATTGATTATAGTTTTTAACTAAAGTGTTCTAATTCGCGGTAAAAATAAATCCGAAGGGACAATAACAAACGTGGCACCAATTTCCGCTTTAGCCTAAATATGTCCATGTAAGGAATGGCAGCGCGGCATTCCATTTGTGGTTGAAGAGAGCGTCACTCAACAGGTGCTACACACTCGATGCTATATATAGTTCATATACGTTAGTAAATAAAAACAATAAACGTAACATAACGTGTTCCTTTGCTAAAACACGTTATGAACTTACAAACCACTAATCTTAATGAAGACAACATATACAAATATTTTTAATCAATAAAATTATAATTTTATCTACTATAAATCATTCGTTTGGATGGTTGCAACACCGACTCTGTTTATTATTATTGTTATTATTAATTAATTTATTTTTGCGAGCAACAATTGATAATTTATGTGGTCAACACGTGACATGTGAACAGCCGATCCAGACAGGGCGGAAAAGCGGAAGTGGAACAGAGACAATCCCCCCCCACGCACACACCCAACGTTATTAATTACAATCTGCTATAAAAAGATTGAAAACTGAGCACACAGAAAAAAACGTTAAAAACAGTGCAGAAGGAAAATAAAATTTGAATAAACAACAACTTAATTAAAGGTCAAAGGTCTAATCAGAAAACAATATTCATTTCCCTTGTTTTAAAATGTTGTGTTATCATCGTTATATTTAATGCCATTGTAATCAATCTTGGGTGATATTTATTTGGACCTTTTGTCCACTGTTGAAATGCTTCCAAAAACTTTTTCATGTAAGTATAATCAAAAATGTTATCTTTTAAATTCTCTTTGTCAGAATTACAAAAAACAAAAACAACAACAACAAACAAACAAACAAAAACAGTTGTTTTGCTCGATGTTGCATATTTTTCATTGCAAATCATGACAAGGATAGATGCCATCAAAATACGTGCCATCAAACGCCAAATTCGCTGATTAAGAAAAAAAAAAGTGATATGGCAACTTTAGATAAGACGTAAACGTGTTTGAGCATGAATTGAAGATTGTGAGTCATATGTATAATTTGTGTGTTTGCGAGCGGGCGTGAGCAACTTTGCATGTGATGCGTGAAGAGCCAATCAGAGGAGAGACACTGACTCTTTCCGGAAGGGAGAGAGAGGATGAAATGCGGAAGTGGAGAAAGTTAAAGTACTAGTGCTCATTCGAATCCCCTTTCGAGAATCTACTCTTTTCAAGAATCACTCTGATATTACTTTTAACTGTAATTTGTAATGAACGAGGACATGAAAAAACGATTCAAATGACGCCACTAAATGAATGACACGGGGCCGCTTTTTGATTAGTAAAAGAGTGGGACATCTCGCCCGAGAACCGAAAATAAAATCTTTGATCGGTGCGTCCAGCTGTTGAGTTTCGACTTGAGCGAGCCTGTGTTCGAACTCCGCGTGGGTGGAAAAAAAAATGAAGTCAGCCGACAAGTCGCCGCTTTAGCCCAGCGGGGTGGACTTCCCAGGCGGCGGCGGCGGAAGACTAGTCGCCCCCACCACCGGTGGTCCCACCCTGCTGAGATATGTGGCTGAACCCGGAGGAAGTGGCGCTGAAGAACGCGCTGAAGCTGTGGATCACCGAGCGGAGCAACGACTTCTTCCTGCTGCAGAGGAGGAGAGGCCGCGGGGAGCCCACCGCGAGGATCAGCGGTCGGTACAACCCGAGATACGGTGCACCTGGGTGGGCATTGGAAGGCGGGCGGTGCGTGCGTGCGTGCGTATGTCCGTCAGGGAGTGGGTCATCACAATACTGAAAGGTTAACTCCTGCACGAACATCCCCAAAACAAAACAAAACAAAAAGTTGACTTTTACCACAATGTTAACGCTTCATCAAATATCCACCCATCCATCTTTCCATTTTAGGTACCGCTTATCCTAACTAGGGTCCCGGGTGTTCTGTCGTCTATCTCAGCTGATCCCGGGCGTACACCATGAACTGGTCGCCAGCCAATCATAGGGCACATATAGACAAACAAGCGTTTACACTCACATTCACACCGACGGGCAATTTTGAATCTTCAGTTAATCTACCACGAATGTGGGAAAAAAACGAAGAAGATGCAGGCTCCACACAAGCGAGGCCGGATTTGAACCCGAGTCTTCAGAACTGTGACGCAGGTGTACTAACCAGTCGTTCACCGTTCTGCCCTTCATCAATTAAAGTTCCTTAAAGTTTGCAAAGCTGTCATATGAGTGAAATTTCGGGACTACTTTTGCCAATTATTGTCTTACTGTGGATTTCATGCCTCTTTTCGGACAATAATTAACTATTTGTACATTGCTTTTGCGTGCCCACAGTATATGATTTACAAGTCAGTCCAAGAAACAGAGTTAGACCACTATGTTTTCTTTCAGGGCTGATATACCGATACCAATTCTAGTCATCAAGGATAACGAATATTTGCTTTGCATGCTTTGCTTTTCAGATTTGCAACGTTATATGTATATGTTTTATCTTAGAGAATAGACGTCTTTGTTTTAAAAGTGTAACAAAAAGTGCTAGTCCCAGGCTCAGCAGCGTATCTTCCAAAGTTAAATGAAAACTTCAACAAATAATTAGCACCCTAAAGTTTTCTACAGTAAATAAAGTTTTCCGTAATTTCAATATAACTAAAATCACTTATCTTTGTTTTAAGTTCAACAGGGAGGGAGTTCCCAGGGTCAACTGTATCTTTTATAACGTTAACTAAAAATTAAAATAAATCAATAAATAGTTCCCTGAAGTTTTAAATTGAACTCTTATCAGCCATAGGGTTTAGAAAAAAAAGAAAATAAAATAAATAAAAATGCTGATGCCAATATATGTCAAAATGCTGAATATCGGCCCGGCTGATAATTGGTCTATCCTGAAAGAAAAGTCCTGCACTTCAGCATTCCCAAAACAAAACAAGAAGTCCAGTTTTACCTCAATTTTAACGCTATCCAAATAATAATATCTAATATTCAAACTTGTCGCGTTAGTGAAGTTTCAGTCCTACTTCTGCCAATAATTGTCTGACTGTGGATTTGGTACCTCTTTTAGGATAGTAATAAACTATTTGCACTTTGTTTTTTGTTTTTTTGGGGGGAGGGATGCTTGGAAAAAATGTAAATAGCTCTCGAATCCTTTGGCTGAGTTTGTTGCCATCACGGTGACATAAAAAAATTCCAATTCGAATGAAGTTGGGACGTTGTGTTAAACATAAATAAAAACAGAATACAATGATTTGCAAATCATGTTCAACCTATATTTAATTGAATACACTACAAAGAAAAGATATTTAATGTTCAAACTGATAAACTTTATTGTTTCTAGCAAATAATCATGAACTAAGAATTTTATGGCTGCAACACGTTCCAAAAAAGCTGGGACAGGTGGCAAAAAAGTGCAGCCCAGCTGTGGAATTGAAAATGGTGGATCTTCACTCAGCCTAGCCGCCAAGTCAAGGATGGAGAAACTTGGTGTGGGCGTGGGGTTATGTAAATTAGCCATCTTGTAACATCACAATTATGGACAGGTCCTTCTGAGACTCAACAGTTTGTTTCACTTGTACATGTTTTCTTTTTACCCTTGAAAGTTAAAATGATGAAAAACTTTGCATGAGGGCCTTTGGTTGAAAATGGTGGGTCTTCGCCCAGCCTTGCTGCCAAGTCGTGGGCAGAGAAGCTCGATGCGAGGGTGGGACTATGTAAATTAGTCCAATTTTGACAAAGATTTACTTGGTTGTTTTCTTTTCCACTTGATGGGTGGCCAGGGATGGGAAAACATTCCGGAATGTTCCCCTTCCCTTGGAGGCCTTTGTGCGCATTGCTAGGATTGCGGCGTCACGCCTTTGAGCGGTTCAACTTGGAAGGTAAAAGGAAACGACGAAAGAGAGAAACGACAAAATTAGGTCTTTTTTTGTTGTTTTTTTTTTTTTTTTAATCCATGTGGTAGAAAGAAAACTGCCTACATAAAAAGGACACTGCTGTCAAGTATAAAAGAGGAAGTTAACCACTATCAAATACAAAAAATATATATTTTTAAAAAGTAAAACCACTCACCCTATGGGGACACCACACAGACATGGAATAGAGTATGTTTTAAAGCTATAATCCACAATTTTTTTATAAAAAGAAAAAAAGAGTATTTTTCACCCAAGCCACTACGAGAGGAGATGGCACAATGTTGATTAAGCCATTTAGCTCTTCTAACTTTGAGCTTCTATTCGTCAGTATCTTATTTTTTTATTTAGTGAATGCCCTATTTATTTCCCACGCTGGCCCAGTTGGTGGCGCACTGCAAATGACGGCACGGATATGACAGCATGGGAATGATGCATGTCCATCAAAACATAGTACAAATATTATAGAATCACATACAGTATGAAAGGAATAACAAGCATTGCCTAAGTCATATTGAAGCGACAGCGCTGTTCTTTTGATGTAATGCAGGATTTGAGCACAGGGGGAGCCAAACGTTACATACTATAGCTTTAAGTCACATTTTAACGAGCGTAGTTCTATTGTAATATTACTGCAAAGTGAAAACATTTTACGTGTCGTCAGAGTGACCATGCAAGGTCAAAGGTGTTGTGGTGTTTGGGTGCGCAGGCCTCCTAGTGGGGGCGCTAGACACGGTGCTGGACTCCAACGCCAGGGTGACGCCCTTCCGAATCCTTCTCCAGATCCCAGGCTCACAGATTAGTTGGATCATCGCAAGCGGTAAATCCACCCAGACCATATCCACTATTTGTGTGTGTGTGTGTGTGCGCATGCATGTGGGTGTGTGTGTAAGTGTGTGTTTTTATGATTATGTTGTTGTTGATGTCCTTCCTGTCGTGCGTGCCACCCCTCCCCCATCCATCCAGGAGCTGTCATGGAGGAAGTGAACAAGCACTGGGATTGGCTGGCACACAACCTGCTGCACTCTCTTTCCATCTTTGAGAACAAGGAGGATGTGGCCAGCTTCGTCAGAGGAAAAGTCAAGGTGGGACAAACAAGGAAATGTGGGTTGCGCAATACAAGTGAACGGCGCCGCTAGAAATAATTCAAAGAGTCAAAACAAAAAAGGCCACTACATGCTTGGTCACATACAGCATATGTGTGTCATACCCTCACTGTAATGTGATCATTCCTTGACGGTTAGTCACAATAACTGACACCTTCCACAACAGAAATAAACAGGACGACTAGAAACAATCTACTTAAAAAAAAAAAAAAAAAAAAGTAAATCCAACACACGCGCAACCACATACAGGGCACATGCATGCGTGTAACGTCCACTTTACATAAACAAGCGCTCCTCTCACTAGTGATTCTTGAAAAATGCCATCTTGCACAATAGAAGTAAACCCAACAAGTAGGAATAATCCACAGTCACAAATCCACGGCACAGTCACTTATGCATGGGCATATGCACACGCCCAATGTGCAATCATTAATGGAATCGCTCCTCTTACCAGTTATTCATGATCTGCGCCTCTTTGCACAATAGAAATCAACAGAAAAAATCCTTTGAGTTGAGAAAAAAAAAGTTGTGTACATGCAATGTGCCAAAAAATTAATGTGATGGCTCCTCTTTGCCCTCCATCAATAGAAATAAACAAACACAATGACTAGAAATAATCCACTCAGTAAAAAGAAGTCCACCTCACATAATGTGTCATATGACAAAATGAACAGGATGAGTAGAAATAAATAAGTCCATGATATGCTCTGTCACGCTTGGGAATTTTCATGCGTACAAGGTACTAACATTAATGGGATTGCTCCTCTCGCCATTTAGTCACAACAACCGTGAGCTTGCATGATAGAAATAAACTAAAAAAAAACTAGAAATAATCCACAGGAAAAAAAACAAAAAAATACATGGCACGATTGCTCAATTGCGCACGCAATATCATGTCATGAGATGGATCTCCTCGCTAGTTTTTCATAACCATCGCACAATAGAAATAAACAGGATGACTATAAATAATCCACAAAGTAATGCAGTTAGGGGTGGGTGCAGGGTCTGATCGCCGAGGAGTCCCGCGGCCGCCAGGCCGCCCAAGAGGACGAGCCTGAGAAGTTCCGCGAGGCTCTGTTGAAGTTCGAGCGCCACTTTGGGCTGCCATCGTCGGAGAAGCTGGTCACTTTCTACTCGTGCTGCACGTGGAAGGGGCGAGTGCCGCGCCAGGGCCTCCTCTACCTCAGCATCAACCACATGGCCTTCTACTCTTTCCTGCTCGGGAAGGAAGGTGATGAGGCCAACTCAATATACAGTGGAACCTCAGGTTACGAACGATCTGTTTTACTAACAATTCGGTTTACGCCCAAAATATTCTCCGAAAAATTACCTCTGCGTACTATTTTGGATTTGCAAATGGTCTTGACATGGACGAGCGGAAGGATCTATGTTGGAAATAATCTTGTGCGGCATAACCATCATTGACTCAGTGTGTCACGCAGTGCAAGTAGGGTAGGCTACCGTATCTTTGTTGTTGTTGTTTTTTTGCTTTTCATTAGACTGACAAAAAAATTAGAAAGCGCTCGGTAGTGATAACGTGAGTGAGACTATTAAAAATGATAAAAATGATCACAAGAAAGGGGCAGGAAATTGGCAGACAAAGCATCCAATCCATCCATTTTCATCTACTTATCTGGGGACAGGCCACATGGAAGCCCAGGCTTCCCTCTCCCCAGCCACTTTGTTCCTGGCCAACTGGGAGACATGGTCTTTCCAGCGTGTCCTAGATCATCCTCTGGGCCTCTTCCCGGTGGGATGTGCTTGGAACACCTCACCGGGGAGGTGTCCAGGGGGCGTCCTAACCATATGCCCGAGCCACCTCATCTGGCTCCTCGCCATGCGGAGAAGCAATGAATCCACTCTGAGCACCTTCCAGATGACTGTGATTTTCATCCTAGCAGACAAAGCAATTAATCTTTTAAATATAAATGTGATGACCCAATTTCAGATTTAAATTTTTTTTCTAAACAGAAAAGACAAATTTCACTGGATGGGTTTGTTGTGCCAAAACAACCAATGAATTAGAAAAGAAATAAACAAAAGAAAAAAAACACCAGAATGAGAATTTCCCCGTATTTATTATGGAACAAGACTCTTCTTCAATGAGGAGTTGTAGTCCTCTATGAGCAATGAACAATTATCTTTAGTGTTATTTTTTTAATAATAGTGTTCTTTCATTTATTTCTATATTGCGCTTTATTTTTAACCACACATTGATAGAAAAGTTAAGTATAACTTTTTTGGGGGGGCTAGAACGGAGGAGTTGCATTTCCATTCATTTCAATGGGAAACATTACCTCTGTTTACGTTTCGGGTTACAAACGGGGTCACAGAACGTATTAAGCTCGTAACCAGAGGTTCCACTGTATATTACATCATCAAGAGTCCTGTAATATTTCTTCCATTAAATTAGCTTTTTTTAAAATTGTAATTAAATTATAAATAATAAAAACTATTTACATATACATAGGATTTTTTCATTTATTTTATTTAATCATAATTAATTATAAATAAACAATTTACATATTTTAGATACCATTTTCTATTCATAATTTATGTCATTTAATAATTGGTTTATTAATAATATATTTTTAAATAATGTATTATCTTATTAAAGAAATGCAAATATTTTACATACACATTTTAACACACACGCACATTTTTCTTAACCACATCTACAAATGTCCTGACCCATTTGTGCGTTTTAAAAATTAAATGTGGCCCTTCAGCAAAAAAGATTTGCCCACCCCTACTCTACTGTGATCTTCTCGCCTCTTTTCACAGTCAAGTTTGTGATTCCCTGGGCGGAAGTGATTCGACTGGAGCGGGTCTCCGGCGGCTTCATGACTGAGGCCATTCGGGTGAGCACGAGGCAACGGCAGAGGGACTTCTCCATGTTCCTCAACCTGGATGAGGCTTTCGGGGTGGTGGGGCAGCTGGCCGACATCGCCCTGCGCCGGCTGCTGGACAGCGAAGGTCTGGAGCTAGACCGAGTACTGCAGCAGCCGACTCGCATCACCAAGAGGTCAGACTTTGTAGTTTAGTGTTGCTAATCTGTATATCAGCTTTAAATTTGGTAGTAATCAGACAAGTCCTCTTGGGGTAGTTTGTCTTTGAAGGATGCCTGAAAAGTACCATAAAGAGCTGATAATAGCTGCCTTAAATCAAAATAGCAGACGTCCTGTGTCTTTTTAGGCATGACTACCTGAGATTTTCTTCTGGGTCTACCTATGGTAGGCATGGGCACAAAATTTCAAGCTGCTAATTGAAACAGGCTGAATTTTCCAATAAATCAAAGGACCCCTGGAAATGGCAAAAGTGACCCTAAAAAGGAAGCTCCAAACCAAATTGGCAGACTTGCTGTGTATTTTTGGCCATGGCTTGTTGTGACTTTTTTGTAATTCTACTCATGATAGACATACTTACCAAATTGCAAGGTGCTAAGTGAAGCTGGCTTGGGGGGCTGAATTTTCAACGAAATAGAAGGACCCCTGGAAATGACCAAAATATGCCTACAATGGCCACTCAAACCAAAATGGCTGACTTCCTGTGTATTTTTAGGCATGGTTTCTGGAGACTTTTTCATAGGTATTCTCATAATAGACCATTTTCATGATGCTAAATGAAACTGGCTTCGGTGGCTGAATTTTACAAAAGAAGTAATGGGTCCCTAGAAATGACAAAAATGAGCCTAAAATGAGTGATTTTTATTAAAATGGCATTTCGGGCTTCAAGTAACTTTTTGGTTGCTTTACTCATGATAGACATACCATTTTTTATGTTGCTAAGTGAAACTGGTTTTGGGGGCTGAATTTTCAAAAACTTTGAAGAACCCCTGGAAATGTCCAAGTGGAGCATAAAATGGTCACTTTGAACTAAAATGGCTGACTTACTGTGTCTTTTCGAGCATGGCTTCTGATACTTTTTTGTGAGTCTATTCGTGCTAGACACGTTTACCAATTTTTTATGTTGGGGGCTGAATTTTCGAAGAAATAGGACTCCTGGAAATGACCAAATAAGCCTACAATGGCCACTACAAACCAAAATGGCTGAATTCCTGTCTTTCTAGGTATGGTTTCTTGAGACTCTTTCGTAGGTCTACTCATGATTAGGATTGGGCATCGAGAATCGAGAGCCGATTGGAATTGGGACTAACGTTCCGGGTCTCCCGGAATCGTTCAAATTTTAAAATTTTGGTTCCCAGTTTCGATGCCTACACGCCCACCCCGAAGAAAAATTGCCGAAAACCAACGAAGAAGAATGCGCACGAAGACGTGCTTGTGCCCGACGGCCACGAACAAAAGTGTGTCTTAACTTTTAAAATGAATGACCGGTCGCCTCAGTGCAACACTTGGAATAAGATTATGTTGTGTAAAGGAGTCTTACATGATGTACAGCATCTGACGCACTCCGAGCCTCAGCCCACACTGCGCGGAGCTTCGGTGAAGTCAACTCTCAGTCAATTGGGTGAGTGAAACAATAAAATACGTCTATTCCAACATTGAGAAAGCTAACAAGCTAAATGGTTGGTTTGCACTTTTGCACTGATGGTTTTTAGCGTTTATTTAGTCTTCAAACTAACGTAAGCGCCAATCAAAAACACGAACCTTGGGCCTCATCAGTGAAAATCAGGAAAGGAATCAGAGTTTTATAGCATTTGGTTCCACCCATTCACAAAAAAAAAAAAAAAAAAATCACAGGTGCCGTGTGAAGTTACTTTTCGTGTCAAAATGCTGAGTTCCGGTGCGTACCCTTCAAAATTAAAGGCTTCAAGCTTAAAACAGGAAGTCAAGGTAAAACTTGCAATTTGACGTGATGAAACAGTCCCAAATAACTATTTTAACAATGCCATATTTAACCTGTAGCTGAAACTTTAACTTTTAAAATTAATTAATATTAAGTCAATTGGGTTATTTCCACACACATTGCCTTTTAGTTCATAGGTTTGATATTGATACTGGTTATAAAGAACCTCGAGTCAAGTGTTCATTTTAGTCTATGCTGCGGGCTGCTAAGAAAATGGAGGTTCATAATTTGGACATCCTTTATTTAAACCATGCAAACCTTTTTGACCCAGCCCCCTAAAACAATCGCAATCGAGAATCGTTTGGAACCAGAATCGAAATAAGGAACCGGAATCGGAACCGGAATCGCTCAAATTCAAACGATGCCCAACCCTACTCATGATAGGCATGTTTACCAAATTTCATGCTGCTAAATGAGTTTCATTTCTTCTGGGACTGAATTTTACAAAAGAGTTAATGAGTCCCTGCAAATAAAATGATTGATTTGAAGCAAAATGGCTCATTTCTTGTCTTTTGGTTGGTCTATTCATGATAGACATGTCTACCAAATTTCATGTTGCTAAGTGAAACTGGCTTCAGGGGCTGAATTAAAAAAAAAAAAAAATGTAAAAAAAATCGAAGGACCCCTGGAGACTTTTCTGGTTTTTTTCATGATCTTTTGTTTAGGGTCCTGGAGGAGCAGGCATTGCGTGAGTATGTGCTGGCCCTGTTCCGCCTCCCTCGTGGCGAAGCGCTCCACGAGGTGGCGTCGTGCTCAGTGTGGACGCCGCATGCCCGCTGCCACACGGCCGGCACGCTCTACACCACTGACAACTACTTGGGCTTCTCTAGCCGAGAGGAGGGACAATGCATTCTACTTATACCTCTTTCTGAGGTGAGAATTTGGCCTCTTACCCTTGTGCTGTGTCTCGTGAGAATTGATAAAATGCTGACATGATAGCAGTTAATATGCTAACATATACAGTAGCAAGATAGCAACCTGAGTATGAAAGGTCCTAGAAGTTAGTATTCTCACATATGGCAATTTTACATTGCCCTGGAGTTTGGTACTATTTCTAATGAGAATTGCTAACTTTCTAGCAGTTGATAGGCTCTACTATAACAGGTGAGGATTTCACCTCTTGACCTGTAGTCGGATCTTATTTCAAATGAGGATTGATCAAATGCTAACATATAGCAAGATAGCAACTTGAGTTCAAATGGTTATAAGGCAGATTGGTGAGGTTGTCATATCTTTCCCTGTAGTCGGCTATTTTTTCAAATGCAAATTGACAAGATGTTTGCATGCTAGCAGTTGCAATGCCAACATATACTGTAGCAAGATAGCAAGCAAGGTAGAGACCTTGTCGTGCAAAGGAGGGGGCCGAGGGGGCGGTGGCCCCAGGCATTCACAGGTGGCGATGTCCATACCCACTGGCCCGAATTTCACATTTTACCCTAGCTGTATGTAATACCCACCAACCCCCACCCAAAATTGATAAAATGTGAACATGCTCGCCGTCGGTATGCCAACAAAAAGCAAGATATTTGATGCAGACGGTTTCTTGCCTGTAGTCTGGTTGTGTTTCTGCTGACAATTGCAGTACTATTCCAAAAAAGACTTACTCAAACGCTAACATGCTACCAGGTGGTGTCTGTGGAGAAGGCAGAGAGCACATGCGCTCTTCCCAACCCAGTGATCGTGAGCGTGCGCTCCAAGAAGGCCTTCCAGCTCATCGAGCTACAGGAGCGCGACGACCTTGTGGAGAGTCTGGAGTGCAGGCTGCGCTCACTGCACCTCAAGCAGTCGGCCTTTCGCAGCAGCCGACACGCCAAGACTGCGGTACCGTACGCTTTTTCATCAATTATTTGATCAAAAAAACAGAAAATAGCTAAATATATTTGTAAAATTGTTGATTTTACTAATTTGAAAAAATATTTATTTAAAATAAATCAATTAACCAATTATTAAATGAGATACATTAATAAAAAATAAATATAACATAAATAAGGATATATACTGTAATGTACGTTAAAGTTTAATAATAAACAGTGGACTCCCATGTGGTAGCAGTTTGGCATTCGCAAATTCACCTATTTCTGGGTGGGGCGGGGGGGGGGGACCTGTTCCCAATTTTTTAGAAAACCCTAAAAACCCTACTTGTTTTTCTGTTAGTTTTTTGGCAGATTTTCGCTATTCAGTCGGGCGCTGTCCCTATCCATCTCGTAGAGTGGGTGTCTGTGTTTAGAATTAACATTTTTAAAAAATGGCAAATGAAAAAAATTTTCTTGCAATTTTTTTTATTTCTTAACCTGTTATTTCATAAAATAAATACAAAAATGAAATATGTTAAATATGTAAATAGTAATTTGAATAATGATATATTCATTCTCCTCTTTAAAATACTATTTAATCAATTTAAAATAGTATTAAATTAATGTGATTATAATTGATTAACCAACTACTTTACAAAATACAAAAATTATAAATGTATATACAAAATTTGTATATTTTTTAAAATTGCATTATTTACATAATTAACTTATTATTAAATCAGATGAATAAAAACAAGGAATAGCTGTAAAAAAGTGTTTATTTTAATAAGAATTCATTCTTTTTTTAAACCTTATTCACAATGTGATTATAATCAATTAACCAATGATCTAACAAAATTAATGCAAAAATTAAATACATTTTTAGTGAATCAATTTCGGAAAAAATGGCTCACTTAATGCAACAAATATTACAGAACTTTTGGTCAGTTGTCAGTTGAAATAGTCGGTGCGCCAGATTAAAGAAACTTTGCCCACCCATGATTCATGCTAGTGTGTGAGGAACATGAGCGCTCATGTTGATGTTGTTCCTTTTTCCGCATTAGTGCTGCCCCAGTCCCTACTACACGTTCTACTATGACACGGCATGCTCGGACGAAGAGGAGATGGAGGAGCAGGTGCTTCGTAACACTGTCAATACTGAAGCTCTCATGACGGCCTTCCATTACAACACACCAGGAAGTAACAACAACAAGGTGAGCTAAAGTAGCCGTATCGATACACGCAAGTGCCAAACATCTGTATTAGCACACATATACAATGTCCAAGTGCTTTATTTTGATAGCTGATTGTGCAATATTACTGATCATGCAATCACTAAAAGTATGTGAACCTTTGGAAATTCTTAAATTTCTACATAATTTGGTCAAAATGTGGTCTCAACTTAAATATATATTAAATAAATCACATGAATAAACAAACAGAGGCTGCTTAAACTAATATGACACAAAAAAAAAAAAACATTTTATTGAGATTAACAAAAAAAAAGTAAGCGAACCCTTGGATTTAATAACTGGTTGACCCTTCTTTTTGGGTTTTCCCAGATTGTTTGAAGGCAAAGTAATCTTACTATATGTAAACTTTGGGGAAAAAAACAAACAAAAAATAAAAGTCTAAAAAATCCTCTAATTATTCTGGCATTTAGCAAATAGAAATAATTTTAGTTATCCTAATTGACCTAAAACAGGATAAATTTAGTCTGATTTAATGTCAGACTGAGGGAAAAAAATATCGTGTACATAAACTTGTAGTTTCAACTGTCCATAGTTGTTGTTCTTCCAATACATCAATTTATCACGCAATCGCTATATTGTGATCGTGTTGTGATATAGAAAAATATCGCAATACCATATTGTGAGTTACAGTATTGTTATAGGCTGTAGTTATTGTGATGTATCACAGATGGGTTTTCTTGTGATATATACAGTAGATTAGCACGCAATTGCTGTATCATGATACTATTGCCATTCCAAAATATCTTCTTGTTAGTTACTCTGCAATTCCCATCGCTAACTGATATGCAGATATCGCGACGTATCGCACATGGTTTTCTTATGATTATCGTACAAACGCTGTATTGTGATACTATTGGTTACGATGGTGAAATATTTTTAGATCATTTCCATATTGTGGATTTGTTCAGAATATGGAGGCAGTGAAAGAGAAGATGTGGGAAGATCACTTCACCGAGTTCGGCCGCGGCGTACACATGTTTCGCACTGACAAGGTCCAGCGTATGGTTGCCATGGGGATACCCGAGTCACGGCGGGGTGAGCTGTGGATGACGCTCTCCGGTGAGAAGGACAAACCATCCAGCTTCTATATAAAATGGCTGAAAATCACTGCATGAGATGCTAACATGCTAACAGTTGCTGTGCTAAGGAATAGCAAAGGTAGCAACCTTGGAAGCGAAAGTGCTCAGGCAGTTTGGTGAGGATTTCAGATATTGCCCTGTTGTTGCTTAGTGTTTCTAATGAGAATTGATAAATCCTTACATGCAAACATTTGGTATGCCAACATATAGCAAGATAGTAACCTGGGATCGCCGTTGCTGTCGCCATAGGCTGTTTCGTACTCCTTGAACACTGGCAGCTAGATCCATTCCACACATCCACCATCCACACACAGATGTAATTGTGAATATTACTCCGCGTCGGACTAATATGGGAGTGCAGTGGCCTGAGATTCCGCCTGTCACAGGAGTTGACGAGACCAGAAAAAACACTTCCGCTGCTTCTGCTGTTAAGAAGTAACGGTACTTTTACTCCGTTACAATGATCTAAATGTCGCTCACTACTTTATCAATTATTGCTTATTTATCAGCTATTTCGTGCGCGAGAGTACGACTTCGACTTCCGCATCAGGCGCTGTTTGCGCCAATCCAGTTTAAGCGCTAGTGACGTTTAAATCTAGTTCACCAATCAAACGACACAAGACAGTCACATGACCTCACACAACGTCTTCTATTGGGCTTCCCGGACATAGGTATTACCACTAGATAAGCCAGCCTGGCTGATCGACGTGCCTACGTGGCAACCATGTTGGGAAGGTCGTTGTTACCATGAAGCCTACGGCGCGATACTCTTGTTTACATTTAGACGAACAAAAACAACAGCTTTCATGTATTGTAGTATTTGTCTGGCACTGTCTGCCCAAACGTGGATATTTCAACTCACTTATCTTTAGAAAACACCGTGCAGTAAATTGCAGATGTTTTGACACACACACACACACACACACACACAGCAACATCAGAATTTGCACATTCACATTTTATTTTGTAATTATTTATTTTTTATTGATGTTCATGCTGTGGTTTAAAAAAATCTGAAGTTACTCACTATTTACTCAGTACTTGAGTAATTATTTCACCGTGTACTTTTTACTCTTACTCGAGTAAGTTTTTGGAGGACGACTTTTTACTTGAGTCATATTATTGTCAAGTAACAGTACTCTTACTTGAGTAAAATGTTTGGCTACGCTACCTACCTCTGGAGTAGACATCCTCTATTTTTACTGTTACGTTTAAGCAACATTTTTTCTCATCAGATCAGCCAGTGTTGTATTTGTTGCACTGGTCTTTTGTATTTCCGCGTTGAGGTGCTGCGGGTCGTGGCCCTGGTTGTGGTCCCAGCGGAACCGTGAAGCCCACGTAACATCGGCGACAAGAGCTGATCCGCTAGTACATCTTGTATTAATTAGGAAACGCGCCTACAATTATCTAATTAGTTTACGGATGTTAATATTAAATCTATTAAGCAACGGCACAATGTTAGGGATTATGTCACAACACAGAATGAACTAACGTCAAATTCAGAAATGGCCAATAAAAACAGAAAAATATTGTACTTAATATTTTCCTGGAGGATGCATTTGGGATTAGCCTTTGAAGTTGGTAATAGTGAAAAATTAAGTGAAACAAACAATGATTTTAGTCAATTCTTTTCCAGAATGAGAGTGCTTAAAGATGAGGATGCTATTCATGTGGCACAGCTTGAAGTAGGCATCAGGTGCGGGTGGAGATGGGCCTGGCTCAAATTGGAGGCCAAAACAAAAAAGCAAAGAAATGAGGCAAATTTAATTTTAATCTTAAATTTGTTCATCAACATGTGCTTGAGCGGTGTAAATAAATTTTTCTGAGTGAAGATTTTTGTTTTTTTGGCCTTATTGTACTCTTCAGAGTCTTCCAGATTGCTTAATTTATGTCAAAATAAAAAAAATTCCCCAGATCCCCCCAGACCTCCCTACAATGTTTTTTGTCACTTTTTTCATGCCTTTGGTGTTTGCATGTCTGTATTTCAAATATACCAAACAGTACAAAAGGTGGTCAGGAAGATTACCATGTAGTTGCCGACAATTTCTAATGCTAAAATGCTAAATGCGAACATATGAGTACTAACAATTATTTCCCCCCCCCCCCCCCCCCACCCCGCAGATGCATCCTCCGATCTGGACTCCCACCCGGGCTACTATGCCAGCCTGGTGCAGACGTCCATGGGTCAGAGCAACCTGACTACCGACGAAATCGAGCGGGACCTCCACCGCTCCCTACCGGACCATCCTGCATTCCAGAACCCCACCGGCATTGCTGCGCTCCGCCGCGTACTCACCGCCTACGCCCACCGCAACCCTAAAATTGGATACTGTCAGGTATGACTGGCAAGATTAGTGAGGATTTTACGCCCTATTTTAGTCAGGCAGTCTTGGAGAATTGGTTGAATGCCAATATGCGAACAATTGGCATGCTAACATATGCTAACATTTGGTATACTAACACATAGCAAGATCGCAAAGTGCAAGTACAAAATGTGCTTAGGCAGATTTGTGAGTATTTTACATCTTACCCTGCAGTCGTGTACCATTTTCGATAAGAATTGCTTAAATGCTAATGTCTTCAGTTGCTACGCTAAAACATAGCTTTCTGATGCTAGTCGATGAACATCCTGGCGTCGGTGCTGCTGCTGTATGCCAAAGAAGAAGAAGCTTTCTGGCTGCTGGTGGCCGTCTGCGAGCGGATGCTTCCCGACTATTTCAACCGCCGGGTGATCGGTAAGCGCCGAGTTATTGGTTAGTGTTAGCATTTGCTTCAGCTGTAGCGTTAGGGAAGTGCTCAGGCAGACTGGCGAGGATTTCGCATCCCGCTCTGCAGTCACATATTATTTCTAATGAGAATTGATCATATGTTCAAATGCTAACAGTGACTAGGCTAACACATTGCAATACACTAACCTACAAAAGGTGGTGAGGAAGATTGGTGAGGATTTCCCATCTTGCCCTGTAGCTGCGTTCGATTTCTAATGATAATTAAATTCTAACATGCTAGCATTAGCATTGAAATGACTGCATTTTTGCATTTCTTTGGCTTTTCTACCACGCAGGTGCCCAGGTGGACCAGTCTGTGTTCGAGCAGTTGATCGGCGAGTGTCTGCCCGATCTGGCTGATCATTTTCCAGACCTTTCCACTCTGTCATCGGTGTCTCTCTCCTGGTTCCTGACCATCTTCGTTAGCGTGCTGCCCTTCCACAGTGCCGTACGTGTGGTGGACTGGTTCTTCTTCCACGGCATCAAAGCAATCTTCCAACTGGCTCTGGCCGTGCTGCAGGCCAATGCCGGCAGGCTTTGCACCCGAGTGGACGATGGACAGGCGCTTATGGTCCTCGCCAGGTACTTCCAGGGATTAATACTTTCATTTTTTGTGGTTAAAACCACAGCGATGACGACTGTCTGGAAATTTGCCGGCTTCACAGGTATCACAGGCGTATTAGAGGTGGGAATGCGGGAAAGCTGGGACAGTGGTCTAGTTTTCTGCGCAGGTGTACTTCACAACCAAAACGACAGCAACAGACCGCTTGTATTTGTGTTATTGTTGTTATCTTAGCATTAAATGTGTACATTGACACCACTTACTGGCCTGTTGCAGCTTTCTGGAGCATGTTGGGAGCGACCAGTCGTCTCCCGCCGAATTCTTTCAGCTTCTTGCAGATGGCAGCAACAAGATGGCAGATACTCCTGCTGTGGGCCAAACTAACATAACACAGCTCATCAGTGACGCCAATGAAGTGAGTCACTAGCGGCAAGCAGCTAACTAGTGACCTAGCTAGAAGAAAAAGAAAACTATATTGATCCCACAGTGGGGAAATTCACTAACTGGCTTACAGAGAAAGTGTTGTAGTCACAAATCAAGCTAGATGTTATATAAAAAGACATTACACATTATGTATGCTCGCCACTTGTTTTTGTTTGCTAACATGCCTGCTAGTTTACTTTCATGCTAACAATGCTAATTGTCTTTAACAACGCTGACAGATTCGTAAGGTGTTTTATGCATCCGTTATACAGGGTTCCGAAAATGTTTCTTAAAATTATCATGGTACCTACCATCTGTGCTAAAAATGCTAAAGTTTGGCTAAACCGTAGGCCTTGCCTACTTAAACAGATTATTAAAATGTCTTTTATTTATTTGTTGCATTGGATTTTGAAAAGAAATATCATAATGCTAGTTAGCATGTATGCTAGCAATGCTAACAGTCAGCTGAGTAGATAGCCATTTAGCCTAAAACAGATCCTTATTTTTTGTATTTATTGTTATTTTTTTGTAAACCGCCTTAAAACTATTCTTTAAATTATCTTGCTAGCGAGCATCAGTGCTAAAAATGCTAACAGTCGGCTTACCAGGAAGCCTAGCTCATTTAAAACGTACAGAAAAAGTAATTTATATTTATTATATACAAGTGGCCTTCTGTAAATGTATTCTTAAAGTTATCATGAGAGCTACCTGCTGTGCTAACAATGCTAAGCTAAAGGAGAAGACAAACCCACTCAAATCTATGTTTATATATTTTTTAAACTCTGTTAGCTTCCAAAATGGAGTGTTAGATAAACTGGTAATTAACATATAAGACACTATCGCTGTCTCTGTGAAAATAAAAGACATGAATGGTTTTTTTTCAAAATAAAAGTCTTTAAATGTGTTTTCCTGGTCAGAGGTTCGGAGACCTAACGGTGAGGAAAATTGAGAGGCTTCGCTGTCGACACCGAATTCAAGTTCTACAGGCGCACGAGGACACCACCAAAGAAAACGCTGTGAGAAAAGATGTGTGAAAAAGATATTTTTAAGAAAAATGCTAATGCAAATCTTGGTTTGTGTTTTGGAAGTTAAGAGTGGTGGCGCCGGACGTTTCCATCTCTGCGGAGAACCTGGTGGACATTTACGACCTCTTTAAGGTAACTTCTTCTTTGATACTTTTCAGATGATCATAATTATTTTTGAAAATTGACACACAAAATAGAAAAAAATACTGCTTTTTAAATTGAGAAAATTGAGCTTCATCATTTACAAAATACGACTTGTAATATTACAATTTTTTTCTTTATTAAAAAAAACAAAACATTTCTTTTGCCAGAAATGTACTACTTTTTTTTTTTTTTTTTTACAAAAAAATATTGTTCTTGGAATCTGACTTGTTGTAAAATAAATCTGATTCTCATATACCTTTATTTATATAATGAAAAAATACAATACAAATGTTTTTATTTATGTAATATTGTGATTCTTTGTCAAAAACTAAAAAAAAACAAAAAACTACAGTGGAACCTCGGTTTACTAACAATCCGGTTTATTTTCTTGGCAAGGCTGTGGAGGGCCCAGAATGTTGTGCTTTTTGTTGCGCCACATAAACATCATTGGTTCCGTACTTCAGGTATCTTTGTTTTTTGCCAAAAATGCATGCCACAATGCAATGCAAAAGCTATGCTGCAATGGCCATTTAGTTCTAGGAGTAACCACAGTGAATGAAAACATGGACATGAACATCAGGGGTCAAAACAGCTCACGAGCAGTCCGGACTCTAGACAAAGTTGAAAGTTGTCACTTTTAATTCTAAATATTATTTAAGCTAAGTATTGTAAGTCCTTCAGTGAGTCAGTCCTGACGATTTCTGACCGGGCACTTCGGTATGAATAATTAACCCACAATAGATTGCACGCTTAACATGTCAGTGAAACTCTATTCTTGATGTGTAAATAAAAAAGTAATACAGTTTTTACTAAAGAAAATAACAAAAATAGTGGGGCGACAGTGAAGCCACTAGTGATGGAAACGGCAGTTCTTTTGAGTGTACTGAATCATGCGAATAGGTTCATTAAAAAGATTCGCTCACCGAATCGGTCAATTATTTTTCACAAACTCCTTCAAAAATAATTCAAGGGCTTCCTCATTCAATTAATGATCCATCCCTGAGGTTCACGTTCACCGAAGGACTATGGGTTGTTGTCATGTATTGTAAACTGTGAAAGGCGGGGAGATTTAAAAAAAAAAATAATAATAATAAAATAAAATAAATGTTCGCATTTAGCCCAAGTTTTGGGCTAAATTATCACCGACCTCACTCTCTCCCAGCAAGCTCTCGAACACCCGGCTTCGGTTGTGAGGTGTGAACATGCGTGCAGCGAGCTCAGCTACCGGCCATCCTTCCGCGCCCCCTGACGTCCAGCTAGGCTCTCGCCAGCATTCCACCGCGGTGGACAGCATCGCTGACTAGCCCACGCCAGCCGGGCTTTCTGCTCACTCACCTTACTGTTATTATCAACTGATTAGTGGAAAGCGTCTTTGAGTGTCTTGAGAAGCGCTATATCAGTTTAATGTATTATTATTATTATTAAATAAAATGCTTTAATAATCACATTAGAGACACGGAGGGAATATGTATGTTTACGTATATACATGTATTATTCATTTACATTTATCTTAAATATGTTTATATGGAAAGGTTAACACTTCGTATATATAAACTAAAATACATAAAAATAAGATGCTGTACTTACATTTACTGCTGAGAGTGTGAAAAAAGGAGGGCGAAAAAGGCAAAGATACTCCCGGCGCACAAACACAGACAAGCACTATGGTTCTGGGGACAAAATGGCGGACGAGGCACGGGCGTCGTAAAGTCGAAACGTCGTAGGTCGAGTACGTCGTAACTCGAGGACTTCCTGTATCCGAGTATCCGACTACTGCAAATTGGCTTGCTAAGGCTAGCATCAGTGTTGGATGCTCGGGCCCCAGGAATACACATTACAGTGGATGGGTTTTTAAGCTTGATGTTACAAGTGATGGAGTCACCTATGACTAACTTGCGGGAGCCAGTAGACTGAGTAGCAATGGGACCAGCTAAATGAGTGTATCTGTTATGTATCTGAACAGGCTCCCCGTGGTTAGCTAGCTAATGCTAACAAGGCTAGTAGGTCGACTACAACTTACACTATCAGGTGTGCTGGCCACATCAACAGTTACCAAACGACACCGCTCTAGTTGGCAGACACATCCCTCGAGCAGGGAAAGCACAAGTCCATATTCCATTGTTTGGTCGCGGTTTTGGAGGCGACGTCTGTGGCATAGATGAAAAGCCTCGGTGTCCGGCAGTGGCGCGACTAAAGCTAGTAGCCTCAAAAACGGGGCTACTCTGCTCTCAAAATTTCAAAACAGTCTCAAAAAGTACAAATTAAAGTAAAACATTCATAAACATAAAATGTAATTAGACAAGGGAAAAGTGTTAAGCGTTTGTCTCTCAGACACACACAGCGTTGTGTGACTGGAGCAGTGTCTGGAGCGGCGTCTGACGTCGCTTCCTCAAGCGAGAGCAATCGAAAGCAAAGACAAAGACAAAATACTTTTTTATTGCAAAAAATATGACTTCATCTTGAAAAATTATTTTTCTCAAAAAATAAAAAAAAAATATTGAAAGATTATGTTTTCATCTCGAGAAAATACAATTTCATTGTTGCAATATTACAAGCTTTAATTTGTATTGGTCTTGCCTGTCAGTAATCATGTAATCATAATGCATTCCCATGCAGACAGAACATTTTATTAGTCTGTACTGGGGTGACATGAGCGCGGTGGCTGCAGCTGAGGCAGCGTCATGGCGGCGTGGCGCCTCCTACTTGGAGCGCCAGTACCGACTGGACCTTGCGCAGTTCAAAAGCCTGTACGGACTGCTGGCCCCATGGCCGGCGGGCGGCGCCCAGCGGAACGCTGACATCTTGGCCCAGCGTACCTTCACCCTGTTGGACTCGGAGCGACACCATCTGCTCTCCTTCAGGGACTTTGCCCTCTGGCTAGGTGGGTCAAGTGTGACTGCGGACTTTTTTATTTATTTAAAACAATCTGTTTCAAGACGCTGGTTGGGTTCCAAGTTGTTCTCATTTCAGGATTTTATTAAATCATTCCGAAAAGCCTTTAATGCATGCAGAAAAAAAGAAAAATTAGACTTTTAGAAAAGAAAACTGACTATCCTGACTCTGGCTAAGTTTCTAGGAGCTAAGTTGTCTGGGGCTTCATGCCCCTGGCAGGGTCACCCATGGCAAACAGGTCCTAGGTGAGGGACCAGACAAAGCACGGCTCCAAAGACCCCTATGATGTTTAAAAATACTGGAAGACGTTTTCCCTTGTCCGGACGCGGGTCACCGGCCTGCACCCGTGGGGCCCAGCCGGGCACAGCCCGAAAGAGTAACGTGGCCCCCCCTTCCCATGGGCTCACCACTTGTGGGAGAGGCCCATAGTGGTCGGGTGCAGTGTGAGCTGGGCGGTGGCTGAAGGCAGGGACCTTGCCGATCCGATCCCCTGCTCCAGAAGCTGGTCTATTCAGGGGTGCTGGAGAGGAAGGTCCATTGGGAAGTCAAATCTCAGATTCAGGAGGAGCAGTGTGAATTTCGTCCTGGCCGGGGAACAGTGGACCAGCTTTACACTCTCGGCAGGGTCCTCGAGGGTGCATGGGAGTTCACCTAACCAGTCTACATGTGTTTTGTGGACTTGGAGAAGGCGTTCGACAATGTCCCTCGGGGAGTCCTGTGGAGGGTGCTTCGGGGGTATGGGGTACCGAACCCCCTGATACGGGCTGTTCGGTCCCTGTCGACCAGTGTCAGAGTTTGGTCCGCATTGCTGGCAGTAAGTCGGACTCGTTTCCGGTGAGGGTTGGACTCCACCAAGGCTGCCCTTTGTCACCAATTCTGTTCATAAATTTTATGGACAGAATTTCTAAGTGCAGCCGAAGCATAGAGGCGGCCCGGTTTGGTGGCCTCAGTATTGCATCTCTGCTTCTAGCAGATGATGTGGTTCTGTTGGCTTCATCAAGCCGTGATCTCCCAGTATGACTGGAGCGGTTCTCAGCAGATCGGTGCAGTGTCTGCAATGATGCAGACTTTTTATTCGTCCATCGTGGTGAAGAAGGAGCTAAGCCGAAAGGCGACGAGATACGGTGAGAAACTCGGTCATCCCGGAAGGGCTCAAAGTAGAGCCACTGCTCCTCCGCATTGAGCTACTAAAGCTACTGCGACCCGACTGAAGAAAATGGATGGATGGATGGATAGCCAAATGTTTAATATTTAAGTGCAATTTTTGTGAACAGACCCTGAGTCTGTTTTATTTATTTTTTACCCATGATATTTTCTTTATTGTTCTACATTACAATGTCCATTATTATTAGAATTAAAAGTAAATTGTTCTTGAAAAAGATGTACTTGCATTATTATGCTCTAATAACATTATACCAGTGGCATAAAAACATCAACAATACTATCGTTTGTCGTGATAGTTTTTGGAAAAATATATCGTCCTAAAAAATTCAAATTTTAAAACTAAATCCACAATATATTGAGGGAGAGAGCAATGGATAACACAAAAATCTTGTGCAAACAGTATAAAAAATAGAGTAACAACTGCAATAAAAATCCCCAATATAGCGGGACCGCACAGCAAGAATTGTGATATAGCAGAGGATTACTGTATCTGTATTCCGTGATGATAAATTGCAGGGACTCATTGTTCCCGGGTTGTGACTCGTTGTTTCTGTAATGTGTGTGACTCACTTAGTCTCAAGTGTAAAATAATCTATGTATTATATTCTAAAAACACTTGACTATTCCTGTACAGGTATATTAAGACTTGATTCAAATATAATATGGCTTTTTTTTTTTTTTTTTTTTTTAAAGAAATGTTTTACCTTGAAAACCCCCCCAACCTTTTCTCTTAATATTCTCTTTTGTATGATGATATGTTTTCTTGTGATTTTATGACATTTTTCTCAAAATAATACTATTTGTTATTTGAATAATAAAACATTTTACTTTCAATGAAATACTGTACAACCTTTTTCCCAAGAAAAAAAAATCTTGGAAAGATATTTTCCATTTTTTTCCCAAATAAAAATAACCGTTAAAAAAGGACGTGTTTCTCACAGAAAAAAATTGCATAAAAAAAATCTTGCATAAAATCTGAAAAAATAAACACATCTTGGGGAGAAAGAAATACCACTTTTAAATCGAGAAAAATTTATTTTTCTAGAGATAGTCTTTTTATAAAACAAAAATTATGACAATTTTCTCATATTAAAATGTTTTCTTGAGAAAATATGATCTATAAAAAGCTTGAATGTTTTTGACCACATTCATTCTTTTTTTTGTTTTAAAGATATGATTTACCGTAATATCTTGTGTATAATGCGCATCACCCACCCCCCCCAAAAAATTGTCAAAAACCATTAATAGTGCACATTATGCATAGGTATAGGGGCAAATGGAAAAATGCCACCGCCTAGTCGTTATGAAAAAGCTGTACACTTTCATACCAAAATGCCACTGCCACCTAGTGGTTATAAAAATAGGTGTAGCCTACACTTTCATTCCAATATGACAGAGGTACGTATGACTGCATATATGTACAGTTGTGCTCATAAGTTTATATACCCTGGCAGAATTTGTGAAATATTGTTGTTGTTTTTTTTAAAAATATGACTGATGACTGAACAACAACCATCATTAATTTCTTTATGGTTATGTTTTGTTTAATGATCATGCTTTTCTGAAATGCTTGACCGTTTAATTTGAATCCCATTAAAATAAAATTAAATGTTTCACCTTGTCCTTCTTTTTTTTTTTTTTTAAAGAATTGTACCCATCTTTCAATTTCTGCCTGGGTAATCAAATATATGAGCACAACTGTGTGTTTTCTAATTTAATAAATAAAAGTGAAAAGTGAAAAGTGGGCTGTGAATTTCAAAATAAGAGCAAGTAAATTAAGGAAAGTATTGTGTGTTCAAATAAAGTGCTTAACTTCAAAATAATTCTTTGAAAAAAAACTAACAAAATACAGATACTTCATGTTTTGATCATGTGGGTACAAGCAAAATCATGCATGTTAAAAATGCATTATACATAGGTAGAAGGGTTTTCCAGAATTTTTAGGTCAACTTTTGCGGTGAGTATTATACATGGGTGCGCATTATACACGAGAAATTATGGTAATTTATGTATTTTTTTCTCCTTTAAAAAAATCTGACTTGAGTCTTGTAACAGACTTTTTTTTCTACAAGAAATCTGTCTCATTTTCTGATGGGGAAAAAAAACTTGAATTAGAGTGGGGAAAAAAACCATGATTTTCCTTTTTGTTGTATCAGACACTTTGTACTGCGGTGATCTGAGCGACAAGGTGAAGCTGCTGTACCGTCTTCACTTGCCCCCCGGTGAGTCTTCCTCGCTTGTCCCAAGCAGCACTGAAATTCAACAGTGTCTTTGCGATGATGTTGATTTTGCCTTCGCAGCTCTGACGGACAGCGAGGAGCGCTCATCGTCATCCTCGTCTGGGATGAAAATTCCGCCAGTGTCGTCGAGCAGACCTCTCTATGTGGGCGGGGCCTCAGGTGAGAGGTAGATAGAGAGCTTGACTTGATTTTCCACTTTCTTACCCACTTGTTGTGGTTCTTGCCGCTCAAGAAGACGGACGGGCCGACGGGAAACGGGAGGCGAAGGACTACCAGGAGCAGCTGAAGCAGATGCTGCAGGATTTGGGGGTGGGCAAAGACAAGGAGAAGAACATCCACCAGCACCTCCCCCTCATGAAGCAGGTATTATAAACTCTATCTCATATTATTGTTTCAGTATACTGTACGCATATAAACAAATGATGAAAGTATAGCATCTAAAACAATATTATTAAATATTAGCCAATTAAATCTCTAATTATTAAAACAATATTTGATATAATCCTGTCCATATATTTTGATGTTTAAAATAAATTGACGACTATTATTAAAAAGTAAACTTTGATCATTTATATGAATTTATTACTTTTTATTTATTTATTCTATACATTTTATTACAATTAAATGTGAATTTAAATGTCAGAGTATTACAGAATACCTCATTTAATTGTTTAATGCAACTGTTTGTATTTATTTTAACCATTATAATACTTTTATATGTAAATATATCCGTATTAAAAACATAATTGAATCTTTTAATCTTGGCCATTACTATTATATTTTTTACTTTATTTAAATTTCCATTTTTGTTAGTTTTTAAATATTTTTTATTTATTTTAAATGGTAGATAAGTGTTAATTTTCTTATTACAGTTGACTTTCCATAATTGATTTTTAGTTATATTAAGTTATTATATATTTTTATTATATATTTTTATTTTATTATATATTTTTTTACACATTTTGTTTCATTAAATTCTAATAGACTCATTGAATTTATTAATAAGTATTCAAGTAAATAATTGCTTCTGTCTTTTTTATATACTGTACATTGTTAAAATGTTTAGTTTGTAATTTGAAGCTGGCACAAATTATTGATATTTTAGTAATTATTTTATAAAATAAGTGCCATATGTCATATTTTTACGAGAAAAAGTTATGAGGTAAAAGATTGTTTTTTTTTTCAAGAAAATAATTAATTGTATTATCACAAAAACTCAAACAAAAACGTGTTTTTTTGGTGAAAATCAGTTGCAATGTTTCTAGAATTAAGTCTGATTTTTTAAAAATTTTTCCATGATAAAAAGTCTCAATATTTCGAGTGTAACTGTAAACTTGAATTTCGTGTCAATCATGTGTTGTCAGCACGAGTTCATCCAGCTGTGTAAGACGCTGTGCTGCTTGTTCCACGGCGACCCCGACGAGAACGAGCTCTTCCAGGCCATCGCCAAGGTCACCAGCCTGGTCTTGCAGATCGGCGAGGCCACTACCAGGCCGGCGGGACCGGACCGGGACCGGTTGGGACTACCTGAGAGTGAGTGGACCGTAAGCCTGGCGCAGATTCTGGCGTCTGTGCTGACTGAGCAGATGCTGGTCAACTTCCTGGAGAAAGTGTGCGACCTGACGGGCCGCATTGCCGCCGCCAAGGAGAAGCAGTACCAGCAGAGGGCGCCGCTGCTCGCCCTGCAGCACGCCCACCGCCGCTAGGGCAACCCGTTGTACCCTCCGTCCTAGTAGACTAACCGCTCACGCCTTCTAATTACACTGTGAGTTAATTACAATGATTTTCTACACAAATATTTTATAACTTGAGTGTTTTTTTTTCTCGGCATGCGTGCACCTTCACACAATTGTTTCCACTACCTGGAGCCAAACAAAACCTTATCATGAAAGCAAAACACTGGATTTGTCTTTTTAAAATAAAATGTATGCTGCAGACAACAAGAAGTCGATCTTTTTTTCTTGTTATATTACATTTTATTGAGAAAAAAAACTACTCAGAAAAAAGTACAAAAACATTTGAAAAAAAAAAATTTTTTTTTAAATAACTTATATCAAGTAATACATTTGAATGTATACATTTTTCTAGCAATATTTAGATGTTTTTTTGGGGGGGGTTCTTTAAAAAAAAAAAAAAAAAATTCAAATTATGAAAAAACATTTGTTTACTTTTTTCCTTGAAAAAAGTCTTTAAAAAACTTCTTGGAAAAAAATCAACCTTAGTCATACAATTTTAAAAAAGTGAAAAATCTGAAAACATAAAAACTTTAGTCTCTTAATATTTCAGATTTTCTCAATATGACTTTATTTTCAGATTACAATTTGTTTCTAAAAAAATATATAACTTTTTAACTTTTGCCAGAGGCATGGTGGACGACTGGTTAGAGCGTCAGCCTCACAGTTCTGAGGACCCGGGTTCAATCCCCAGCCCCGGTGTGGAGTTTGTATGTTCTCCCCCTGCCTGTGTGGGTTTTCTCCGGGTACTCCCAAAAACATGCATGGTAGGTTAATTGAAGACTCTAAATTGCCCGTAGGTGTGAATGTGAATGCAAATGTTTGTTTGTTGTTTGTGCCCTGCGATTGGCTGGCAACCAGTTCAGGTTGTACCCCGTTGATAGCTGGGATAGCCTCCAGCACTTCACTTTTTTTTTTAAATGCAGGTAAATTCTCCCCCCAAAAAATACAATTATATTCTCATAATACTTTTACCCTGAAAAATTATGGCTTTTTTCCCCAAGAAAAATATACATTTTATCTAAAAAAAATAATACTTACTAATAATAACGACCCCTTAATCTCAAACTTTGACTTTTCACCCCCCGCCTACACACACACTTTTCACCCCCCGCCTACACACACACACATTCTCATTCCCATTCTTAAATTCTTGTTTTTACATAAGTTTCTTTTTCTGCTAAACTTGACCTTCTGTGAGTCATTGTTGACACATTTAATTTCTCCTTTAGTCTATACAGCTGAATCAGAAATGTGCAGGTGAGTAACTGCACTACACTGATCTCTTAAAAAAAAAAAAAAAAAAGTATGCAACATAAATTGTGATGTAGCGAGGGATTACTGTAATATTACAACTTTTTATCTTAAAATGTCACTATTCTCATTACAACTTTGCTCTAAAAAACACAAAAAACTTTACCTTGAAAAATATGACTTCATATATTACTGCATTTTTCAGACTATAAGGTGCACTTAAAATCCTTAAATCTTCTCTAAAATCGACAGTCCACCTTGTAATCTGGTGCGCCTTATGTATGAATTCTTGTTGTGCTTAATGACCTTGAACCAATTTTATGTGGTACACGGCACTCAAAAATCGGTCCAAATATTTTAGTATGACTAGTAAACTACGAAGCCGCACGCTTGATTGATTGTCGGAGCATTACGGTTACCGTAGTCAGCAGGCTCACGGAGTAATACTGTGCTTCAACATAATATTATGGTGTGTGTATAAGTGACTTATCTGTTTTGTTTTTCTTAATGCGCTTTATAATCCAGTGCCCCTTATTTATGAAAATAGACCCATTCATTGATAGTGCGCTTTATAATCCGGCGCGCCTTATAGTACGACAGTGCTGCTTTTTATCTAAAAAAAAAATACTATTCTTGGAATATTATGACTTTTTGTCTAGAAATTTTTTGTTTTTATTTTTGGGAAAAATATGACTATTTTAGTAATAAAACGTTTTATCAAGAAACAAGACAACAGGCAGAGTACTGCAGGAAGTTGGCTTTATTAGCTACTGGCGAAGATTTACACTTTGCCATCGAAAACCAAAACACACACTGGACTAGTACTTGTACTCGTAGTGTACTACTAGTGTACTAGTTAGTGGGCTAGTTAGTGGTCAGGGTTCAGTTAATGGAGGGAAACTGGAGATTTTTCTGTTCCAACTCAAGAGAGCTTTGATGGTGGAGGGGACATCATTTGATATGTGAGATTATTAAACGTAGACTAGTCGTAGCCGATTGTTTCACCACTCCATACAACACTGACGATATATATTATTTTTTGGGTTTATGATTTATACACAGTAATGGGTCAGGATGCACGGGAGAAAGAAGCGAGGTCATCTCGAAAAGAGTCTCATCTGATTTTGGGCTTCACAGGCGACACAAAGTGACAAACTCCACAAACAATTAGCACACACGTTGCACACACAATTTTTTTTCCCGTTTAGACGGCCTCCACGTAGTTGGCGGGCAGCATGCCGGTCTTGCCGGTGCGCTGCACGGTTCCGTACATCCAGCCTTCGTCAATGGACTGCACGTTGACGATGACGTCGCTGTCCTTGAAGGAAACCTCGTCGCTGTCGGCCGCCAGGTAGTCGTACATGGCGCGCACCGTTTTCTACAACCGGACGAAAGTGTTAGTACCCTACTTGGAGGACGTCCAGGGAAAAGAAGACTGGGCAGACAATAAATGAGCAACTGAGAGGGCTAACTCAAGAGGAATACTGGTCTAAATCTAGGTTTAGTTTCACTTTTTACTGATTCGTCAGTGCAGCACTGGACCAACATCCCAGAAAGTGAGGTTCAGGGATACAGTAGATAAAAGACTCAGAATGTAAGAAGTGCTTTAGCTTGAGTGCCAGTGCATCTGCATGCTAGTATAAGTGCATGCTATTTATCATCTTTCATGAAATATTGATAGAGCTGATGGATGTCTGGACTTAGACCATTATTAGGTACAAGGAGCAGGACCAGGCTGGCTTGTCTTATTAGGAAGGTGTTCTGGAGTGTCATTTCTACTGATTTGAGTCCTAGTTCTTTGAGGTAAAGCCTTCTGATACTACTATTATCAACTCTTGAGGTTCAGAGAGGTCTAAGGAAATGCACCCGGGTTTTCGTCCCTGCCTTGTTTGGGGGCGGGGGTTATGGCTTTGCCCTCCTCCGGGTGGCCGGTTGTCATGGGGCCTCGGTGAGGCCGGCGGACCACCCTGGGTCCTTCGGTGTGGGACGTATCCCATCCGCCGGGCTGCTCTCGGGTGAACCCCTTGGCCCGATCCCGACCCTCGATTGATTGGGTGGGGTCCTCAGCCTCCGCGATTGTGCATTGGAAACGGTGTCAATTCACTTCCATGTGTCCGCAGGCACACACCCCTGGGACGTTTTCGGGTGTGGGGGCACTCACTTCTTGCGACAAATAACTCATGAATATGCGAATTGCTTGGGTATCCCCTCACTCACACTCTCGTCCTATAGACTTTTAGAATTTGCATAGTCCCTCCCACCAGACTTCAGTTGTACAACCGGGTTGACGTCCCTTGTCCTGCATGCTTCTTCTCCTGTCCTTAAATATATTTTAAACCAGTTGAATAAAACATGGTTTATAAGAAACAATGTTTTTTAAATTGTCTAATATTTTTAGTCTAAGCTATTGATGGTGCCAAAAATGTGCAGAGGGAATGGCAACTTAGTATTTTTAAATTTGTTTTTTTAACAATAAAAAAAAATCATTATTTCATAAAGAAATTAGTTATATTTTTTGAAATCTCTCTCTCTTTTTTTTTTAATTTAAAAAACACTTGATGGGGCCCAAAATATGGCAATGCAATGGCAGCTTGGTATTTTTTTTTTTTAATTTTAAAATCTCTTAATTTAAATATAAAACATTTGTTTATAACTAATTACAATATTGAAAATTTCATTTTTTTATGAATAAAAATCGGTTTTAAAGAGGCCTAAAAACTGGGGAAATGGCACATTCATAATAGTACATTTCTTTTTTTAATCTGAAATTTAAAAAATCTCAATTTAAATAAACAATACAAATACTCTCAAATTGTAATTTCTGTCTAATTCTCCCAAAACGTTTTGGTAAAAAAATCCTGGTGATGGAGCCTAAAATGTGGCAAGGGAATATTACCTTAGCATTTGTTATTTGAATTGAAAAGAAAATAATTTTAAATTATGTTCATAATTGAAATAAAAATAAATCTCAACAGTGTTGGAGTATGTGTTACATACCCCAGTGGTAGAGGGATGCGAGGGGATGGAGGAGACGGTAGTCTGCTGGGTGGCCACGGACGAGGACCTCTGCTGCAGCTCCACGGTCTTAGCGTGCTGGTAACCCGCTAAGAAAAAGCACAGGAAGTCACGTTTACAAGTTACCAGTCAAACGGGATTTTAGTCGGTCATTAGAGCTTCACCCATAGATGAGGTGACGAATCCGTTGCTGTAGAGGGACATATGGTGGTCGGGGTCCTGGGAAATCTCAGATTTCTCATCCGCCAGGCCGCTGAGGGCACTGGTGGAGCGGGAGTGCTCCTTGCTGCGACGCTGGGCTTGGACTAGGGTCAAACAATAAAATTAGAGACTCTGGAAAGGTGCTCTTGAGTGAGATAGTTTGGGGTAGGTTCTTGTGGTACTATATAGGCCTACTACCAACTCCAGTGGTTCAAATTCTTTGTCCTTTTGGTACTACACCAACCAACTACCAACTCTGTTGCAAATAGGTACAAGGAGCAGTACCAGGCTGGCTTCTTTGAGGTAAAGCCTTCTGATACTACTACTATCAACTCTTGAGCTTCAGAGAGGTCTAAGGAAATGCACCAGGATGGCTTGTATTACCAGAAGGGTGCTTCAGAGTGTCATTCCTATTGACTTGAGTTCTAGTTCTTTGAAGTAACTCATTCTGGTATTATTGACTCAAGTCAATTCTTTGTCGTTCGGGTACTACGCTGACCGACTACCAACACTGGTTTGAAGAGCGTACGATGACCATGAACCAGACCTTCTTGTCTTACCAGAATCTTTCCGGTACTGGAGTGTGAGACCTATTGACTTGATTTTGAGTCCTTTAAGGTAACTTCTTCTGGTACTACCCCACCTATTACCAATTATGGTTCGAAGAGGTGCAAGGACCATGAACCAGACTGACTTGTCATATGAGGCAGGTGCCCTGGAGTGTCATTTCTACTGACTTATGTCCTACTTCTTTGCGGTAAGTCCTTCTGGTACTATACCAACTTACTACCAGCCTATGAGGTTCAGAGGTGTCAAAGGAGATGAATCAGGCTGGCTTGTCTTATGAGGTAGTTGTGCGATTCCTAATGACTTGAGGCCTCATTCTTTGAGCTAAGTGATTCTGGTACTACACCAACCTACTCCCAACTCTGACTAGAAGAAATACAAGGAAAGGACCATGGACTAGGCTTGCTTCTCGAAACAGGAACACTCCAGAAGACAAGAACTCATTACCAGTCTAATTGGCACCTTATTTAGTTCATTCTGGGTTCACCCTTAATGCAAAATGTCCCTATATCTTGGACATGTTCACTTGAGAATCACTGGGGTTAAGATCCAGATTTTCAATTCACAACTTACCTGACATCAGGTGCAGACTCCTGGACTGGATGTTGTCCTCGGCTGGGTCGTAGTCAAACACTGAACCGGGGTTGGTACGCCACACTCGCAGATCTAAAGGGACACAAGGTAGCCAAATCAGGGATTTAGTCAATTTCAATTAAGCTTATCAAGGCCAAAATTTAAACACAGAAACTTTGACTATGAGGCAGATGTGGTATCCAAAAGCTCCACTGTTCCGTCTACACTGCAGGTTCCAAGGACCAATTCAAATTTAGTGCTTTGATTAAATTGATTTAATACATAAGCTAACTGAGTTAAGAGCTTGGTCTCGGAACGAATTAAACATACAAGTCAAGGTAGCACAGAACTGTAAACCAGGCGTGAGAGTCTTGATCTAGTAACCCTGAGATGTCTTACCAGTGATGGTCTCCTGGTCATGCTCAACGGCGCGCCTCCTTTCCATCTCTACTACGCGCCTCTGGATGCCGCGGTAGTTGATATCGCTAAAGTCCTGCGTGTTCTTTTTCACGCGCTCTGTTATCAGGTCAGTGGTGGTGGGCGTAAAGCTGCCCTTGGTTTTCTCAAAGTCCTCGTGGTATCGCACCTGAAAGACAGATAAGGTTCACCATATGTCCAACATCAATGTATCATTTGTGGGGGACTGGAGTCCCGTGACTTCACTCCAGGCAGACTTTAATTTGCAATTTTAGGAAGTGGGATTTGCTCAACTATTAGCTGCTAAGCAAGAAAGACTGCACTTGAGTTTTATTTGGTATTCATGAGTCTCAATTTGACTTACGATTTACCTAACCCAAGTACTGATTTAATAAGCTTGAAATTTAGTGAGAAATTGACTTGCCTGATTATTTCCACACTAACTTGCTTTAAACTTGAAGATCAATACTAGAGAGTTACTTATGACTTATTCCCACCTCGGCGATGTATTACCCAAAAAGAAATAATTGCTTGGCTTACTCCAGATATGATGCGCTGGGTTTCTCTGACACGCCTCATCTCCGGGGTGTCCAGAACGAAGGCGGCCTTGCCCTGGACCTGCTTGCGGAAGCTGTCGGAATACAGCACCTGGCAGGAAAGTGGGGAAATCCAGTGAGGTGGCTATGAAGGCAAATTTTAGCGTAGCTATTTGAACAGTTGATAGCGACAGGACTCACTGACAAGAGCGACCCAAGATGTTACTGGGATACAAGAATGAATTAATTAGCGTATTTAAAAACAGGAATAAACATCCCAAAAAATTCAGCAGGGGATGGACGGGGGACAAGAAGACGTGGTTTTGCACGACAAAGAGGTTAGTGCTGTGGAAGTGCACATATATATACTTCAGGTGTGGGATTAAAACGACTAGGGTGGAGGGGCAGGGAATAAATACCAAGAACCAGTGTGAAGGATTTAGGAGGATCCAGTTAGTTGAGGATCTGTTTCTATTCGTAAGCGTTCGGGACGAAGACTCCCTCCCTCCTCCGGTGAAGAGCAAAAATGTGCAAATACTAAATGCCAACCCTAAAAATGTAGTTTGATCCCAAAACCAGTCATCTTATGAAATTAATAAATAAAATAAAATAAATGTCTTGTGGATGAAACCAAAATACCAACCACTACTTTCCTACTAGCCTTTTTATGACATTTTTGACTCAGTGATACGTAGATTCATATATTGCAAAAAAAACCTCTTTATCTTTAGTCCTGCTGTCCACCTATCTGAACCTTTCTATGCATCAGAGTTTTCAGCCAGCAGTTTTAGTTATTTTGTACAGAAAATGTCACAAACAGGCATTGGTTCACTGTCATGGACTACAAATGACTTCTTGGCTGATCGAAGACGCTAAATCCTGCACACTGCACCTGGACTTGGACGACATGTTCGTTAGACAAAGGAGTTAAGTTGTGTAAAGGGAAAAGAAGAAAAGGAACATTGTTCTTGCTGTGCTTCTCAAGGTACCGAGCTAATGTTCTCTTGGTTCCGTTTGACTCGCTCCATCTCTGGAGTGAACACCACAGGGGTTCCCTTGGCCGAGCTGTCCTTATAAAACACCTGAAATGGGGAAGAAGGGGGCGGTGGTCAGACTGGGTACCAGGAAAAAACAACATCACCATCACATAGCTATAGGACTACTTTCAACAGAGGAAGCTTCCAGACTATTTGGACAGCTCACCAAAAGCAGAAAGCTAGATTTTTTTCATTTTTTAAATATTTTTTCATGACATACAAGCGACATCTGAGAAACTGGTCCTATAGAGCAGGGGTGCACAAGTGTGGCCAATCTTGAACCTACTGAGCATTTCATGTACAAGAGGCCTGTAATATTTGTTGCATTAATGTACTCATTTTTTAATTTCGGTTTTCATTTATGCAATTCATTAATTAACTAATAATTACTAAACTTTTTTTCATTTATTCATTCATGTATTTTTTTAATTCTCTATTCATTTTGTCCCACTAAATATTTGCTGAACTTATTTATTGTAAATAAAATACAAATGACTAGGAAATAAACACATTTACATATACATTTAAATTGCTTTGATTTATCATTATTTGATTAATTGAATAGACAAACAATTGAAAATAAGACATTATTATTATTTTGTTAGAATTATCTATTTGACATTATTATTATTATCCATCCATCCATTTTCTGTACCGCATATCCTCACGGGGGTCGCGGGCGTGCTGGAGCCTGTCCCAGCTGACTATGGCGGGGTGCACCCTGAACTGGTCGCCCGCCAACTCACATTCACACTTACGGGAGAACATGTAAACTCCACACAGGTGAGGCAGGATTTGAACCCGGGTCCTCAGAACTGTGAGACAGATGTGCTAACCAGTCGTCTACCGTACTGCATATTATTATTATGATAAAGATTTGTATTTATGCATTAAGTAATCAGTTAATTAAAAATAATTAAAATTATATTTATTATTAGAATTATCTTTATTTTAAAATTAACTAATTTACTAGACATTTAACATTTTTCATTCATTTTATTAATTATAATTAATTATAAATAACAATAAAAATATTAGAAATTACCTATTTTAAGCACGTTTGAACTTTTTTTTTTTTTTTTTTTTTTAATCTAAAAATCAAATGCAGCCTTTGCCAACCCCTGCTATGAAGTCATTCAAGATGAGGGTCTCCAAAACACTCCTCACACATTAGCAGGCTACTTGACATTTGTGGTCAAGTGGGACTGTGGGTTAGAGGGTGGGAGGATGGAAGTTTGTATTAGGGTTTAAGAGGTGAAGATGGTTCAGGTTCAGGAAAGTCTGCGCCTTGGATGAAGCAAGTTCAAGCGTGATTAGATTTGTGGGTGAAGCGAATGGTCGCTATTGTCCACTCTTGTTAGGAGCACACGCTTTTTTCGGGTGGCGTTCCACTACCGAGCTGATGTGCCTCTGGGTCTGTTTGACCCGCTTCACTTCCGGCAGGTCCGGAATGGCCGTGCCACCTTCCAGGGAGTCCCTGTATTTTATCTATCCCAAGAAGGTAAAGACCAAGTGTCAGTTAAGAAACAAAATAAATAGGATTAAAAAAGACAACACAGCACAGCACCCAAAACCCCCCCCCCCAAAAAAAACAGGACATTAACACATAAACACCAGTTTCTCCGAGAAACACTTAATTGGGAAATTAAACAGTCGACCATTTTGGTATGAAGCTGCGTATTTTAGGGCTCGTACTTTGTTAGAAAGTTTGATCAAAAATATATTAAAAAAAAAAAAATCTGCCCGTGACAACAGTTTCACCAATTAACCCGAAATTGGGTGGACAGGTCTAGCATGACCGGACGCAAGAAAAAGTCTCCAGGATTTATGAATGAAATTGAACAGGAAGTCAGTCGTTTTGGTTTTAAGGAGCGAAGTCCAGGGCTCGTACTTTGTTGGAAAGTTAGAGAAAAAAAAAAACAGCCCCCTGATGACAGTTCTCCGATCAATATGAAACTGGGTGGACGTGTCTAGCATGCTGGACACACGAAAAAGTCTCAAGGACCCATGAATGAAATTGAACAGGAAGTCAGTCGTTTGGTTTCGAAGTAGCGAATTCTAGGGGTTGTACTTTGTCGAAAAGTTACAAAAACAACTAGCGCCCGACAACAGTTTTACCAATCAACATGAAATTGTGTGAACATGTCTGTCATGACAGGTACACATGTAGACGTGAAAAAGCCTAAAAAACCCATGACTAAAACATAACAGGCAGTCCACCATTGAGGTTTGACGCAACGAATTCCAGGGCTCATTCTTAGATAGAAAGTTAGTGAAGAAGAAAAAAACAGTTTCCCTGATAAACACGAGATTGGCTGGACATGTCTATTATGACACGACACTTGAAAAAGATTCATGACTCAAGTCAAACAGGAAGTAGGCCATTTTGGCTTGAAGCTGCAAATTTTAGGGATCGTACTTTGTCAGAAAGTTAGTAAAAAAAACAAACAAAACAACAACAAAAATCTGCCCCTGAAAAAAGTTACATTGATAAACATGAAATGGAGTAGACATGTCAAGTATGACTGGATGCACGACAAGTATCAAGGAGGTATGACTGAACTTGAACAGGAAGTTGGCCATTTGCTTTGAAGCAGTTAGTTCCAGGGTTCGTACTTTGTTAGAAGGCTGGAAAAAGTCCGAAAAAAAAAAATTGCCCTCGACAAAAGTTTCACCAATTAACATGAATCTGGTTGGTGTTGTCTATCATAACAGAACATACGAAAAAATCTCACGGACCCATGCCCGAAATTGATAAGGAAGTCTGCCATTTGAATTTCAAGCAGCCATTTTAAGCGATTTCCAGGTCTGATACTTTGTTAGAAAGTTAGAAAAACATAAAAATAAAAAATCAGCCCCCGACAACAGTGTCTCTGTTCAACACGAAATTGGAGGGACATTTCTATCTTAACAGGACGCACAAAAAAGGTCTTACTCATTGACAAACTTAAACAGGGAATTAATCCTTTTGGTTTAAAAGTAAAAATATAAAGTGAATTCCAGGGTTTATACTTGGTTAAAAAGTAAAAACAAAAAAAGGTCAAGTATGGCTGTGCGGCGGTGCAGAGAGTCCCTGTGTTTGATCAACCTCAAGAAGATAAAGAGCAGGCATCAGTCAAGGGACAAATAATTCTAAAACAGAAAACACAGCACAGTATGAAAGAACACAACAGGACATTAAGCTTTTTTTTTTTTTTTTTTTTTTAACACCCTGGGAAATGAAGAAGCGTGTTAGGCCACTGGGGTTATAATGCCAGGTAAGACTTTGGATGAGACTGGAGAGAGAGTTGTTACGGTGGTTTTTAAGGGGAGTGAAATGAGCCAGAGGGGAGGTTGGGGTTCACTCTTTTGGGGATACCGTGCTAATATTTTGCTGATTGCGTCTAACGCGTTCCATCTCTGGCGTCTCCGACACCGACGTGCCTCGTCCCACATCTTCCTTGTATTGCAGCTTTGGAACGAGACAAAAAAAAAAAAAAAAAAAATCAAACATGGTGACAATGAAAGTAGTTTTTAGAAGAGATAGAGCCCGACCGACACTGGGATTTGGGTGTACAGACCTGGCGTGGTCATCCATCTACCATTGGTCTATTGTTGTTCTACTCTTTGTGCTAATTTAAAGACATTAAGGTATCTGACTCAATGGTGGCTGGGAATGTTTTTTTCCATGGACCCACAGACGAAATTGAACAGGTCAATGATTTTGGCTTGAAGCTGTCCTGTTGGGCGAATTCGACGGCTAACTGTCAATAGTATAGCTCGTGTTTGAAATCCTACCATATGTATGATGACCAGCCAGTTTTTATCAACAGTATCAGTCGGGATCTTGCCGAAAGACTTCAAGCAGGCATCTTTAAGAAAATATGGAAGGGATTAAAATGTGGAGAAAAGTCAGTTCCAAACAACAGCCAACACCGGTCAAGAGGAGGGATGATGACACGAGACTCTTAGAATGGAAGATATGAAGTACTGGACTTCCGAGTTGGGAAAGGCATTTGGGGAAGGTGAGAGGATTGTAGGGGATGATGACTGTAAAGAGGGTAAGAGTATTGGGACATAAGGAGATCTTTCCGCTACCGAGCTAATATTCTTCTGGGTTTCTCGGACCCGCGTCACCTCGGGGAGATCTGGTATGGCCGTAGCTTGAGTCAGAGAATCCTTGTACTGTATCTGCCCGTTGAAAAATGTTACACAGGTACAGAGTCAAAGACAACATTCAAACACATCCATCCATTCACTCACAATGTTAGTGTCAATGTCAATACAGGCAGCTAAAGTTTGTTTTCTAGATAGATTATTATCTAGTTGGTTATTTCAGGTTTAGAGCTGATCAATCAGCAAAACATGACTGAAGTATTGTGTGAACAAGTCTAAAACTGAAACAGTGCTTTCCCAAACTATCAGTTCTCAGAATCTCTGGTGACGGACTCTAATACAGGCCTGCCTCATTTTTAAAATACATTGTTGTTTAGTTGTTTATTTCAGAATGAGATCTGATGACTCAAGAAAACATGACTGAAGTTGTTAACTTGTGGGAACAGAGCTAGCTAAAACTGTGAATAATGGACCAAAATTTTGGGTCTGTAAAGTGCGTAACAAGTCCTTGCCAAAAATTACCACTACTGTGAATCGCTGGTATCGCTAATACCAATGTGCCTCATCTCTTTGTATCTCTTTTTCATATCAACTTAGACTAGTTTGGACTTTAGAAAGACTGACGCTAGGACACTCCTCCCACATTATACAACTTAATGCGGGAAGAAGAAACTAATCAAAGGCAGCATTCTACCGTTGTAATTTTAGAGATTAGACTTCTGTTGTCCTAATTAAGACAACAACGTGTAGCCAGTGTAAGTAGCCAATATGTTCTAGACCTGCATGAGTACCAATAACTGTCCATACAGGCTTTTAGTGGTAGTAGTCTGAAGACAAAATCTCTACATTGAAGTGCATTCGGTCGCTAAATCAACTAGTTTGTCTACTTGTCTTTCTTTTCTTGTACTTGGTTGACAGTCAAAAACGCTATGCCACAAAATGTATGAAAACCTCTATAAAAGACTTGGTATGATGCTAAAAGCTGCGGACAAAATGTTGATACAACGCCCAAAAATTATACTTACCAGATAATAACAGGATTTGTTGGAATCTTGCTTAAAGATGTAAAAAGACATTTCAAGCAGGCAGATTATTTGAAGAAATATGGAAGGGGTTATCATTTGGAGAAATGTCACTTTCAAACAAAGACATTAACCAACACTGGTGAAGAGGAAGGAGCGATGACACGAGAATTTTAGTTAGGATGGAAGATGGGAAGTACTAGACTTCTGAGTTGGGAAGGTGAGAGGATTGCAGGGCTGATGATTGTAAGGGGAGTAAAGAGAAGGGATCATAAGGAGATCTGGTCCTCTACCGAGCTGATATTCTTCTGGGTTTCTCGGGCCCGCTTCACCTCGGGAAGATCTGGTATGGCCGTGCCTTGACTCAGAGAATCCTTGTACTGTATCTGCCCATTGCAAAATGTTATACAGGTACAAAGTCAAAAACAAACCTTCCAAAGATGTCCATCCAGTCACTCACATTAGTGTCCATTTCATAACAGGCGGTTGGAGTTTGTTTTTACAGTTGATTATTCCAGGTTTAGATTGGATTAATCATTAAATCATGAGAGAGGGGAAATAACTGAGGTTGTTAACTTGTGTGAACCACTTTTGAATTATCCATAACAAAGTGTATCCTTTCCGAAACAGTTATTATAAGGTATGACCAGAATCATTCGGAGACATTTTCTGGACATTTAGTAGCAAAATAAATCTGTTCTCAAGTCACAAGTCTGGTTTGAAGAAGCCAGTTAGGGCAAATTCCTGGGTTTGCATTTTGTTGAACCTTCACTCGGTAATTCACCCAAATGAGAAGGTGTCCTAGACAAAATACTTGAGTTTGTTAACTTGTGTGAACAAGTCTTGAATCATGGATAAAAATATTGCATCCATAACTTGTCCTTCCAAAGCTATCAATATGAGGTCCTAACAGGATCTTTAGGAAACAGTTCATCCTTAAGACGATGATACACGTGTCTACTAGCTGCTCTCAAGTCTCAAGGTCCTGATCAAGCCTTAAAATGGGTGAATAAAACCAGTTTCAAGGCAGAATTAGTCCTCCGACTCATTTGGGGGGCCGATTTCATACGACTGTCTGATTAAGTTTCAGGTGCAGCAGAAATTAAGTCCCGACAGTGATCTTGTACAATGGAAGCAGAGTTACAACTGCTTTAACAGATTTAGCAAACCCAGTCCAGTCCCATACCATTTCTGCCCCCCCCCCCCCCAACACCTAGAGCTTAGATCTGGAAAAAAAAAAAAAAGTCTTCTTGGGACCTGGCTTGCTTGACATGTCCCAACAACTGGTTTCCACAAGTTAACAGAACTATTTGGGGGGAATTCCAGGAACCAATTAACAAACATGGTTAATAGAGAAAACCCAAGTTTAGGAAGCATTGGATTACAATGAATGTCAAGGGAATAGTAAAGTCATATATATCTTGAGGGGAATATGGAGAGATGGCTCAATGAAGGACTCGAGATGGAGTACCGTGCTAACGTTCCTCTGGTTTCGTTTAACTCTCTCCATCTCTGGGGTTTCGGGCAAAGCCGTCCCTCTTCCCAAATCCTCTTTATACTGAATCTTGTTTTGTGGGTGGATGAGAAGCAAAAGCAGAAGCAATAAATAGTCTGATTCTTCGTTATTGAGCAGAAAACTCGAATTCGAGATCTCCAAGCATTTGTCGGCACAGTTCGTATCATTTCTTGGTACTTACCTCACCGATGAGAGCACCTATAGATAAACAACACTTGTACAAAACAAATAAATGTACAGTGGTTCCTTGACTTACGTGTTTTTCCAAGTTAAGAGCCCTCACTTTGCGAATTTTTTGCATTGGGCTACGAGCCACAATTGGAGTTATGAGCAAGTGTCAGAAACATTTCTTTCTTTCCATTTTCTTTATCTTTTTATTGTGTGTTTAGACAAAACAGTGCTATTTTCTTTAGTAAAAAAATAGAAAAATGGCAGCGTTTTTGTTGGTGCCTGTAACGGATTAATGGCATTTAAATTCATTTCAATGGGGAAATGTTATTTGATAAACGAAAAAATTGAGTTAGCAGTTTGTCACAGAATGAATTAAACTCGTAATTCAAGTTACCACTGTATTAAAACCATCACCACACGGCATTACATCAAACCTGACAAGAAAGAAACAATGGCGAGAATAGCCAAGGGATGGGTTAGCGGCGTTGCATTGCTAACATGATGATGTCATTATTTTAAAAAAAAAGAAAAACGCAAGGATGGACGGATTAGGATCTGGTTAAAGATGATGAACGAAGAAGAAAAACTGTGTTAACAGTCAAGTGTTAAAATATATATCATGAAGTAGATACCAAGCTGAAATTCTTTGTATTTTCTTTAACGCGAAGAATTTCAGGGGTGATTACAGCAGACCCTTTGCCCTTTATGATGTGTTTTAGGTCAGTCTGGTACTGAAGCTACGGGAAGAAAACACACAATTAAAAGAAAAAAAGAAAAGACTTCACAGCAAAATAAACATCCATACTCTTAGGTCTCATATAAATAACAAGTATTTATATATGTAGATTAAGGATTATGGTAGAGCCACTGACCAATGTAAGAACCAGGTACACCCACAAACCTTCTCAAACTTTTTGGGTGCAGGGACCCCTTACAGGGGGAGAAATTCTTCAAAGCACTCCCTCATAATCCTAATGACATTGGAACATAACTATTATGTACCCCTAAATAACACAGAAATTTAAAAATTGCCTATTTTCGAGAAAGAAAAGTTACAGTAATAAATTCATAATTTTTGCATTGAGGAATAATAATAAGCATAATGAAAACATTGATTTTTGGGGGGATTTTTTTTTAGAGAAAAAGTTGTAATAATATGAGAATAAAGTATTTTTTCTGCAAAAAGTTTTTGGTACAAACACAGACATATTTTTTCAGGATAAAAAGTCGTAATCTTATGAGAATAAAGTCATATTTTGCCAGTGCTTAATGAAACATAACTACTAATATTATATAAATATAAAAAAGTACACTATTCCAGTAATAGTATGCCTTTTGTTTGTATTTTTCCTTGATAAAATTGTAGCATTAAGATATTAAAGTCAAAATTAATGATGAAAGAAAGTCATATTTTAACAAGTGAATTTCATAATACTATTATTCTTGTAGAAGAAGGACATAATTCCTGTAACTGATTGCAATCTATTTTGTATACGTCCAAGCTACGACTCGCAGACCCCCTAAGGGGCCCCCAGGCCCCAATTTGAGAAGCATGACTACAAATCATCATTCTACTTACAGTGCTGAAGTTCTTCTGGTTCTCACGGACTCTCTGCATCTCAGGGGTGTCCAGAACGGGGACATATTGAGACATGGTCTTCTCTGCCTCTTCCTTGTACTTTTTCTGTTGGGTGAAACCACATTCAGGTTGTGCTGCACAGACACTCGAGAGCCGATTGGCCGGGAGGGAGGAGGAGGACAACCTACCTGGCTGATGATGTTCTTCATCTGCTGAGCGTGAATGATGTCTGGAGTATCGATGACGGTGGTGTAGCTGGCTCGGTCCATCTCAGCCGTGTGCTTGTACTTGGTCTGATGGATGGCAAAATTGAGATTACTGGACCGTTTTTGCGTAGTAACAACTTTTGATCAAGGAACGACCAAGTTGGGCAGAACCTGAGGCTCCCAGCTAAACGTCTCCACATTGGAAAAGCAAAAGTACATCCAGTCTGCTGAGTCTTGTGGAAATTTGATAGCAGTGTATACCCATACCGCGGGATGGTGGGCGACTGGTTAGAGCGTCAGCCTCACAGTTCTGAGGACCCGGGTTCAATCCCTGGCCCCGCCTGTGTAGAGTTTGCATGTTCTCCCCGTGCCTGCGTGGGTTTTCTCCGGGCACGCCGGTTTCCTCCCACATCCCAAAAACATGTGTGGTAGGTTGATCGAAGACTCAAAATTGCCCGTAGGTGTGAATTTGAGTGCGAATGGTTGTTTGTTTGTATGTGCCCTGCGATTGGCTGGCAACCAGTTCAGGGTGTACCGATGATAGCTGGGATAGGCTCCAGCACGCCCGCGACCCTACTGAGGAGAAGCGGCCTACTTGGAAAAGGGCCTGGGCTGACAATTGCAAATGCTAAACCAATTCAATATTTACTCTGGCATATCCTTGTGTGTTTGACTATTATTATTATTTTTACATCTTGTGGTTTGGTGTGTGTTAAGAGTGATCATCCTATGATATGGAGTGTGTTAAGGGTGACTTCCAATTTGACCCGATTGTAGGTATGTGTATCCCACTAAAGATGTTAAAAAACAGGTTGACTGCACACCCAAGGATTTGTGATGGCAAATACTGAATAGGTTTAACATTTATGATTGTTGGCCTGACCATTTTCTGAGAGGGTTTGGGGGAAATCACTCTTAACACACCCCACACCAAATGATATTAAAAATCTGTTCACTACACAATGAAGGATTTGGGATTGTAACTGAACAGGTTTAACATGTACGATTGTTGGCCTGACCATTTTCCGAGCTGATTGGGGATTGTCATCACTCTTAACACACCCCACACCACGAGATAATCACTCAGGATAATCTCTAGAGACATCCGATTGGGTAAAGACATTTACGGAGAGCATAAATAACTGTTTGGCCATGGAAACATTGATCGGTTCTGACCTGACTGAGGATGTCGGTGGCGTTCCTCGCCCGCATGAAGTCCGGGGTGTCGGTGGCCAACGCTAGCAATCCTTTGCCTTTAATCTCCTGCTCCAGCGACTTCTTGTACTCTCTCTGCAAATGTCACACAAAGTGACACAGGAAAGAAAAAACAATGCCTTGCTCAAAGGCAGCTAAAGTCATCAAGGGAGCTTTTCTACTCATTCACACTGAGCGTGGGGGCTGCAAAACCAGAACACTTAGAGGGTTAAGGAAAATGGTATTAAAATAAGAACAACAACACACAAGTGGTCAATTGGACAGCAGACCTTATGTTAAAGCTGGAAAAGAAAGTAAATATTACAGCGGTTATTGGGGGAACGTGGGTTAAGGAAGAATTTGTGATTGTGGACACATTTCCCAACTTCAATCATGATGATTTCAGTGGGGTCGGAATGTTGGTTGATATATTTAATATTGTACTGTAAATAGTGTTTGCTCCAAATACAGACAAAAAACAAAAAGCAGAATTCATTCCAGAAGATTGGTCCACCCTCGATATTTTCAATTTCTATTCTATTTCTGGAATAGAACCTAAGGGTTTCTATATTTGAGTAGACTCAGGTCATTACCCCTTCAAAAATATAACATACCTTTGTTAATCTAGCATTAAATGATAGTCATTCTTTATACTTCCAACATCACAGAAGGTGAAAAAAAAACTGCCACGTTGTACAGTGTCGAAGATATAATTCATGAGCAACCTGTCCTTCATAAACCCTCATATGAATTTTGCTGTGCAGAATGCACTCAACATGTCAACCAAAAATGGTTTTTAGAAGAAGAAAACAAATTGAACATAGATGAATCAAGATCAGGGTAATTCAACAGAATATTCAAATTGCATCAGCCATACTGCAAAAAGAGAACATTTGAAATTAAGAAGAGTTATTTAATTCATTGTCAATTTAGTGATGAGCCCAGTTAAGTGGTACTTCAACTATAAATATTGTTTATGCTATCAAATTAAAGCTTGAAAGGATCCCTTTTGTTTTAATCAGAACATTAAGTGATAATATACGATTTTCAGCAAAATTATGTGCCTTTCATTCCAAAATGTCACCCCATGACAGTCACGCCGTGACATGTCATTTTTATTTTAATGCTTCCAAAAATGTCTGGCAGAAGAAATCAGCTCTGCTGGCAATTCTTATGGAATGCAAAAGGTCCCATTTTTTTCTCAAGTGGCCACTAAAAATTTTCACTTAAAAATAGTTGAGCTGTTGTCAGTGCAAAATGAAGTTTTCAATACAGCAAACTTGACTTGTTGATGAGAAGCGCTTTCTTCTTCTTCATCATTCCCCGTTTTTATTCATCTTTTGGAGGATATCATCAAAGCGTTTGTGTTCCAATTGTCCATTGAAATGTAAACAGAATGAACTCCAGGAGGTTATTTCAGCTTGGATTTGTTCAAATTGCTGTTGTTGTTTGAAATTTCCGCATAGTTTAACTGCAATGTGAGTGCGAAGTGAAGAAAATGTTGTTAATCTTGACACTCAAAAACAATAAACGTACAAAGAAAACTTGACAGTTTTCTTTGTTTGTTTCTAATGTGAGGGCGAGGATGCAGACACTTCCAATCATCTCGCCCCCTTTTTATCCGTTTTTTTGTATTTGTATTATCATCATCATCATCTTGCCGTTTTTGTTTTGTTTTCGGATGTCTTATGCTCGAGTTTACCTTTGACAAGCATTGCTTTGCGTCCCTTATTTTGTTCTGGTAGTGAAAACGGGTTTTCATCGATACCGTTGTGAAAAGGTATGAAAACTAGCCAACGAAAATCCCCCAAACCTACCTTTTAGAGTCAATTTTTGCATCCTACTTTGGTATTGAATCACCAAACCTTTAAAATTACAAGGGCATATTGTAGTCAGAATTTCACTTGTGATCAGTAGATCAGGAAAGTAAAGTAATGATAGTGAGTATTAAGAAAGTAGAAGAAGTATTTTACAGGGAAGGCAAGGGAACACTCATTTTTAGATTTAGAAAGAGAAAGGATGGTTCAAACATTAGTGATGGCATCAAGCAGGGACACAAGAGATTGTCCCTTTTTTTTTTTTTAGTGCAGCGATAAAGCGTAGTTAAGAAGGGTGGGCTGCGACGCCCGTCGTCCCATCCCCCAGCCAGCCAGTCGGTCGTACCTCGCACAGGATTTGAGTGGCATTCCTTGCTCTCAAAAGCTCGGGAGTTTCCTCCAGCACAGTTAGCCCTTTACCCTTCACGCCCTCTTCTAGATCCCTCCTGTACTCTTTCTACAGGACGGAAAAAGAACAGAGAGATTGCGGAGGGCAGGCCAGGCAATAAAAAATAATAGTCCAGCACAAAGTCACCCGGCATCCCCTAAGGTGAAAGCCAGTAAACATTCAATTTGGTACGGAGATGCTGGTGACTTTGGCAAAGAATCCTAAAACAAACAGTGAATCACTTTGGATCAGACAGCTTGGAAAGACAACTTTCACTTCAAAAACATCCTCCAAATCCACAGCGCATGCAGCTGCAAAGGGTCCAAAGTGAAAGTGGATGCAGGTGGACATGGAGAATCTGGAAACTTGGTATGATTAATGTTGCAATGTAACATGCACATGTAACTGACACGGACACACCAAACAAACGGCAGCTCTTCGGCTGTAGGTTCTTCGTAAAGGGGCAACTGGGGGCTACGGAGTAGTAGGCCAGATTTAAATCAGCAGTGCGTAACTCTGGAACACCAAAATGTAAATATTCACCAGTGACTTTTAATACGGATTACGTTATGACATAAAAACGTTTTTAAAGCATTTCCTGTAGCGGAAATGTAACTAACAATGTAACAAGATTTCCCCAAAATGACAGTCTGTCAAAATGTCAAGTCTGATTGGAATGGCAACTTCAACCTGAGTACAATGCAGGAAGAATTTTGAAAATCAGGTGACGGGTGATGGAGGAATTTAGTTTTTTGTAGGGGGGCGGGGGGGTGGGGGAATGGCCTTTCTGGGGAAGGTTTTTATGGGATATTGCCGATAGAAAATGTGATTAAAAAACAGTAAAACTGGTTTATTTCTCAACATCTCTCCTCTACCCTTTTTTTCCATCTGCTACTCAAGGCACCCCTTCTGCGATTGCCTACAAAGTTTCAGTTAGAAATATCCACCGAGAAGCTCGTACTGGCTGAAATTCTCAGGGGTTCCCCAAGTCGAGTTAAAATGGACGTGACCTTTCAAACGACATCAGTTGCCCTAAAAACTCCACTTAAATGGAACAATTTCCGTGAGTAGTGTGGGCAGCAGAATAGATCACGTACTTCAGTCACAAATCGTTTTTTCGTCAATTTATTTGTGAAAGAGGATTTTAGAGTGCTCCTTCCTTGTTTTTTTAGAAAATTCCACAAAGATGGCGGCCACTTGACACATTGTTACTGTTAGGTCAAAATGACCACGTACTAATGATGTGTGATGCGCATGCCAGGCCAGTAGGTGGCAGATTAAAGAAACACTACTCATGCATGCAAAAAAACTGTCACGCGTTCTCTGCCTTTAAAACTGTGAAAAAAACAAAACACTTTCAGTATCTAAAAACACTGTTGTCATGTAAACAAACGCTCAAAACGACACAGTTGTTCTGTTAAAAATTTACGATCCATGTGGTATGCTAGCTTTAAATCAGCAGTGCCTAACTTTGTGGAATCGAGAGGTATTGAACCACCAGAATGTAATAATTGAACGTTGCCTTCAAGCAATGACGTAAAAATGGTTTTTGAAACATTTTTTGTGGCGTGACTTTTACGTCAAAACAACCGCAGTTAACGTGTACCTCTGTCTAAAAATGGTGGACAGTGACCCCGCCGCTATTCACAGGAGATTGGGACTGAGCCGTGCCGCCGATAGTGAAACTTTGTAAATAATTGATCATTTGTAATTGGGTGTAGAGGCCACAAGATGACGGCAAAAGCACTGACAACAAAGAGGATCATAAAGCATCAATACCATGCATCTAGTATGTACACAGTCATGAACCAATGCTACATAAACAACTGTATTCAGTAAAATTTCATTACTCAACATAAACAATCCACCTTCACGTGAGGCTCATCAATAATCATGCTAGCACAAAGTGACATGTTAACAGCAAACAAATGTGCGCACTAGCACTTTACACAAACGGTATGTCATTAAACTCAATGTTTGGCATTTACACGTTAGAAAATACAGAAAATTGTAACAGCAATGAAGACTACATGGGCTACTAGTCAATGCATCAGAAAGTAACCTGAAACATATTTTCACTTTCGAATGCGCACAAGGTGCATTCAAGGACCTCCTCGGGAGGTACTGAATTTATTGAGGAGTTGTACTTTCCGATACGTTTCCATAATGACGTAATACATAGGGTTAACCTGTCGGTCTGGAGCGTAGCCGTTATGCACTGTGACTTTAAATCCAGTCGTTTTCACATTTTAGTTATCAAAGCAAGGAAACACCTTTAGTGCTACTTAGTTAGCATTTTGTGTTTAGTGTGTGTAATGTGGATTCATCACAAAAAAGGTGAAGAGAGGAAAGAGAGCGTAGTTGTGAGCTAGTATGATTACAGGGGGATTGAAGGTAGGGGTACGCGGGGTAGGGTGGGGTGGGGTGGGGGTGGGTGAAATGGTCCTTTGGTTACCTCACTGGCTATTTTGGTGGCATGCCTGACATGTATCATGGCGGGCGTGACTTCCAAGCCCGAGAGGTTCTTGCCCCTCATGGTCTCCTCAAAATCCTTCTTATAGTCTTTCTAGTGGCCGCAAACACAAGACAGGAACATACACACGTGCGTGTCACATACATACCCGCTGCCACTCTGTGTGTGCGCGTGTGCGCATGCGTGCGCGTGTACTTGTATATGTTGGGCATCTACCGGAGAATTATAATGTGTGTTGCGTTTTCTAAAATGACCCGATTATCCGAATAATCCAAATCATATTGAGATTAATTCCAATTAGATGATAAAAAAAATTCTAATAATATAATGACTATATTTCTGATGATTAAATTACAAAATAAAAATACAAGAAAAATAAATATGATACAATTAAATATTTATTAATATTGTGAGTATCTATTTGATGATTTTTTTATGTCAATTAGATTTAAATAAATGAGATAAAATAGAAAATACATATACCATAACAAATACAAAATAATTCAATTATTATGTCAATAGATTAAATACAAAAAAATGTAAAAGTTAAATAAAATAAGTTGCAGTTAAATATATATTTTTTGTATCATATAGAAGATTTTATTACACATTTGATTAACAAATAAAATAATTATATTTCTATGACTTACATAAAAAAATAAACTATAACAATTTATATTTTGTCAGATTTCATTAAAAAAAAAAAATCATCCATTAATCCATTCCTTTACCGCTCAGCCTCACTAGGGTCGCGGGCGTGCTGGAGCCTATCCCAGCTATCTTCGGGCGAGAGGCGGGGTACACCCTGAACTGGTCGCCAGCCAATTGCAGTCATTAAAAAAAAATCACTTTTGCCAATTTGATTTAAAAACTAAAATAAAATAATTATATATAACCACATAATTCTATTTATACCAATTGGATTAAATCATTACATTATTATATTTGTGTAGATTAAAAATAAAAATCATATTTCCACCAATTAAATTAAAAATAAAATAATGAAAAATTAATCATTACTTCTGATGAAGAGATTTAAATAAAAATACAAAAAAAATATATTACTGCCAATTTTATTAAGAAATCAAATTAAAAGATAAAATAAAATGAAAAAAAATTAATCATGTGCAGCTTTAAATGTAATCTATTGTCCGCCGGCTATTCAGGCTGTGGAACAAAAGCAATGATGACATAGAACAGACATTCAAACAGGGTGAACACGTGACGTGACGTATGACGTGACGTATGACGTGACGTGATGTGGCATGACGTGACATGTGACGTGTCACACGTCACAACACGTGTCGCACGTCACATTCACATGTCACACGTCACGACACGTGTCGCACGTCACGTCACGTGTCACACGTCACGTGTTCACCCGGGCTGCACACGTTACGGTCTGATCCCACGTTACACGTACAAAACAAGTTTACCTGGCTCTGCATGTGTTGCGCCTCCTTCGCAGTCACGTATGTCGGCGTCTCAAAGTCCAGCATGGCCTTGCCCCTCTCCTTCTCGTACTTCTCCTTGTACTTCACCTGTTCAAACCAATATCTTCACTAATATGAAACAATGGAATAAACACATTATATTTTGCTAAGTAGACACCCCACAAATACTGTACGTACGGACGGAGCCATCTCGGGCTGTTTTTGTCTTTTTTTATTTTTTGGTAGGACTTACTATGCTCTGCAGTTCCGAAGCCTCCTTGTGATGGAGCTGCTCGGGTGTGTCGGGAATCACGTGGTAGTGACCCCTACTCTCCTCAAACTTCCTCTTGTAGCAGTACTACGGCCAAACGCCCGATCAAATAAAGCATCAAAAAACAAGAAGTCGCCGACTAGGGAACGTTTAATCAAAGGCTGAGCGCTTCTTAGTGATGTCAAATGAAAGTGCTCACAGCATTAAAATGGATTTTAATCAATCAATAAATAAATAAAAGCACATGATTTGAGTTACAGGATTAATACAAAAACAATTAATGAAAACAAAAACAATTAATGAAAACATAATTACGTATGTTAATAGTTTTGCCAATTAGGTTAAAACAAAATTCTACAAAATGATTATGTCTGTCGGCTAGATAATTACATTTCTCACAATTGGAATTAAAAAAAACATAACAAATGAGAATAAAAAATATGTAAAATTCATACTTTTCTGCCAAACAGTTAAAACAAATTTTTCCTGCCAATTATATGCAAAAGCTAAATTAATTATATTTCTGACAGTCAGATTAAAAGTAAATTAAATACTGTACAATATTTCTGCGGCCCAGTTTAAAACAAAATGAAATTATTATGTCTCCAGATAGATTAAAATAATGAAATTTCTGCTTATTATATTAAAAATAAAATATGAAAATATATTTTCTGATGAAATTAAAAAACTAATGATCATTTTCTGACAATTATGAAACAAAATGTAATTATTATATTATGATTAAATTATCTCTGCCAATTATATTAAAAAGTAATTATATTTATGTATCTTAGAATAAAAAAAATAAACATATCTTGCTTAAATTACAGTGGGTATGGAAAGAATTCAGACCCCCTTAAATTTTTCATTCTTTGTTATATTGCAGCCATTTGCTAAAATCATTTAAGGGAATTTTTTTCCTCATTAATGTACACACAGCACCCCATATTGACAGAAAAAAAACATAATTGTTGACATTTTTGTTGATTTATTAAAAAAGAAACACTGAAATATCACACAGCCATAAGTATTCAGATCCTTTGCTGTGACACGCATATATTGAACTCAGTTGCTGTCCACTTCTTCTGATCATCCTTAAGATGGTTCTACACCTTCATTGGAGTTCAGTTGTCTTTGATTATACTGATTGGACTTGATTAAGAAAGCCACACCCCTGTCTATATAAGACCCTAAAGCTCACAGTGCGTGTCAGAGCAAATGAGAATCATGAGGTCAAAGGAAGAGCTCAGAAACGGAATTGTGGCAAGGCACAGAGCTTGCCAAGGTTACAAAAAAAATTCTGCTGCACTTAAGGTTCCTAACAGCACAGTGGCCTCCATAATCCTTAAATGGAAGATGTTTGGGACGACCAGAACCCTTCCTCGAGCTGGCTGTCCGGCCAAACTGAGCAATCGGGGGAGAAGAGCCTTGGTGAGAGAGGTAAAGAAGAACCCAAAGATCACTGTGGCTGAGGTCCAGAGATGCACTCAGGAGATGGGAGAAAGTTCCAGAAAGTCAACCATCACTGCAGCCCTCCACCAGTCGGGGCTTTATGGCAGAGTGGCCCGACGGAAGCCTCTCCTCAGTGCAAGACACATGAAAGCCTGCATGGAGTTTGCTAAAAAACACCTGAAGGACTCCAAGATGGTGAGAAATAAGATTCTTTGGTCTGATGAGACCTTTTTGGCCTTAATTCTAAGTGTGGAGAAAACCAGGCACTGCTCATCACCTGTCCAATACAATCCCAACAGTGAAGCATGGTGGTGGCAGCATCGTGCTGTGGGAGTGTTTTTCAGCTGCAGGGACAGGACAACTGGTTGCAATCGAAGAAAAGATGAATGCGGCCAAGTACAGGGATATCCTGGACAAAAACCTTCTCCACAGTACTTGGACCTCAGACTGGGCAGAAGATTCACCTTCAAAAAAGACAACAACCCTAAGCACACAGCTAAAATATCGAAGGAGTGGCTTCAGAACAACTCCGTGACTGTTCTTGAATGGCCCATCTAGAGCCCTGACTTAAACCCAATTGAGCATCTCTGGAGAGACCTGAAAATGGCTGCCCACCAACGTTCACCATCCAACCTGACAGAACTGGAGAGGCTCTGCAAGGAGGAATGGCAGAGGATCCCCAAATCCAGGTGTGAATACCTTGTCGCATCATTCCCAAAAAGGCTCATGGCTGTATTAGCTCCAAAGGGTGCTTCTACTAAATACTGAGCAAAGGGTCTGAATACTTATGGCTGTGTGATATTTCAGTTTTTCTTTTTTAATAAATCTGCAAAAAATTCAACAATTCTGTTTTTTTCTGTCAATATGGCATGCTGTGTGTACATTAATGAGGGAAAAATGAACTTAAATGATTTTAGCAAATGGCTGCAATATAACAAAGAGTGAAACATTTAAGGGGGTTTGAATACTTTCCGTACCCACTGTACATTTAAAAAACTAATTATATTTCTGATGGTTACCTGAAGAAACAAATTACAGATGTGCATATGTCTGGCAATTAGAACAAATTTAAAATATGTATTATATTTCTGGCAATTTATTTATATATATATATATATATATATATATATATATATATACACACACACACATAAACTCACACACTGCACATTTAACTTAAAAATGAAAACAAACAAAACAAACAATTATAGTTCCACCAATTACATGAAAAAAAAAACTAAAAACAAAATAACATGAAAATATATTTCTGCCAATTATATCAATAAAAACTAATTTTAAATATATTTCTGCTGATTATATGGATAAAAATGCTGGTTAAAAAAATCTGATGTTTTGAGTTACATGAGCAATAATGAGTGTTTTGATTAAAAACTAAATTGCAGGTTTAAGAAAGGAAGTGCAAATAGTATTGGAAGTGGATGATGAGCACAGTAAGGATCACTACCAGATGATGTCATAGTGTTTTAGCCATGGATGGATGGATGGATAGATGGATGGATGGATAGTTGGAAAGATGGCGGTGCTACTGAGTGTTACACAGGAAGTGGGCGAATGTACGACTTCCTGCTGGTGGACTGAGGATAGTGAGATATAATCGGTTAACGATGTCTTACGTCACTGGACAGCTTGCTGGTGCTCAGGCCATGCTGCATGGACAAAGACTCGGCCATGTCGGTCACGGGCTTGTGGAGCTTCTTCAGGTCACTTTTGTACTTGACCTGCAACAAAAGCCACACCGTTCCACCACGGAAGAGTCTCCATCTTGTGATGTAGTTGTATCGGGGGCACCGACCTCGCTAGCCAGCGTGTGGGCATCCTTGTACGTCTTGTAAACCTTACTCTCCTTTAGGTCATACTGCGGCCTCTTTCCCTTCATTTCCTTGTCAAACTTCTCCTTGTACTTCAGCTGGTGGGGGTCAAAGCGGAACACAGTAAGGAAGTGTCGACATTTTCGCCAACAAATCACAAGTCGCATTCTTTGCAACTGAGTCTGAGGGCTAAGCATTCCCAAGTGTTCTAAGAATCCAGATGAACACAAAATAAATCTCATATATAGCAAACATACTGTATATATGGAAGAGAAAGGTAGTACAATAAAGAAAATACACATTCCTCAACAAGTCATTGTGGCCTTTATTGGACACGTCTCTGCAGGAAACGGTTTTCCAATAAACTGTGTTAAAAGATTTCAAACAGTTAGTATTTCCCTTTCAAATTGTATTGAACGTCTCTGTAGCGAGTTCAAGTCCTTTTGGTCATTATTGGACATGTCTCAGGAGGAACCGGTGTGCCAATAAACCGTAGTCAAAGATTTCTAACAGTTAGTAATTCCCTTTCAAATTGCAGCTATTGTGAGAGTCAACGTCTCTTTCGGCAGCTCCTCCCAAGTCCTTAAACAAGACATTTAGCTTTTTATTGGATACATATAGGAATGTAAACAGTTTCCCAATAACCCACTGTAAGAATTTTGCGTGATTAGTATTACCCTTTCAAATTGTAGTTATTGTTCATACCATATTCACCGTCTCTTGAGAGTTACTGTCTCTGTAGCCAGATCAAGTCCTTTTGGTCTTTATTGGACACATCTCAGGAGGAAACAGTGTGTCAATAAATCATGGTAAAAGATTACCAACTGTTAATATTAGCCGTTCAAATTGTAGCTATCGTTAATACCGTATGTAGCGTCTATTCAAACAGTGAGTGTTTCCCTTTCAAATTGTTAATACTGTCTTTAGCGTCATGGGAGTCAACGTCTCTGAAGTTAGCTACTTTGTCCTCGAGTCATTTTGCTTTTTATTGGATATGTCTAGGTATGTAAATGGTTCCCTGATAATCCATGGTAAAACCTTTGACCGATTAATATTACCCTTATAAACTGTAGATATCATTAATAGCGTATTTTGTAACTCTAAAAGTCAACATCTCCGTCTCCAGTTCACGTCATTTCGCTCTTTATTGGACACATCTCAGGAGGAAACTGTGCCAATAAACTGTTATAAAACATCTCTGCAGTCTGCTCTTCCGAAGTCCTCAAACAAGTCTTTTGGTCATTTTTGGACATGTAACGGGATGTAAGCAGTTTCCTGATAAACTGGGGTAAAAATCCCAAACGGTTTATCTTACCCTTTCAAGTTGTATTTATCGTTCCTATCGTATTTAACGTCTCTGAGAGTCAACATCTCTGTAGCCAGTTCATGGCATTTTGAACACGTCTCAGGTGGAAACTGTGTGCTGATAAACAGTAGTAACATATCACACATTAGTATCCTTTCAAATTACAGTTATTGTTAATACTGTATTTAGCGACTCTGAGAGTCAATTTCTCTCCAGGTGACTCCTCCGAAGTCCTCAAACAAGGTATTTTGGATTTTACTGAACACATCTAATAAACTGATGAAACTGTGGTAAAAATTTGAAACATTCAATTTTTTGTTTCACAAAGTCCAAATTAAGTCAAGTGGATGAGGTAACATGTAGTCTACGGTCCGAAAAGACATCAACCTGATCTCCACGGCTCAGTGGCACCCTCTGCAGTATATATATTCAGATTTTCGTCCTTTCCAGTCGCGGACCCAAACCCAGACAGAGAAACAAACAGACAGATGGACACACCATGCGTTAGTTAGCAGCTAGCGTGACGTTAATCTCCTTACATTACTCGTCACCGCACTCATTCTCTTAATGTGGCGCATCTGCGGGGTGTCGTAGGAGGCCATTCCGTGGGGGGAGGGCGTGGCCTCCTTCTACCAAGCCCAAGCGTAGCCAGATAGTTTGCAGCATGAGATGACAAGGACAATGAAAAAGCAGGAAGAGGAAGACAACATGAACCATGAGCGCTGAAGACTATGGAAATCTACTCTCATGGGCACAACAACAGTCAAGCATGGACTGAAGCAAGGATGGAGAAGGACACGGGTTTCTGAGCAGAATTAGCAGAGCTGACAGTACATGGCTGTAATGGATGGATGGATGGATGGATTGAAGGATTGATGAATGGATGGATAGCTAGCTGGATAATAGATGGTTGGATGCAAGATAGATGAAAAGACATGAGTAAACAGTTGGCTGGATGGTGAAAGGCATAGCTCCTCCTCGTTTATTGGAGATGACAACACGTTCCGTTTGAGTTTTGGTTCCTGCTACCTGGCTGTTGAGCTTGCAGACTTCCGTGGCCAGCCTGATGTCCGGCCGATGGACCAGCGAACCTCCGCGGCTGGCCTCCTCACGGGCCTTGTTGCGGTAGCCAATCTGACAGCAGAACAAACACCTTTCCAAATTACATTACAATCATTATATTTCATTTCCCACCAGATTTAAAAGGAAAAGCATTGTACGGCCCAATAAAAAAAAAAAAAAAAAAAAAATCAACTCATTTGAAAACAAAATATGATAAATAAAATGATGTTTTCTTCCAATAGAATTAGAAAATAAAATTATATTTTTTCAGTTTATTAGATTAAAAAAAAGTATATATATCCATCCATTTTCTGAGCCGCTTCTCCTCACTAGGGTCGCGGGCGTGCTGGAGCCTATCCCAGCTGTCATCGGGCAGGAGGCGGGGTACACCCTGAACTGGTTGCCAGCCAATCGCAGGGCACATAGGAACAAACAACCATTCGCACTCACAGTCATGCCTACGGGCAATTTAGAGTCTTAAATTAATGCATGTTTTTGGGATGTTGGAGGAAACCGGAGTGCCCGGAGAAAACTCACGCAGGCACGGGGAGAACATCCAAACTCCACACAGGCGGGGCCGGGGATTGTATGTATGTATGTATGTATGTGTATGTGTGTGTGTGTGTGTGTGCGTGTGTGTATATATATATATATATATATATATATACACACACACACACACACACACACACACACACACACACACACAGGGTACGGAAAGTATTCAGAACCCCTTCATTTTTTCACTCTTTGTTATATTGCAGCCATTTGCTAAAATTGTTTAAGTTCATTTTTTGCCTCATTAATGTACACACAGCACCCCATATTGACAGAAAAAAACAATTGTTGAAATTTTTGCAGATTTATTAAAAAAGAAAAACTGAAATATTACACAGCCATAAGTATTCAGACCCTTTGCTCAGTATTTAGTAGAAACCCCCTTTTGAGCTAATACAGCCATAAGTCTTTTTGGGAATGATGCAACAAGTTTTTCACACCTGGCTTTGGGGATCATCTGCCATTCCTCCTTGCAGATTCTCTCCAATTCTGTCAGGTTGGATGGTGAACGTTGGTGGACAGCCATTTTCAGGTCTTTCCAGAGATGCTCAATTGGGTTTAAGTCAGGGCTCTAGATGGGCCATTCAAGAACAGTCACGGAGTTGTTCTGAAGTCATTCCTTCATTATTTTAGCTGTGTGCTTAGGGTCACTGTCTTGTTGGAAGGTGAACCTTCTGCCCAGTCTGAGGTCCTAGCACTGTGGATAAGGTTTTCATTCAGGATATCCCTGTACTTGGCCACATTCATCTTTTCTTCGATTGCAACCAGTTTCCCTGTCCCTGCCGCTGAAAAACACCCCCACAGCACGATGCTGCCACCACCATGCTTCACTGTTGGGACTGTATTGGACAGGTGATGAGCAGTGCCTGGTTTTCTCCACACATGCCACTTAGAATTAAGGCCAACAATTTCTATCTTGGTCTCATCAGATCAGATAATCTTATTTCTCACCATCTTGGAGTCCGTCGGGCCACTCTGGCATAAAGCCCCGACTGGTGGAGGGCTGCAGTGATGGTTGACTTTTTAAAACTCTTCCATCTCCCGACTGCATCACTGGAGCTCCGCCACAGTGATTTTTGGGTTCTTCTTTACCTCTCTCCGCAAGGCTCTTCTCCCCCGATTGCTCAGTTTGGCCGGACGGCCAGCTCTAGGAAGGGTTATGTTCATTCCAAATGTCTTCCATTTAAAGATTATGGAGGCCACTGTGCTCTTAGGAACCTTAAGTGAAGCAGAATTAATTTTGTAACCTTGGCCAGATCTGTGCCTTGCCACAATGCTGTCTCTGAGCTCTTCAGACAGTTCCTTTGACCTCATGATTCTCATTTGCTCTACATGCACTGTGAGCTGTAAGGTCTTATATAGGCAGGTGTGTGGCTTTCCGAATTAAGTCCAATCAGTATAATCAAACATAGCTGGACTCCAATTAAGGTGTAGAACCATCTCAAGGATGATCAGTAGAAATGGACAGCAGCCGAGTTCAATATATGAGTGTCACAGCAAAGGGTCTGAATACTTATGGCTGTGTGATATGTCAGTTTTTCTTTTTTTTTAAATCTGCAAAAATTTCAACAATTCTGTTCTCCTGTCAATATGGGGTGCTGTGTGTACATTAATGAGGAAAAAAATGAACTTAAATGATTTCACCAAATGGCTGCAATATAACAAGTAAAAACAAGGGGTCTGAATTCTTTCCGTACCCACTGTATATATATATATATATATATATATATATATATATATATATATATATATATGATGAATAGATTAAAACAATTTCTCCCAATTAGATTAAACAAATAAATTAATTACATTTGTACTCCTTATATACAAAATAAAATAAGTTATTTCTGACAATTAGGTACAAAAAAATAGATAGATTGATAGAAAAATAGATGAATAAAAACTAAATAGATGAATAAAAGCTAAATTGTGATTTGTTTTACTGATTGTATTAAAAATAGATTTTCAGATTTTTCTGCCAGTTACGGTAGTTAAAAACATAAAATAGAATGATTGCATGATTGCACGGTGGCCGACTGGTTAGCACATCTGCCTCACAGTTCTGAAGTTGAAATCCGGCCTCTCCTGTGTGGAGTTTGCATGTTCTCACCGTGCCTGCATCGGTTTTTCCAGCTACTCCCACATTCCAAAAACATGCATGGAAGGTTAATTAAAGACTCTAAATTGTGTGTATGTGAGTGTGAATAGTTGTTGGTTTCTATGTGCCTTGTGATTAGGTGGCGACTAGTTCAGGATGTACCCTGCCTCTCGCTCAGAGTGACCTGAGATAGGCGCCAGCACACCTGCCGACCCTAGTGAGGGTAAGCGGTTCAGAAAATGGATGGATAGCTATTTCTGCAAATTAGATTAATAAAATATATTTTTAGTCCAATTAGATTATAAAATAAAATAATTACTTTTCTGACTATTAGATTTAAAAAAAAAAAAAAATACGACTAATAATTAAATTAAAAACAGAAATTTATTTTGCCAATTGGATTAAAATATATTACTGATGATTTGATAAAAAAGTCTATTTTTCTGCCAATGAGATAAAAAAAAAATACAATCAAATAAATATTGTATATGTCAGCCAATGACATGTTTCAGAAACGAAATAATTATATTTTTCAGTCAATGAGATGAAAAAATATAATCAAACTCTTCTATTTTTGCCCATTACATCGCTGACGAGTTTGGCAGTCTGCGTGGCCTTCTTGATGTCGGGCCGATCCACCACAGCAGTCGTGTAGTGAAGGTTGGCTTTGGCGTTCTTCTTGTAGTCCAGCTGAAACAGACACATTTTTAAATCATGAAAGTTTACCTAAATAACGATTCAAGTGAAATGTGTTACACAAAAAAAGTTAAATGAAAAATGGAGATAAATAAATGTTTAAAAAAAAAAACAACTGAAAGATTAAAATGTACTGAACTTCAAACTAAGCTGTAGTTAAAAAAATTACTGTCCATGAAAAGTAAAAAAATTACCAGATTAAAAAAATGGTAAGTGTAATATTATGCACAGCTTGAACGGTGTAAAAGTTCAATACAACTGAACTACACTTAGACAGTGATTCTTTTGTGTACCACTAAAGGGAGCCCATGTACCACCACTCTTTGAGAATCACTGCTCTAAACAAAATAATCTGGATTTTTCTGTGTGATGGACTCACATTGCTCTGTTTCTTGGCGACATCCATAGCGTGTTGGACGTCGGGCGGCACGCTCATGTTGTTGTATATCGACTTGCCTTTCTCCTTTTCGAACTTGGCTTTGTACACGTTCTGGAGAACAGAAAACAGGATCATCTAAGGCTTCATGCCGAGAAGCGGGGAGAAAACAAGAAACGAGATGGTACCTTGCTGACGAGTTTGTTGATCTCCTTGCTGTGGGCCGTGTCCCGGGTCTGCGGCATGGTGGTGAAAGAGCCGGACTGCATTAGCTTCTTACTGGCTGCCTTGTACTTGCTCTGCAGGGGTGCGGGGGACTAGCGTGAAGGACTGGACCATCCACCAGGTATGGATGTTTTCTCCATAGGGGGACAGTACTTACCTCGGATGCCAGGGTGCGCACCGCCTTGGAGTGGAGGATCTGGGGGGTGTCCGCCACGGGCAGGTAGTGGCCCCTTGCCTTCTCGTACTTCATTTTGTACTTGAGCTACAAAAGATAGAGTCATATCCCTGCATTATCGTGTTAAAGAAGAAATTCAGTGGTGAAATTGCAGACTCTGACCCACTAAACAGTCAATATGAGATTTTTAATTTCTTCTACAAGGAATTCTCAGTTTATGATTGTCCCGACAGAAGACATTTCAATGTTATGAATGGCGACTGCATTTGTTTTTCATTCATACAGTATGTTTTCATGACTTTACTACTGCATTAGAGTAGGTACATTCCGGCACATTCCGTCTACGTACAAATTCAGGTTATGTTGCCGTGTAGGAAGTCAATAATTTGAACTAACCAACTAACTACTGTAACTATCTGTTGAATGGATAGCTGGATGGATGAATGGGAGGATGACTGAATGGATGATGGTTGATTGACTGGATTGCTGGTTGCCCCTCACCTCGCTGGTGATTTGTGTGTTGTTCTGTGCCAGTAGAGTAAGCTTGTCGTCCACCACGGGTATGACGCAGCCCTTCAAGATCTCCTTGTCATACTTGTATTCATACTGTCAAACAGTAGGTGGGTTAGCATTAGTGATGAGGAACAAATGGTACCGTACTGTACGTAGTCCAAAAAAAAGGTGTCAAAATTAAAACTCACATCGCTCTGCTGCACAGAGTTCTTGGCGGCATTGAGAAAGTCCGGCCTCTCCGTGGTCCACATCCACTTGAACTTAGTCGCTTCATATTTCTTCTTGTAATCAAGCTAGAACAGGGGGAAAAAAACTTTGATTATTTTCTTACATTAGATAGTCCAGTGGTTCTTCAATTTTGACTTTTATCCTGACAAAATACATCTTAGTCCTGGACTCACAAAGTTTGGCCATCCGTGGATTAGATTGTCAATGATCAAAGACCACTCACATTGGTGATGTTCCTGTAGGCCTCCTTAGCAGCCCGGATGGAGTGAGCCTCGGGATCGATGTTGATCTGGGCCTTGCTCCTCTCGTAGAGCTCTTTGTACTTCAGCTGTCAACAAAAGCAACATTTTTTTAGCATTTCTTTCTTTTTTTTAACTGGCATGCCATTTAGGGATTCGAGCCACTTACATTGCTGGTGAGCTCCTTGACTTTTTTCATGAGGTTTTGGTGCGGGGTGTCGTAAGGTAGGGTGTAGCCCTTTGCCTTGGTCTTGTTGTACTCCATCTTGTAAACAATCTGTGGAAAAACAATCGCTTTCTCAGGATTATTATTATTTTTTTCTAGAGATACACAACATGTGGATTACCCTAAAATAAAACTCACATCGCCAATCTTCTTGCCGCGTTGGGTAGTTTCATACTCAGGAGTGTCCAGGATGGAAGTGTATTTATCCTTGGCGCGTTCATATTGTTCCCTGTAATTCCACTGAAGAAGTGCAACATGGACCAAGTCACCATAGTGGACCACATTAACCATTAGTCTTACAAGTATGGGTAACAATGTGTAGTGCTTATGTAAGCACAAACGGCTTGAACCTCATGATTACTTTGAGGCAGTGCTTCTCAAACCTTTTCTCACAACATGCCCCCATTCGGAGGACACAACATAGGTCCAATTTAATTAGAATTAGAGTAAGTAGTTGAACTTTTATAGAAACAAAACTAGATAAAACACGCTGCTTGTTACTTTAAACAAGTATGAAAACACTACAAAAAAATGTTGATTGGGAGAAGGGTTCCAGTTAGGTGGGAGCAAAGCCCAACCCAAACCCTTGACACCGAACCCTTAAACCCTATTCCAGACCCAAACCTAAAAATAAACCCAACTCCTAAACCGTAACCCTAAACCCCAACTGTTAATCCCTAACCTAAAATCTAGACCCCTACTTAAACCCTATCAGTAATCATTTTTCCTAAACCCATCCTTAACCTCTAATCCTACTGCCATCCATCCATCCTACTATCCATTTTCCATACCTCTAGTCCCCAGTAAGGATGATCTGGAGCAAATCCCACTTGACAACGGGATACACCCTGGACAAACCCAGCCTACTACTAGCCCTAACCCTAAATCTAACCCCAACCCCTGTCCCTAATTCAAACTCTAATTTTAACCCTTAAACTAACCCCTAAAAATAATTCCTAAACCTGACCCCAAACCCTAATACTACACTTATCTCCTCACTGTAAACCTGTCCCCAAACCTAATATTAACACTAATATCAACCTAAACAGTAACCCCAAACTCCTATCCCTAATCCTGAACCGTAAACAAACAAAAAAAACTCTAACCCTAACACCACACCCTAATCATTACCTCTAATCCTAACACTAATTCCTAATCCTAACACTGACCCTAATATTAACCCAAACCCCCAAATCCCAATCCAAACCCTAATCTTAACAGTAACACCTAATCTTGTCATAGATGACACAACATCTTCTGGAGCAAAAACAAAAAATTGTAGTCCACCAACTAAAGAGTATATTGAGGTGGGAATTTGACATGAGTTCACAAAAACAACAACAATGCAGAAATAATTAAAAAAAGAAAACAATTGCGAATGGAGATGAAATCTATTTTAAGTTTTTAGTATAGCGTCTCCATGGAGATGCCATTGTGTGAGTCCCAATCTGGCATTTTCCCCAAGAATTTTGGATCTGATTTACACGGCACCCACCTACAGGGGTGGGGGAGTGGTCGCCCTATCATTCCGTCAAGAGTTTGAGAATCAATGCTCCAGACAAGAAATCATGTGGGAACTAATACTGATAATAATAATATAAATTGAGTATATGAGGTTAGAAACATGCTTTTTAGAAGACATGCGTGAAAACGGTGAGTTTTTTTGCAGGTACGAAGCGATGACCAGTTACCACTTGCAATGTCTTTAGACTCCTGCCATGTTTTTCTCTGGCAGGTTGGGAAGCTGCTGTAACCAGACGTTGGGGACCCCAGTTGCATAACTTGACTCGAGTCAGACTTAAGTGACCAACTTTAGGATTTTGGACTTACTTAACAACATAACAGAAGCACTACATGAAAAATGAATGGTTGGTGGCGGGATTAGCGGGTGATGCTATATGAGGTGTGAGCTTTATTTTGCCAGCAGATGAGATGAAGTCCTGTCCAGAAACAGCAGGAAAAGGATGAGCTTGAGATTCCGTCTGTTGGTGGACAGGGAAGAGCGTTTTATGGCGCCGCTACTCGCTAATTAGCTAGCTATTTACCTTACTGCCCATAAAAGTCTGGACAAGAGCGGTGAGGATGTCGGGTCGGTGTAGCTCATTGCAGCCGCTCTTGAGGAGATCCTTTGCTTTGGATTTATACCGTTTCTGTCAGTAGATACACAGCATGCCATAGTTAAAAAACACATTGGGGAGGTAGTGACAGTGGAGGGGGGGGGGGGGGGGGGGGGGGATAAGGATCTGACAACAGAGCTTGAACCTGATCTGAGAACACGTAGGTTTGTAAATGTCTCAAGATCCTTTCAGGACAAAAGACAAACCATCATATCCATGCGGAAACAACCACCACCAGGTCTGTGGACAACCTCATGCCCCCTGGGGGGTTTTCGGAGTGGACGATGCAGGCCGGTCTTGCTGGACCGGGACCATTACCTGGCTCATCTTCTTGTTCTCCTTGGCCAGCTGGAAACTAGGATCATCTGTGGTTAGGGTGAATTGATCCTTGCACTTCTCATAATTAATTCTGTAGGCCTGCTGCTCAGAACGTCAGAAGGAAGTTAAAGACAAGTGTCCAGGAAAGAAAAAAAGTGCGATCAAAACGATTTAATACCACCAGTGTAACCATTAACTCCAAGATGAAGGTCCAGTTACATTGTACAGGGGAGCCAGAAAACGTACACTGCTAAAAATTACCGGTAAATGTAACCATGATGAAATATCTAAAATCAAAGATAAATATGCTTGTTCTTTGTCTGCCCACATAGGTATAGGGAGTATAAATACACTAGTTTTAGTGCGGGGTATTGAGTTTAGCTGTGTTTGATTGTTTTAAGAAATCTTACCAAGTCATATTCTCTCTTTCTATGGCAGATAATGAAATGTCTAAAATCAGGGCAAATCATGCTTGTTCTTTGTCTGCAAACATAAAACTTCTTATCAGGCACCTTTTGTGTAAAAGCATTTCACTTAATCTTAATCTTAATGAGGTATTATAACTTGTTAATTGAGATTGTATTACTGGTAGTAAATATATATTAAAACAAGAAATACCCTAATTATACAGGTGTAGAATGTATAAATACAGTAGTTTTAAGACAGTGTTTTTTTTTACAAGATAGCCATGTTTAATTGTTTTAAGAAAACCTGCTGGGTAAAAATTTCCTGTTCTATTTGACAGATACTTTTGCTTAAATTAAGTAAAATAGTCCTCATTTCATTAATTTTTCTTGCTTTTTTTAAGGTCAGTTTTTGCAGTGTAAGACTAAACGTACTGAAAAGAGATGACTTACTTCATTAATGAGGCTGGAGGCGTGCTTGGCCGTGTGGAAGAAAGGCGAGTCGCAAGTGTATTTGAAGTTTCCTCTGTTCTTCGTGAAGGAGTTCTTGTATTGTATCTTGAGACCAAGTAGAAAGAAGACAGTGTCATGAAAAAAAAAAACAGTTCTAAAAGATTAAATGCATATTAAATGATACAACTGACAACTTAAATACAACTGAACTGTACGTAACAAATGTACTGTACTGGATGAAGAAAATGTTTAAGCCACTGTAACATTACATTATGCACAGTTTGAACATCTGATTTAGTGAAGTGTTTCGTGTGCCGCTAGAGCAGTGGTTCTTAACCTGGGTTTGATCGAACCCCAGGGGTTCGGTGAGGCAATTGCTAGGGTTCAACGGAGGACTCGACACACACCGTGTGTGCGTGCGTGCATGCATCTGTAAAAAGCCTTTTAACACTGCATTTTCAATGCCGTTCAAAACGCAACGCTGCGTCAAGGTGGGCGTTTACCATTGCGACGCTGCGCCTCGAGTTGAAATGATGTTTTCTTAAAACTCTCTTTATTTAACAACATTTCAACGATACACTAGAGTTGAGTTGCATTGCTGTGGGGTCAGACAGTGTGTCCAATGACAAAAAAGAGCCCAACAAATTTACTCTTACATGAACCCTTTTCGAGGATTGTAGAAATAAAGGAAAGGAACAGATTTAGTTGTGAATTTTCACAACGAAGTCCATTCCTCTGACATGAGAGTGGCACTTACCAAGGGGAATGGAAACAAAAAAAATAATATTCACTTACAGTAAATTTTCATTGAGTTTATTTTTTGTTGGTTTTGTTCTTTTCACAATGATTTTGTGTGCAACTGATGCGTGCTTAATTTCGTGACTGAGAATCTACACAGACAATAAAATATATATAACTCTTTTGAATTTAAAATTAACCATATTTTATTTTTCAAATTAGGAAGGGTTCCGTGAACTCCAGATGAAACTGGCGGGGTTCCCTACCTCCAACAAGGTTAAGAACCACTGCGCTAGAGGGAGCCTGTGTACGACACTAAAAAACACTTGTCTAAAATAAACAAAATCCCAAATTGTAAGGTAAGACGTGACGCACCTCACTGTACAGCGCCTTGTTCTTCTCAGCCCGCAGCAACTCCGGTGTGTCCCACACAAAGCAGCCGATTCCCTTCAGCCAGTCAAGGTCCTCCTTGTACTTGACCTAAAAACCCAACCCACCACAGTTTGAGGCCGGTAATGTGGATTCCATTTCATCAGCAAAATCTTGAGAGGCTCTCACCGTGCTGACATTGTCGCTGACAATCCTGCTGAAGAAAAACTCGGGGCGGTCTGGGATGGACTTCCACGTTCCCCGGGAGCTAATATACTTCTCTCTGTACTTAACCTGACGTGGGAGTGGCGGGATTTAACATGTAAAAAAGACATTTTGTAAATGTTGTAATAAAAGGTCGAAGGGAAGTGCTGACGTTGCTGATGTCGTCGGTGACTCTGCGGTGGTAGACAATGTCCAGGGCATCCTTGACGGTGCGGTAGTGGCCTTTCGAAAGCTCGAAAGTCTCTTTGTAGCGTAGCTGAAGAAACCACAAAACCAAATTCAGTTTACCATCCTTTTCACCTCAGAATTTCAGCATGATGTTTGTTCATCAAACAGTGGTGGAAAGTAACAAAAGTTGATTTTTCAAGTGTTTTTACTGTATTTAAAGATGGGCATTGATAAGACTTTAGCGATTCCGATTCCATTATCAATACTGAACTACATTATCGATCTGATTCCTTATCAATTCTGTTATCCATTTTTATCGGGTGATGCAATTGAATAACAAAAATGGGTACAGAGTATGAGTACTTTTGCCACCTCTGCTGATTAAACTCACGTCGCTAGACTGGAGGTAGGCCTTCTTGGAGCGGATCAGGAGGGGCGTGTCAGCGATGGCGGTGTACCTGTGCTTCATCTTCTCGTATTGTTCTTTGTACTTGTTCTAAAAGAGAAAGCGAGAGCAACCAGTCTTGGCGTTTTTTTGGAAGCTGAGGGCAAAAACGAGCAAAGAAATAAGTAGGGACTTACATCACTGGAGATCACTTTCATCTTCCTGGTGTGGTCCATGTGCGGGGTTTCAACTTCCAGGGTGTAGTGCGGTCGGTGTTTGGCGGCGAGGTTGGTGTACACGTACTGTAAAGAAAGAGGGAGTTAAGTCTGTTAAGTCAACCAATCTTGACTTCTCAGATGGAAACGAGGAAAACTCAGAGGGTTTGAAACTCACTTGATTGGTCAGGTGCTGGGCCCATTTGGCTCTCTTCATGTCCATGGCGTCGGCAGTGGTGGAGACCTTGGCCATCTCCTCTTTGCTCTGAGCTTTGTAGATCAGCTGAAAGCGGAAATTCACAACTTGAGTTCAAACCAGATTTCACCATCGCTTTTAAGAAAACAATCCAGCCATTGATACCAATTTGGCACTTTTTTCAAACTACCGTAAGTAAATTCCTTTTCAAAAATTATTATTCTTTTAGAAAACGTTGAGCAACTTTTGAAAAGTGACCCAAATGCTAAAACTGACACATTCCCCCTTTCAATGACCACAACTACTAAATTTGTTTGGAAACTTTTCAGACTACCCTTGCAACTTTTTTGTTTCCCAAAAGCATCTATGAGTTATGAGTAATCTATGTAATGCTCTACGTAAGTAAAAATGACATTAACACGCAATGGTAACATCATTTAGCAACCTTTAGCAATAAATCAGCAACATCCCCAGCAACTGACTTGGCAACACTGGGTCCAGGCAAGACTCACCATGCTCAAGTGGCTCTTGAGCTCAGTCACTCGCTTGTACTCTGGTGTGTCCAGGACCACTGAGAAGTTGGGCAGGTTTTTCTTGGCCTCCACCGGGTAGTCAATCTTTAAGAGTTAAAATAAATAAATAAATAAATAAAAAATAGACAAATGACGGCGACCAGTGGATTGAGAGGAAGGTGTGGAGAAAAATGTGGTGTAGGAGGATACGTACTCGGTACTTATTGAGGTGGCGGATGCGGATCATCTCCGGGGTGTTGTACAAGAAACAGCCAATGCCCCTCAGCCATGTCAGATCCTCTTTGTATTTCAGCTGAAAACGTACCACAACCTTTATTATAATAAGAATAATAACTAAGGTTCATAAAACACTTTTTAAGGGCCCCAAGGCACAAAAACCTACTCCTTGCACAGTTTTTAAAAATATGTCCAGGGAAGCAGCATCACAGATTTTAGTAGGGAGAGAGTTCCAGAGTTGGGGGGCTCTGAGTTTGGTATTTGGGGATGGAATTTAAAGAACATGTCTGACAAAGAAATTTTTAGTACAGTACCTCGCTGGTGATATCGTTGACGTGGTAGCAATGCATCAGCTCTGGTGTCATGGGCATGGAGATCAGCTGGCCTTTACTGTTGTTGTACTTCTCCTTGTACCACAACTACAAAAACACCACAATGTAAATGTAATAAAATTTCAAAAAAGACCGAGTAGATGCCGTAAAAAGTCACAGTACGTCGCTGAGATGCTCCTGGTTCATCTTGACTTGTCTGATGTCGGGGGTGTCATAGGTGGTGTGGATCTTGTCCTTTTGCTTGTGGTAGTCCTCGCGATACAGGCGCTATACGGAAGAGAGAAAACAGCATTAGATTCCGTTCAAATGAGAAATATCACGCTTGGCCTTATCTCACCTCATTACTGATCTTGTTGACCTTCCTATAGTTGACGAAGTTGACACCCTGTGGGTGAATGGTGTAGCCCTTGGCTTTCATCATCTCATAGGCCTCCTTGTACTTCACCTATGCAAACCAAAAGAAGATATCAGACGGAGTTGATCAGGTGTTGCAATAAATTTTTTTTGCAGTAGCAGTAGTATACTTACGTTACTACTAACAAAGGTGTTACGCTTAGCCTGCTTGATGAGAGGCATGTCGTGGGGCAGAGTGTATCCGGTGGGCATGTAGTTCTTGTTGGCCTCCTTGTACCAGTTCTGAGAGAAAAGAATGCAGTGAAAACACATTTTGCATTAAAGTGGTGAAAATTGGGTCCTTGTCTTCCCTGACTTCTGGCAACTCTACATCAACACTACACTGCTCCCTTATAGAACCAAGTCCTTGCCTCACTGGTACCCTTCCACCTGTGTCTGGCAAGTCCACTTCAAATTTTGCCTCCCTTAATGATCTAGGTCCTTGTCATCCCTGGTGTCTGGCAACTGTACTTCAGTACATCAATGCTACCTAAATGAGGTGGTTTGTTGCCTTCCCTGGTATTCTCCCACCTGTCAACAATTTCCTGCTCCCTTAATGAACCGGTTCCCTGCCTTCCAAGGTGTTCTCCACCTGTGTCTGACTAGTCCATGTCAGCCCTGCCCTCCTCGTTTAATGAATGGGTCCTTGCCTTCCCTGGTATTCTCTCTCGTGTGTCTATCAAGTCCACTTCAAGACCTGCCTGCCTAAATGAACTGGGTCCTTGCCTTTCCCAGTGTTCTCCCAACGGTGTCTGGCAAGTCCACTTCAGCACATCCTTGATCCCTTAATGAACTGTATGAGTCCTTGCCTTCCCTGTTGTTCGCTACTTGAGTCTGGTATTTCCAGCTCTCTTAACGAACTGGGTCAATGCTTTCCTGGTATTCTCCCGCCTGTTTCTGACAAGGCCATGTCAGCCCTCTCCATAATGAATAGTGTCCTTGTCTCCGCTCAACAGTCATCTTAGACGATAAAACGACACATTGGATGGGTGTTTGTAAATATGAAGAACACCAAGAATTTTATCTTACATCACTCTGAATGTGGTGGGCCAGGCGAGCCCTCTCCCCTTCCACGGTAACGGCAGGAGAAGTGTTGGTTCCCTTGATGCTGATGTGATAGTTGGAGCGATAGTGCAGCTGGGGCAAAACGACACAGCTGGTAAGTGACGATTTGACATCCATGACGTGACAAAGTCACGACAGACTGGGAAAAGTGGCTTACATCGCTCAGGTTGACGGCATTCTGCTTGGCGGTCTCGTAAACCGGAGTGTCCATCACCACCGAGTAGTCTTTGAACGCGTCTAAAGCTTTGGCTCGGTACTTGTTCTGGAATGGAAAACACACGTAATTAACATTTGAGAGGAGATAAAAGCATCAAATTGGTATTAGCGATAACAAACCTCGCTCTGAATGTCACCGGCATTCTTGACACGCAGGATTTCCGGGGTGTCCCAGGCATAGCAGCCGATGCCCTTCAGCCAGTTCAGATCATCCTTGTAGAAGATCTGCAGAATATATTAAATCGACAATAAATAACATTTTAAAAACACATTTCCAGTTCCTACAAGATGACAAAAAGAAAAAAAATACTAAACTGCAAAACAGGACACAAAAACTATCGGCAAAGAAGAAATATCTTTGCAGCTAAAGAACAAGTATATTTAAAGATCTAGATAGTTAGATTAGATTTTTCTTTTACTCACATCACTGAGCTGCTCGTTGACTTTGCGCGCCTGGACGTACATCTGCATATCGGGAAGGCATATCCACTGGTGCAGATAATTGCGGTAGTGGATTCCACTTATGGTGGTCTGGGTGTTACGGGCTGACAGGATCTCCAGCATGTCTGGTGGGATGTGGTTCTTGGCCTTGGATTTCTCGTAGTCCTCTCTGTATAGGCGCTACACAGTTGGGACAAGGGGCGATTCTTTTATAATACCAAACATGGAGATGCATTACAGTGCCAAATAAAGCTGTGAATGTTATGTCTTACGTCCAGGACCAGTTTTCCAGCCTTGAGGCAGCGGGCGGTGGCAGGATCGTCCTCAACAGACTTAGGAAGACTGTAGAGTGACTTGAACTTTTCATAGTCCTCCTTGTATTTCACCTGAAAAACAGACGAAAACCATAGTTGATTAGGTGTGCTCGGGTCCCTTGACAGGCACGATATACAATGTCCCCACCTACTATATTGTGCTTCACCATTCACGCCCTCGCTATATCACAGATTTTTAAGCAATCATTGTTCAGGGGTTTTTACATTATACAGGCAAGTTCAAATTTAGAGTTAGCGTGCCTTTAGTGTAGTACCTACCACGTTGTGCAGAAACATGCCGGGCAGCACTGAGGTCTACTGGCAGAGATGCAGTTCAATTAAGAGGAAGAACAAGAGGCAGGGAAGGTTCCGTGTGTGTTAAACGAACCATTGTTTCAACGTTTATAATTACTGTAATATCTATGCTAATATCCAGCCCGTTGCGTTTCACATTACGTTAGCATTAAGCTAGCTGACTTTTGGTAGACGAAATGATATGTTTGTTTGAACATTTTGGTGTTTTTTAATATGTCAGTTTTACAGTAAACTTCACCTGGGAGAGACAAATACAGTAAACAGCTTGAACCAAACACACTTTGGCTCTTATTTGGAGAACTATGTTCGTGAGTTTTCCTTTCCTCAAAGTAATGTTCTACGATAGTCTCCCATTTCTTGACAGTGAGGGAGTTGGAACAGGTGCTAAGGAATACTTTTAAAAAGTGTGCTTTAATAGGTTTGTACTTTAAATGAGTTTAAATCATTTTAAAGCATGTGAGAGCGGTTAAACTGTAAAATAAATACATAAAATTATATGGTCTCTAAAAATCTCTGATTTTCACCAATTGCAGGTGGGTCTGAAATGTATCCACCACGATAAATGGGGGTTCACTTTGAATCTAAATCTAATAGTATCCCATGAAGTTTATTTGGGGGAAGGTGAATATGAACATGATACTCACGCCGCTGACAATGATCTTCTGATTTTTGGCGTGTCGCATGGCGTGCGAGTCGTGGGGGATCTGGTAGCCCTTGGCCTTAAACCTCTCCCAAGCGTCAGTGTAGATTTTCTGAATACACACATTTATCATGATCGTCACTTCAACAATTTGTGCTGCTTAAATAAGCTCAGCCAAGCGTGTCTAGCGTGTACAGTACGTACATTGCTGAAGAAGTGTTTGAAGTTGTGGCATCTGGCGTAGTCGTAGGTATCTAGAACAGTGGTGTACATGTGCTTCTCCTTATGGTAAGTCTCTCGGTAGTTCAGCTGTGGTCACAGGTAGCAAAAGAAATCACACTTTGTACTTAAGCAGCAGTACAGACATTTTCTGTTTCCAATGAATGGTCACATTTTAGCATACTGACTTTTAAATTTGTATTTTTATTTTTTTATGAAAGTGACTTACATCGCTGGCCCAAGTGTGGCCCAGCACAGCAGTGACGTATGCGGGTGTGTCAGTCACAATGGAGTAATTGTTGAATTCCTTCTTAGCCTCGTCTCTGTATTTCAGCTAAAAGGGCAAAATGAATAAGATTTATTTCTGAAATGGTTCTACGTAATGAATTACTTCTGATGTCACGTACTTCACTCTGCAGCTCATAGGCCTTCTTGGCGCGAATGATCTCTGGCGTGTCCCATGCATAGCAGCCGATACCCTTCATCCAGCTCAGGTCCTCTTTGTAATACACCTAGTAGTTAATGACAAAGGAGAAAAACTATGCATGAGAAAGCTGCAGAGTCCTCCGGGACAGGAGACCTTCACCCTAACATATTGTTTGGGTCAAATTTGACCTGTTTTGTTATTTGACCGCAATAAAAATACCGTATGTCATTCTTTCTCACTGAAATTTGATGACTTTTCTTAAAGTGACCTAAAATCCACAAAAAAGAAAATATTTTAAAATGTATTTCTTGTACAGGTGCTATAGGTTTGTGTACACTATTTACGTGTAGTAAAACGGATTTTAGATCTACCATTGTTTGTTAAAGCAAGGAAAATGGTGGTAATGGTGGAAGTCTTAAAACTACATGCCATAAATTTGTATGTGATATGGTACATTGGTGAAAGTGTTCAAGAGGGAGCATGAAACAGTCCTGTGAATTGTCTGTGTATGCACAGGTTCCTGGAGAAACATTTTGTGTCATGGGGGAACAGTAAGAATAATAATTATGCTAAGGATAAACAAGAGAAGTCACACAGAGGCTAATAATTATTATGAGGATTTATGGGGGAGGATTTTATGAGGAGTTTTGATCCTTAACATTTGTATGTGTGCATTGAAAATGAACAGTATTTAAGGGTTAAGAACATACATCGCTGAGAATCTCATTGGTCTTGCGGGCTCGGATAGCGTCCTCCTGATCGGGGTGGCAGGTCCACTGGTGCAGGTAGGTGCGGTAGAGGACGTCGCTCAGCATGTCCTGGCAACGCTTGGCCACCTTGTTGGCGATGACATCAGACGGGATGTGGGTCTTGGTCTTGGTCTGGTGGTAGTCCCGATGGTAAAGCCTCTGTAACGAAATACCAGGAGTGTTGCAGGTTATGAAATTGTGGTGGTCTTACAACAGCAGTGTTCCAAAACTAACTTTCATTTGATTGATGTATAAAAATCCCTATAAAGTGATTAGGGACTCCCTAATTGGTATCATACACTGTATGATACCAATCGCAGTCATTGTGATTCTGCCTCTCATTTGAGCAAGGAAAAACGCTGATATGGCAATCCTTAGATATTTGGATTAGCAATTTCTCACCAGTCCCTTGTTCTTCTCCTGATCACCACATCGCATCACCTCAGGGAAGTCCACCAGTGTTCCGGCCAGATAATGTCCTTTGGCTTTCTCGTGAGAGTCATGGTACTTGACCTAGAACATGAACATAACAGAAATCTCAATCTGTATCGGTAGAGGAACCAAATAAAGGACAACCAGTCGGGTACTCACATCACTACTGATGTCTCTACTCCGCTTTCCGCTGACAAGTGGGATATAATCGTGGTCCAGATGATAGTTGGCAGCCTTGGACTTGTCCCAATGCAGTTTGTAGAGTTTCTTGAAATCAGACACCACACTCATACCATTATATCACTCATGATTGAGAAAAAGATCCCAAATGAACAAACAATTTGACTCCTGGTACCTCGCTGATGTTCTTGGACACCTCCCTGCTGTGGGCCAGTTGAGGAGTGTCAGCAGAACCGATGTACTGGCCCTTCTCTGAGTTGAAGGTCTCTTTGTATTTCAGCTGTGGATGGAAGAAAATGTATGAGAATGGCAGTACAGTGAACCCCAGCTACTGTATACAAAGGTTCATTGTTCGTGCCCCAGCTATCTCGCAGATTTCTTTGCCGATCGATTTTTCCTGGCTTTTTACAGTATACAGACTAGTTCGAATCTAGACTTGTGTGGCTTTAGTGTAATACCACGCTATGCTGCAACTTGCCGGGCGGCAATGGGGCTATTAGAAGAGAGGGTCCCCAACTCAGCTCCAGTAATAAATAAGATAATGAATCTACAGTGTAATGTAATACATATCCTTGTTCCGACAGAGCAGAGAGAATATATGCCAGTGAGTATTGTTGTATGCTCTATATTAATGTCTTGCAGCACCGTGTGTTAAAATATCTTTTTTTTTTTTTTTTTTTTGACGGTTTATAAATACCATCACATCTATGTTCATTTCCATTATCCTGACTATGGGATTGCACATTACATGTTAGCATTAAGCTAGTGGACTTTCGTTAGACAAAAATGATGTTCACCAATCATGATTGGGCCTGGAACGTACAGTATCCCCCACAATAAAAGAGTGTTCACTCTATTGCAATTCCTTCAGTTTGTTTTAGTACGTACGTCGCTGAGGTTGTCAGCATTTGTTTTGGCCAAGATAATTTCTGGGCGGTCCACGACCAGGGTGAATTTTCCGAAGCCGTCGATTGCATTCTTCTTGTAGAGTCTCTGTAAGAAACGTGAAGTAATCGAGCTGAGAGACAAGCTACTGAGAGAAAGTAAGGCTGACTAATAAGAGACCAAGACTTACGTCATTGAGAATTTCCTGCGCTTTCCTGGCTTTGACGTGGTCCACTGATTCGTTGGCAACCCACCCATAGCCTCGAATCCATTCCATATCCGCCTTGTACACAAACTAAGAACAAGAAGAACAAGATCGGGGGATTATTTTAAATTGCAGCAGTCAATTTTTGTTTTAATGTAATTGATCTGACAACTCACGTCACTCTGAAGATCGTAGACCTTCCTGGCCTGGATGACGTCATTCTGGTCGGGCAGACATGTCCACTGATGCAGGCGGGTCCTGTATAGGTCATCATTGACTTGCATCTGGCACTTCTTGGCCAGCTCGAACTGCAGCATGTCCACAGGCAGGTTGAATTTGGTCTTGGACTGGTTAAAGTCCTTCTTATAGAGGGCATCACTGGCGATCTTGGCCGAGTTCAGGGCCAGCATGAGGAGCGGGTCGTCTTGGATGCTGAGGGCCCCAATGTGGTGGCCCACCTGTTTGCGGTATCCCTCCAGGTACTTATGCTGCGTGACAAACAACGGAAAGCAGTTCTAATTTCTATCTGGGAAATGTTGACGACATTTGAACAGCAACTCACTTTGCTTTGGACTTTAGCGTTCTTGATGCACTGCTTTATGGACACTGTATCTTCAGGGATGAAGTAACCAGTGGCCTTGATCTTGTCCCAATCTTTCGAATACAGTTTCTGCAAAAAAAATAAATAAATACACAAACATAAAAATGTAAATTAAAAACATTTTCACCACAGATGGTGAGTATAAAATGTATTAATATAAGCAGATGTTTTTCTCGTCATACTGTTTTGCTCTGACCAACCAATCAAAAGATGAAAAAAACGCTAACATTCTTGTGCCCTCTAAGGCAAATTTGAAGTTACATGGGCCTGCAGTACTGATTCTGAAGATCCACATACACGTACGTATAGGAAGCAGTGCAGTCAAGCTACCAAATGAAGAGAATAGACTGTTGGGAATACATTAATACAGTTACATGGAAGAAATATTTTAATTTAAGTTGTAAATGTAGGTCAGTGCTTCTGATCGTGTTCTATTGGCCCATCACTAAAAATAAAAGACCATCCTCTTACCGGGTGAATGTTCTTAGCTGCCTCTCTGGCTGTGGCCATGATCGGAGTGTCCACCAGTGTGTAATTGGTCTTTTCCTGATGCCAAGCCTCGCGGTATTTGGCCTGAGGAGAGGTTCAAACCGGGTTAGCAGGAACTACCAAGAACCTTAAATGAGTAAAAGAACGGAAATCCCTACTTCATTGAGGATGTCGGCGGCATTCTTAGCGCAAGCCAAGTCGACTCGATCGGTTGGAACTCCAAATTTCTGCTCGTCCAGCTTGACCCGGTAGCCTCGCTATAGCAAGGACAGAAACACAATTGTAGAGCACTTCTAAAATGTACATGTTCTGTAAATCAAAAACTGTGGCGATAAGTAAGCCCGACTTACCTCAGCCAGGATCTTCTGTGCGTTCTTCACCTTTAAGACCTCCACGGACTCGTGCGGGATCCAACCGCATCCACGTAGCCACTCCAAGTCAGCTTTGTATACAGCCTGAGGAGCAACACAGAATACATATACGGCGTGACAACGATCCACTCTGACTTTTGACGCATTTCCAGGTCTCCGACTGTGTTTTTCTTTTGGCGGCAAGGAGAGTGGCGCAATAAGGCATAATTGGATGCGATTTGGTAAAAAGGTCCAACACCAGGAAGACACCACTGTTTGGACAGTGGACTTACTCCTTCTGGGATACTTTTCGTAATGTGTTCCTGGTTTCTACTCCCGTAACTTCTGGTGTCTTCCACTCCTCTCTTGCTATTAGCCATAATTTTTTCCCTCGTTTGTTCCCTTTTCTCTTAATCCTCAGTAGAGTCTTAGGTGAGCTGGAGCCTATCCCAGTTGACTTTGGGCAAGAGGCGGAGTCCATCCTAGACAAGTCGCCAGCCAATTGCAGGGCACATACAGTATAGACAAACTCATCAATCCGTCAATTTTATATACCGCTTGTCCTTATTAGGGTCTCGGGTGAGCTTGAGCCTATCCTGGTTGACTGGACTGATATACTGAAGACTAGACCGGACTGGATTGGTAACCAGTCAATCACAGGGCAACTATTCAAACCAGTCCTCCCTGCGCTGGCCTTCATCAAAGAGGGAAAATATGCAAGGACTATTATTTTTTTTATTTTTTTCCCTTTGCTTTATTTTTTTTTAAAAGGACATGATTCTTCTTAACCATGAACCTATATATTGTGCCTTCCTGGCCTGGACCAAGTTGCTTAAGTGTGGCAGAAATGTCCAGTTGTGCAAGTGTACCAGACGTAGCAAAGGTAACAGCACGTCTACAATCTTACATCACTCTGGAGATCGTAGACCTTCCTGGCTTGGACCACATCGTTGGAGTCAGGCAGGCAGGTCCACTGGTGAAGGTGAGTCCGGTAGTTGAAGTCATTGACTTGAATCTGGCACTTTTTGGCCAGTTCCAGGTTCAGCATGTCCACAGGCAGGTTGAACTTGGTCTTGGACTTGTTGAAGTCCTTCTTGTAGAGGGCGTCACTGGCGATCCTGGCCGAGTTCAGGGCCAGCATGATCAGTGGGTCGTCTTCCACGCTGCGAGCCCCAATGTGGTGGCCCACCTGCTTGCGGTATCCTTCCTTGTACTTGTACTAAAAAAAAAAAAAGAACAAAAGTTAGTTTCTAATTTCAAACCTCATCTGTGTCTTTTCCTTACGTCGCTAATGATATCTCTGGACGCTTTGGCCTTCAGTACGGCAATGGCATCCTCCTTGATATGGTAGCCTTTGGCCTTCTGGTCATCCCAAGCCCTGGTGTACAGGTTCTACACACAATCAACAGGAAATAGTGATAAATACTTCATTCCAGAAGGGTGGAAAGTGGTCACAGAATTTAACCTTACATTGCTGATGTTGATAGCATTTGCCTTGGACAGCTCAAGGGCCGGAGTATCTGCCGGAAGCATGAAGGACGTCTTTTCGTTCTCCCAAAGTTCCTTGTATTTCCTCTGTTGAAAAGAAAAACAAGAGCTTTTTAGTATTCAAGTTAAAGGGCCAAACCGAATATGATAACTAGAGAATGCAATTTCCTCAGAAATTGTGTGTTTATGCTAATTTGGAATTAAAGGTTTTTGATTTGTTGAAATGTAGAATGTGAGACTTCAAGGTGAAATGGTTTGAATTGGTCAAGAAATGTGGAAAGAGGATGGAAAGTAAATATGTAAAATATCTCTTAATTTAGGAATTTTACTGTGAAAAGTGTGGAATTTGGGAACGTGAAAATTACTGGAATGTGGAAAGTAGTACCGTATACAGTATGAATGTAGGAATGGTTTAAATCGGTCAAGAAGTGTGAAAGGATGAGGTAAATAATATCTTTTAAATTGGGAATTTCACTGTGAAAATTTGGGAATTTGGGAAAAAATCTTCTCAAGATATCCTGAATGAGCAAAACAGTTTGGAGTTGGAATGGTTTGAATCGGTGAAGAAATGTGGAAGGAGGGTGTAAAATGTGTAAAATGCATCAATTTGACAATGTTGTCATGAAAAGTGTGGAATAATGAAAATGTTGGAATTTGGGGAATGTGGAAACTAAATCCCAAAAATCTCGAACGAGTTGAACAGTTTGACGTGGGAATGGTTTGAATCGGTTGTGAAATATGGAAAGATGTGAGGATAAGTGGTATGGAAAATTGATAGATGGATGGACTTGAATTTGGAAAATGTTTTCTTTCATTTCAAAGGGAATTATTTTCATGGCATATGTGGAATTGGAGAGAAAGCATGACTTTAAGGAATCTGGGGAAATAGTTCCCAAGATGTGTTGAATGAACTGGACAGTTTGACGTTGGAACGGCCGAGAAAAGTGGAAGGAGGAGGTAAATATGTAAAATATCTCAAAACTTGGGAAAAGTGTGGGATTTTGGGAATGTGATAAATAGTTCCTAGCATGTCCTGAATGAGCGGAACAATTTGAAGTTGGAATGGTTTGAATTGGTGGAGAAATGTGAAATGAGATAAAGGGCAAAAATTGGTGGAATAAAAATAATAATCAGGAATTTGGGTCCAGAATATCATATGTGTGAACGCTCTCTGCAATTAAACCTGTCAGAAAGTGTTTCTTTCCAACTCACGTCACTGAGGTTGTCTGAGTTTTGCTTGGAGAGGACGATGGCGGGCAGGTCCACCACACTGGTGAACTTGACCGTGCTGGGTGGCTGGCGGTAAAGTCTCTCATTGATGATATTCTGTGCGTTCCTAGCTTTGATGACGTCCACTGATTCGTGAGGCGACCAGCCGCATCCCCTCAGCCACTCCAGGTCGCCTTTGTACACAGCCTTTAAGATACAGTTCCGTCTTTAAACACAACAAAGCACATACTGCAAGTGTGTTCAAGATAGTGTTGTCACGAGAGCAACATTCTGACTTTGATACTGTACCTGCACAAAGTATCTCAATACCGATACTGAAACGATACCATGGCAAAAACCTAAAGTCGGTAAAAGCAGTGGAATCATAGAGGATCAAACATGGAACTGCGAAAGAATAATGATAGTGGTAGATAGTAAAAAAAAAAGTCTTGATAAAATACAATTTGACACGACAACTCAGCTATTTAGCATTTTTAAACAAAAATAAAATGATTCACTCGCAGTTGCTTTGTAGCCTTGTTCATAATTTCAGAAAGATTTTTGTCACAAAACATAGATGTTGAAAAGCAGACCGAGTTATTGTTTGGATAGTTCACAATTTGTCTCAGTGGAAAGGCAGAACATTTGCTGAAGCCTGAGAGCTTGTGACCATTTCTTTCGATCTTCCACACACCCTTTGGGAATTGAGAAAGGCACAATCACTCTTAAAGTATCAGTCCTAAAAACATGGCATCATTTCATTTTTGACAAGGTAAAGTAACACGATATTTCAGTGCTGCATCACGGTTCATCATTTGCGCTCTTACGATACCGAGGATTTTTGGTTCATCATTTGCGCTCTTGCTATACCAAGGATTTGTAAGTGATTGCTTGTTTATAGGTTTTTACAGTATACAGACAAGTCCAAAATGTAGAACAGCAGAGTTCTACAAACTTACATCACTCTGGAGATCGTAGACCTTCCTGGCTTGGACCACATCGTTGGAGTCAGGCAGGCAGGTCCACTGGTGCAAGTGTGTGCGGTAGTTGAAGTCGTTGACTTGCTGCTGGCACTTCTTGGCCAGCTCGATGGTAAGCATGTCGACGGGCAGGTTGAACTTGGTCTTGGTTTTTTCAAAGTCTTTCTTGTAGATGTTGTCGCTGGAGATCCTGGCGGCGTGGGCGGCCAGCATGATCAGAGGGTCGTCGTTGACGCTCCGGGCCCCGACGTGGTGGCCGCACTGCTTGCGGAAGCCGGTTTTGTACTTGTACTGAAATTGCAAAGGGGATTATTGATCATCCACCTGTCAGAAGTGAACAAACTCACATCTGAAAGTGGAGCTACGAACTTACGTCACTGATGATGTCGCGAGAGGCCTTGGCTGCTAAAATCGAAATGGCATCTTTGGGGAGGAAGTAGCCATTTTTGAGGTTTTCCATGTAGCCTTCACGATAATGGCTCTATTGGAAGTAAATTATGTTTTAAGGCCTTTTAAAGTGACACACATTCAAAGTCAAAGATACTACAGTGTAGAATGTGAAAATGGCGACCCCAAGTGGACAACTAAAATACCTGCACATAGCAAGGATATTTTGTATTGGTATTATGTATAAAGCTATAAAATATAAATAAGTAATCAAATAAATATATGATCGCTACTTCACGGCTTTTCGTCTATCGCACTGGGTGGTGGCATGTACCCCCCATGATAGATGAGGGACTACTGTCGTGCAGTTTCTGTTCGTCCAGAAATTCCACCCGAAAGCCCATTATTCATGTCTTTTTGTGAGAAAAACATCATAATAGTATCTTGTATTCATCAATGCGTTACCAGACTGGTGTTGAGCTTATTCTGCTTGGCCAGGATGATCTCAGGTGTGTCAGGCGTGATGTGGAGATTAATTTTGTCGCTCTCCCACGCAGAGACATACGCTTTCTGCAAACATCAGATAATTGGATTGCTAAACTGTCTGTTTGTTTTTTATTTATTTATAACATACAAATATAATTAACAGCGTGTACACAGTCTGTACCTTGTCCATGATTTGGGCATTGGCCAGAGCCAGGGCATACGGCATGTCGCTGGTCTTGGCGGTGAATTTGAAGTTGCTGGGATGCTGACGATAGCTCCTCTCGCTCAAGATCTCTGACGCTTTCTTTGCTTTCTCCACGTCCAGTGAGCCAATGGGGACCCACCCGGATCCCTTGATCCATTCCATGTCTGCTTTGTACACAGCCTACATGAGGGATGATGCAATTTTCAGTAAAACTCGTGAAGTACAATGGCTACATTGATTTCGTTATGAGAGACCATACAAGTAAATAGAGTCATGAGCGTGGTCACGGACCAAATTAAACTCATAAGTTAGGGTACCTACTACCACTGTACTAATTACTCACGTCGCTCTGAAGGTTGTACACCTTTCTGGCTTGGACCACATCATTTGAGTCTGGTAGACAAGTCCAGTTGTGCAGGCGAGTTCTGTAGTTGAAGTCGTTGACCTGGATCTGGCATTTCTTAGCCAGTTCCAAGTTCAGCATGTCCACGGGCAAGTGGAATCTGGTCTTGGATTTGTTGAAGTCCTTCTTGTACAGGTTATCGCTGGCGATCTTCGCCGAGTTCAGGGCCAGCATGATCAGAGGATCATCATAGATGCTCAGCGCCCCAATGTGGTGGCCGACCTGCTTGCGGTATCCGGTCTTGTACTTGTACTGTGTATAAGGACAGCGATAACACACGGTGAAAATCCAAACTTCAGTTAAACTGACACTGTATGATTGCTAATTCATGTTTACATACATCGCTGATGATCTCTCTTCCGCGTTTGGCGGCTACGACGGAAACTGCGTCTGATTTCATGATGTAGCCCTGTCTGAACATGTCTTCGACGGCTTGCTTGTACATTTTCTGGGGGGAACAACACATTTATGTGATAAGAGTATTTGCAACCACTGATGAAGAGTAGAACAATGTTTCGAAGGCACATTTTCGAAGGCACCACCAAACAAAAATGTCACAAAAAATACACAATTAAATAGGAATGAGCGCGTACTGATACCAGGTATCATATCAGGGCCGTTACATACCATATTTAAAAGTATTGGATACTCGTGAAGAATGCCGATACCAGCCACCAATACTTAAGGCAAAAAATTATGACATTGAATAAGTCCTCCTTGCCAGTAGCTGGCACTACACTGCAGTGGTTTTATACATTGCTGAGTCATCATGTGCGTCAGAAAGAATGAAAGGTCTTTGTTCACAATTATCTGTCATTGTGTTAATAGAAATTGTATGTATCAAAAGTACGAGTGGTATCGGTACTCGGTATTGGTATTAGTGAGTACTCAAGAGGGAATACTCATCCTGGTATTGGTCTGAAAAAAGAGGTATCGAACAAAATGAAATATGTACCTTCTGCAGTCTAGTGGAAGAGCATTTAATTGCTCTGTCACTCTATGTCGCTGGCATAGACAGATGGGCATGACATATTTTGTCATGCAATTTAATAAGAAACCCGATCAAAACTTTTGACTGGGAGTGTATACACTCGATATATATTTTTTTGTCCAACTAAGTGAAATTGAATAATTTCTCATGGCACACCGGATGTGCCATGGCACACTGATTGGGTATCACTGCAGTAGAAATCAATAATCTCTACCTGGCTGAGGTTGTGAGCATTTGCTCTGGAGAGCAGCATCTCAGGCAGGTCAGAACCGATGTGGTTCTTCACCTTGTCGGCCTCCCAAGCTGAGATGTAATTTTGCTGTAATGACAAGTTAAACGTCACAGCAAAGAAAAAACTTTCAAAAACAGAAACAAATAATTTTTTCAAGGAGGAGAAAAAGTTATACCTTGTTCATGATCTCAGCGTTTGCTTTGGCAAGGACCATGGGCATGGCAGTCATGTCTGTCGTGTACTTCAGAGTGTCTTGCTTATGCCTGTACAGGCGGTCACTGAGAATTTTGCCGGCGTGCTTGGCTTTCAGTACGTCCAGTGAGCCAATAGGGGCCCATCCTATGCCCACAATCTCTTCCAAGTCAGCTTTATACACAGCCTGAGGGGGGAAAGGTTCATTGACCCAACTTGACAAGTCAGAAACACAGGCCAGATGGAAGCCTTTTTGATTACAGCTACTGCTCTTACATCACTCTGCAGGTTGTAGGCGTGTCTGGCTTGCCGAACGTCATTGGAGTCGGGCAGGCATGTCCACTGGTGCAGGCGGGTGATGTAGTTGGCGTGGTTAACCTGGATCTGGCACTTCTTGGCCAGCTCAAGGCTCAGCATGTCCACAGGCAGGTGGAATCGGGTCTTGGATTTGTTGAAGTCCTTCTTGTAGAGGGCGTCACTGGCGATTTTGGCCGAGTTCAGGGCCAGCATGATCAGGGGGTCGTCGTTGATGCTGCGAGCGCCAATGTGATGGCCCACTTGCTGCCGGTATCCCGTTTTGTACTTGTACTGACGGAATCAGGAAAAAAAAGTTCTGTTCTTTACAGTGGTGATAATTAGTCTTTTTTTCTTTTCTTTTTGTAATGCAAGCTAGTGGATGCAGGAATTTTATTCAGGATTACTCTATTTATTGATCTACTGAGTGGTTTGTAAAATGGAATTCACTCACATCACTGACAATATCCCGGGAGGCCTTGGCACTCTTCACAGCGATGGCATCTACTGGCAGAAAATAGCCCTTTTTGATCGTGGCCTCATAACCTTGTCTGTAATGTTTCTGCAAGGAAAATCCCAAATTGAGGTTCAGAAAAAAGGACAAGAAGTATCTAATTTAGGTAGGGGCCAACTGGCATCTGTTTTATGTGGTAAACTGCTCAGAGTATTTGTTGGAACCTAGGTAAGACTGTTATCAGGTACAAGTGTGATGCTGACCCTGCTCATGTTGATAGCATTCTGCTGAGAGAGGATGATCTCGGGAGTATCAGGGTTGATGTGCACCTTGGTTTTCTCATTCTCCCACGCGTCGATGTAGAGACGCTGGAACAAACCACAATTATTTATGGAACTTCTGACATTACTTTCTTGTGTTTTTCCCCAAGAGGTCTACCTTGTTCATTGTCAAAGCGTTATTCTTTGCCAGTTCCAAATTCATTGCGTTAACGGGGCTGGTGAAGGGAACTTTGCTGGGAGGCTGGCGGTACTTTCTCTCGCTCAAGATCTCAGCGGCCTTCTTGGCCTTCTCCACCTCCAGTGAGCCGATGGGGGCCCAGCCGAGACCCTGGAGGCACTTCAACTCGGCCTTGTAGACGTTCTATGGAGAGCAGCGATGGAGGATTCAGGTTGTGAACCAAAACAAAAGCGAGGGGAGTTCATTTTTCATTTTCATTACAGCTACACTCACATCACTCTGCAGGTCGTAAGCGTGCCTGGCTTGGCGAACGTCGTTGGAGTCGGGCAGGCAGGTCCACTGGTGTAGGCGGGTGATATAGTTGGCGTGGTTGACCTGAATCTGGTTCTTCTTGGCCAGCTCGAAGGCCAGCATGTCCACAGGCAGGTTGAACTTGGTCTTTGACTGGTTGAAGTCCTTTTTGTAGAGGAAGTCGCTGGCGATCTTGGCAGAGTTCAGCGCCAGCATGAGGAGAGGGTCGTCTTGGACGCTGAGGGCCCCGATATGGTGGCCGACCTGCTGGCGGTATCCAGTCTTGTACTTGTACTTTGGGGGGAAAGACATGTCTTAATGGTTACATGGCAGAATATAGAAAAATAGGGTTAGGGTTAGTATGACTTACATCACTGGCAATGTCCCTGGATGCCTTGGCTGCGCGAATGGAAATGGCATCATTACGCATGTCGTAACCTTTCTTCTTGGCCTCTTCATTTGCCTGCTTGTACAGTTTCTGTAATTGGCCAAAACACGTGTAAAGAATAGTCAACTTCGGCACATATTTGAGCTCAAAGCGCAGTTGTTTACTCACCAAGCTGTAGTTGACGTTGTTGGCTTTTGCAAGAATAATATCCATGGCATCAGGCATGACGTGGATCCTGGTCTTCTCATTTTCCCAGGCATCAATGTAGGCTTTCTGCAATCACGCATAACAACACCAACTTTGGCAATCTATAACAGTGGTGTCTAAAGTCCGGCCTGTGGACCATTTGCAGTCCGCTGCATGGTTTTTATTGGTCTGCTGCATATTTTTATATGTATATATAAAAAAAAAGTTAAACAGGACACACAAAAGGCTAAAATAAAAGGTTAAAGGCTGTACGAAATATGAAACGTATAATAAAAATGTGTGTGCGTGAATGGTTGTTTGATTATATGTGCCCTGTGATTGGCTGGCAACCAGTTCAGGGTGTACCCCGCCTCTCGCCCGAAGTTTCCTGGGATAGGCTCCAGCACGCCCGCGACTTCCAGTGAAGTGGAGCGGAAGATGAATGAATGAATGAATATTGAAAATTTTACAAAATTTTAATGTTAAAATATATCACACTTTTTATTTCAAATAATTATTTTCAAATATAAAAAATGCAATGAAAATTTGTCACACACTATTTTTTATGAAAATATTTTTGAGTTGAATGTTCCAAGACATCACATTTTTTAAATTAAAAGCATTTGGATATCACACTTATACCAATAACTTCTTTCTTTGTCACTGATAACACCAAGTTGAGATGAGTTTTTTTCTTAAAATATTTGTAACTGCCACATCGAGTATCCAATTAGTTGCTTGCCCTGCTTCACACCATGTCCCTGACACATAGATTTTGGGCTGTTTTGATGCTTCTTGTCCTCTTCTCTCACCAACTTTAAGACTCTTTTATGTTTAAGGGCAAATAAACTTGAGTTGACGAACTGCTCAGCATATGTTGACCTACGGCATACTGAATTGGTTTTAGTTTGTTTCATAAACACAAAGGTGAAGTGGGGACCCCTATTCCTTCCATTTTTCTCTCAGTGGAAAAAGTGTGGACATACTTGGTCTAAATTCTGAAGGACTGTACAGTATTTACATTGAGTTTATGGTAAAATATTTAGTCATTCTAATGTTTGAATACCTGGTTCATGACTTGCGCGTTGGCCTTGGCCAGCACCATAGGCATGTCCTCAGTTGTGACCTTAAACTTGTAATTGCTCGGGTGCTGGCGGTACTTCTGTTCATTCAGGATCTCACCGGCTTTCTTCACCTTCTCCACATCCAAGGAGCCAATAGGCACCCAGCCAACACCCTGCTGCATCTTCGAATCTTCCTTGTAAACATTCTGGCCAGGACACGCAGGATTCAGTGAAGTATTGTCACACAAATGTACTTCATTTTCATTAATCAGCATTCATTTTCATACATCACTCTGCAGGTTGTAGGCGTGTCTGGCTTGCCGAACGTCATTGGAGTCAGGCAGACAGGTCCAGTTGTGCAGACGGGTGATGTAATTGGAATGGTTGACCTGGATCTGGTTCTTCTTGGCCAGCTCAAAGGCTATCATATCCACTGGCAGGTGGAATCTGGTCTTGGACTGGTTGAAGTCCTTCTTGTAGAGGGCGTCGCTGGCGATCTTGGCTGAGTTCAGGGCCAGCATGAGAAGAGGGTCATCGTGGATGCTGAGGGCCCCAATGTGGTGGCCGATCTGCTTGCGGTATCCAGTCTTGTACTTGTACTGGCAAAGGAATAAGTCTATGATTATTTATAAGAAAATATTCATAGAATTACACAATTCTGGGATTTTTCAAATTTAGAAACTTTCAATGGGCATTTATTGGAATAAACCTGAATAAACCAGCAATTTACCAAACTGATGGTTGGTTCTTAATATGCAATTTAATTATAGTTGACGAAAATACAGTATACTGTATTTAAGCATAATCCTGACAAAAACAACCAGATTTCAGGCAAGTACAGTTGTACCCTAATTTATAAGTGCCCCAATTTACAGTAGTTTTTTGAGTAAAGAGCAGTTGCTTGGCTGATTTTTTTTTTTTTGCTTTATACCATGAGCCAAAAGTTGACAACTTACATCACTGGCAATGTCTCTGGAAGCCTTGGCTGCGAGAATGGAAATGGCATCTTTTCCCAAGTCATAGCCCTTCTTCTTGGCCTCTTCATTTGCCTGCTTGTACAGATTCTGAAGATACAGAAGATAACAGATATGAAGATACACACGTTAAACAGAAAAAAGGTCACAGCAACTAAATTGTTCACCTACCAAGCTGTAGTTGACATTGTTGGCTTTTGCAAGGACAACATCCATAGCGTCAGGCATGATGTGGATCATGGTTTTGTCGTTTTCCCAGGCTTCGTGGTATGTTTTCTAAATTCCAGACATACCAGGTTATAAACGCCAAGTTTACGGTGAACTCATTTGACCGACTTGAGTGTTGTGTCACGTTTCAATACCTGGTTCATGACCAGAGCGTTGGCCTTGGCAAGCACCAGAGGCATGTCCTCGGTTGTGACCTTAAACTTGTAGTTGCTTGGGTGCTGGCGGTACTTCTGTTCACTCAGAATCTCACCGGCTTTCTTCACCTTCTCCACATCCAACGAACCAACAGGCACCCAGCCGACACCCTGCTGCATCTTCAGGTCTTCCTTGTAAATATTCTGGCCAGGACACAAAGGATTCATCCATTGAGGACTTACAAACATGTAATTTCATCAACATATAGTGTTCCCCTGCTATACGGCAGCACCCCCTCCCCCTCCCCCACTATATTGCAAGTTTCTTTAAAGGGTTTACAGTATAAAGACTGAGTTTAGCATTGTATGCCTTCACTATAATAAACACGCTCTGTCTCTTATTTGGGGAATTGTGTGAGTGATAGAGTCTTCTTTTTGTTTTGAGGTTATATGATAGTCTCCTATTTCTTGAAAGCATGAAAGTGAGAATAGGCTTTAAGGACTACTTTAAGAAGTGTGTTTAAAATAGTTGAAGTGTGTCTTAATAAGTTTAAAGTTAAAGCGTGTAGGAGGGGTAAAACATTTTTTTTAAATGTGTGTTTTTATGCTCTCTGTATTGCAGATTTTCACCTAACGTGGGTGGGCCTGGAACGTTTTCCCCTGCAATAAACGGGGGTTAACTGTGTTCATTTTCATACATCACTCTGCAGGTTGTAGGCGTGTCTGGCTTGGCGAACGTCATTGGAGTCGGGCAGGCAGGTCCACTGGTGCAGACGGTTGATGTAATTGGTATGGTTGACCTGGATCTGGTTCTTCTTGGCCAGCTCGAAAGCCAGCATGTCCACTGGCAGGTTAAATTTGGTCTTGGACTGGTTGAAGTCCTTCTTGTAGAGGGCGTCACTGGCGATCTTGGCCGAGTTCAGTGCCAGCATGAGGAGAGGGTCGTCCTGGATGCTCAGAGCCCCAATGTGGTGCCCAACCTGCTTGCGGTATCCAGTCTTGTACTTGTACTAAAGAAGGATTGAATAAGACCACATATACGTTTTCCAGTTATACAACAACCACGCAAGTAGCAAACTGTCTCATGATCTTACATCACTGGCAATGTCTCTAGATGCCCTTGCTGCCAGAATCGAAATAGCATCTTTGCCCAAGTCGTAACCCTTCTTCTTGGCCTCTTCGCTTGCTAGCTTGTATTGTTTCTGCAAGCCAAAACAAAATGCAGATAACCTTCAAGAAAATCTTCTGACAACATTTTTCTAAGTAGTCTATGACTCAAGCAAGATAAACAGTTACAGTAGGCTACTTGTTTTGGAAAAACACACCTCACTGTAGTTAACTTTGTTGACTTTGGCCAGCACAATGTCCATAGCATCAGGCATGACATGGATGGTAGTCTTATCCTTGTCCCAGGCTTGAGTGTAGGCTTGCTGCATATTTGGGGGTTGAAATACAAAAGGTTTGATTGGCATTCATTGATAATTTGGTAATCCTTGACTGCTGCTAAAACATACCTTGTTCATGATTTGGGCGTTGGCCTTAGCCAGCACCAGGGGCATGTCCTCGGTTGTGACCTTAAACTTGTAGTTGCTCGGATGCTGACGATATTTCTGTTCACTCAGGATCTCACCGGCTTTCTGAACCTTCTCCACATCCAACGAACCAATAGGCACCCAGCCAATACCCTTCAGCTCCTCTTTGTAGACCACCTGAATAAGACAAGAAGGTGAAAATAACAAAGGCATGTATTCGCTTTAATTACCCTTTATTTCTTATATCAGCCGTTCTCAAATGTTTTGGATAGACTCCTGACATATTTTTCCAAGGACCACCTCATAATCCTAACGGCAATTAAATATAACCATCATGTATACCCCTAAATGTCAAAAAGTTTTAATGTTATGATATGTTGTTTTTTTTTTCGAAAAAGTTGTAATTTTACCAGAAAACAACAACAACAACAACAAAAAGGTGTAATCTTTACAAGCACAGTGTTGTATTTTGTCAGTTGAGTCAGTCAAGTTTTAATCTTACGAGGAAAAAGTTGTATTTTTCCAAGATAAAGTGTATGATGTATGTATGTAAAGACGTTTTTTTTGGGGGTTTTTTTTGGTCCTGTTCAGCTGTTAGGTAAAGCAGAATGCCGGAACAGACTGTGCCACAGTGGAGGTTTTAAGATTCCGCTGTGCTTCTTTGTACTCTGGATTCTGGATATCTATTGAAAATTTGAGTCAGACAGAACAAAGTTGCAGGAAAAAAAAGGACGAGACGGTGAAAAGATAATAGTTTTATTTTCCAAAAAAGTAGGAGTATATTCTTGAAAAAAAGCCTTATTCCTGTAATAATACAACTTTTGTTGTAAAAAAGGGATATTATCCATGTTTTTATTTTTTAAACCATCATCTATGTGCTGCTTTACCCTACACTGCTGTGACACATGAATTTCCCCTCTGAGGATCTATCTATCTATCTATCTATCTATCTATGTAAGGCAGCTGAGAACAGATTTTCATTTGCAATGCCGACCTAGCTACAGACAGCAAAGTAAACAAAAGCATCCATCTATCCATTTTCTGAGCCGCTTCTCCTCACCAGTGTCGCGGGCGTGCTGGAGCCTATCCCAGCTATCATCGGGCAGGAGGCGGGGTACACCCTGAACTGGTTGCCAGCCAATCGCAGGGCACATAGAAACGAAACAAACAACCATCCGCACACACATTCACACCTACGGGCAATTTATAGTCCCCAATTAATACATGTTTTAGGGATGTGGGAGGAAACCGGAGTGCCCGGAGAAAACCCACGCAGGCACGGGGAGAACATGCAAACTCCACACAGGCAGGGCCGGGGATTGAACCCCGCTCCTCAGAACTGTGAGGCTGACGTTCTAACCAGTCGGCCACCGTGCCGCTAAACAAAAGCAAATACAATAAAAACAAATACATCAATACAGGATTATCATATCTTAAATTCCAGTATGTCTACTCACATCACTCTGCAGGCTGTATGCATGTCTGGCTTGGCGAACATCGTTGGAGTCGGGCAGGCAGGTCCAGTTGTGCAGGCGGGTGATGTAATTGGCGTGGTTGACTTGTATCTGGTTCTTCTTGGCCAGCTCAAAGGCCAGCATGTCCACAGGAAGGTGGAATCTGGTCTTGGACTGGTTGAAGTCCTTCTTGTAGAGGGCGTCACTGGCGATCTTGGCCGAGTTCAGGGCCAACATGAGGAGCGGGTCATCCTGGATGCTGAGGGCCCCAATGTGGTGCCCAACCTGCTTGCGGTATCCGGTCTTGTACTTGTACTGCGAGAAAAAAAGTTTTAGGATAAAACGGCTGATAAGGAGAAGGAATGTTTGATTATATAACAGACTGACGAGGCAGAGGGATTGAGCTGGGCAAGATTTGTAGCAGGTTGGGATGAAGTTACTCGGGGAGAGGGCAGTGGATTTTTTTGGACAAGATTGTTCAACAGGATCTTAGAGAATGGCAAGATGCCCGGGGACTGGAAAAAATTTATGCTGGAGTGAATTTTTAAGAACAAGGGTGTGTAATGTGCAGCGTTGGAAATAAATTAATGAGCCATACAATGAAAACTTGGAAAGAGAGAAAAAAGGCCAGGTTGAGACAAGAAGTGGAGATTTGTGAACAACAGTATGGTTTCATGCCTAGAAGGAGCATCACAGATGCCATATTTATCTGAGAATTCTGATTGAGATGTACTGGGAATGCCAGCAGGAGCCTTTGTGGATTTGGAAAAAGCAACTGAAAGGGTGCCGAGGGAGGAGCTGTGGTACTGGAGGAGGAAACTTGCTGTGGCAGAGAAGTATGTTCGACTAATCCAGGACACGTATGAGAACAGTAAAATAAGTGCTCCTGTGGAATGACAGAAGACTTCAAGGAAGAGGTGGAACTGTATCAAGGATCGGCTCTGAGCCCCTTCTTATTTGCTATGGTGATTGACAGATTAACAGATAAGGTCAGCCAGGAGTCTCCATGGACTCAGATGTTTCCAGATGACATTGTGCTCTTCAGTGAGAGTAGGGAGCAGGCTGATGAGAACCTAGAGAGGTGAAGGTATACATTGGAGAGGCGAGGAATAAGGGACAGGTGCAGGAAGACAGAGTACAAGTGTGTAAATGAAAGGGAGGCTGAAGGAATGGTGAGGTTACGAGGAGTAGAAGTGGATAAGGTGTAGGAGTTCATGTACTTGGGATCAACTGTTCAAAACAAAGCGGAGTGTGGAAGAATGGTGAAGAAGAAAGTACTGGAAGAATTGATCAAAAGGATGGAAGAAAGTGCGGCAGAAGCGCACTGGCTAAAGTTAAAGGAAAGGTTTATAGGATGCTTGTGAGATGTTGGTTTGGAGATGATTGCAATGACGAGAAGAAAGGAGACAGAGCTCAAAGTGGCAGAGTTGAAGATACTGAGAATCTCTTTAGAAGTGATGACGATCACAGGATCAGGAATAAACTCGTCAGAGGCACAACAGGGACTGGAAGATTTAGAGACAAAGCCAGAGAGTCGCGATTGAGATGGTTTGGACGTGCAGCGAAGAGACACTGGCTATATCAATTGAAGGATGATGGAAATGGAGCCGCCAGCTATGAGGCAAAGAGAAAGACCAACAAAGACAAGAGTTCTGGATGTAGTGAGGGAAAATACTGTAGCTGGAGTTACAAGAAAGGATGCGGAGGACAGTGCAAGATGGAAGAAGATGATTCACTGTGGCGACCCCTGTATAGGGTTAAGCCCATAGGAAAAGGAGAAGAAAAATGTACTTACGTCACTTGCAATAACAGTTGAGGCTTTAGCCGCCTGGATGGAGATAGCATCAGCATGGAGATTGTGACCCTTCTTCTTAGCCAGCTCATTGTCCAGTTTGTAACGTTTCTAATGACAACAAGAAAATAAGAGTTTTAAATTGTTTGTAAATAATGTGCAGCAATTGTGTGTGTAAGTAATAACAGTTATAAAGTTCTCACCTCGCTGTAGTTTTTATTGTTTTCCCGAGCCAAAACAATGCCCATTGCGTCAGGCATGATGTGACTTGTTCTCTTGTCATGGTCCCAGGCTTTGGTGTAAGATTGCTGGAAGCACAAGTCCCTTTGAGTTGTCAGACACAAAAAACGAACACAGATCTTTTTGTCCTTTCCAGTACCTTATCCATGACCAGGTTGTTGGCAGTAGCCAGTGCCAGGTCCATGGAGTGCATGTCCTTGGTAAATTTGAAGGTGCTGGGATGCTGGCGGTATCCATGGTCCCTCAAGATCTGGCCGGCTGTTTTAGCTTTCTCCACATCCAGTGAGCCGACAGGAATCCAACCAATTCCTCGGATGTAGTTTTGATACTCACTCTTGTACTGGTTCTGTAGGAGAAGTGGGACATGTTCCTTCAGTGTCCTTCAATGTCAATCGAATTGAATTATAAACATTTTTTGGGGGGAGAGGGGTGTCAATTATTTGTGGTTTATCACAACGGGGAAATGGAGGATTACTGTACTGCGATTAAAATAATGTTTAGCTTCTTATAGGGGTCTTACATCACTGGCAATTAACTGCATGTTCCGGGCCAGTTCCAGGTTCATGGCATCAGGCAGGACAGTGTAGTGGGGGATAAGCCTCTTGTATCCAGCCATGGTCTGCACGGTCGAGGCGTGCTTGGCGTGAGCCACGCTCATCATGTCCACCGGTGAGTGGTACTTGAGCTTAGCCTTGTGGTAGTCCTTCTTGTAGTTCTTGTCACTCTGCAGCTTGGCCACCTCCATGTAGTGGACCAGCAGGGGGTCGTCCTGCAGGCTACGGAAACCCACGTGGTGGCCTCTAGCTTTCTCGTAAGCCAGCTTGTATTTGTACTGGAATGTAAAAAGATTGACCAAGCGAAAAACTGGTAAATTGGGGTACTTGTATGTCAAGGTACCGCTGTATTAATTTAATTTCCACACTCACATTGCTGGCAATGTTGGTACCAGACTTGGCGGCCAGAATTGGGATGGCGTCTGCCCTGAGGTCGTAGCCCTTGTTGGCCATTTCCATAAGGCCAGCTTTGTACCGTTTCTGTGGAAGGAAGTAAGACGATCATGTAGCTGAAATGAGAATTCACTGCATTATTCATCTTACGTTGCTCATGGTGATGGCGTTTGCCTTGGCCAAGACAATCTCAGGAGCATCCGGCATGATATTGACCGTCAGTTTGTCCTTCTCCCAAGCGGCCGTATAAGCTTTCTGAAAATGAATTCCAAGATATTTGTATTTTTTGGTGGGTAAGCAAGAAAGATCAATTTAACTCTGCCGCACCTTATTCATTATCTGATTGTTGGCCGTGGCCAGAGTCATGTCCATGGAGTCCATCAGTTTGCTATACTTGAAGTTGGACGGGTGAGTGCGGTACTTGTTCTCGCTTAGGATATCACCGCCGACCTTTGCGGTTTCTACTGCAAGTGAGCCAATAGGGACCCAGCCGCTACCTTTGACACTGTTGTTCCAGTCTGACTTGTAATCACACTGGAAAGAGAAAGAAGTCATCAATAAATGTATTGTATCTCGGACGGGAATTTTAAAAGCCACTGGACCAGAATTTTAAAAGCTACCTAAAAGTTGTGACTAAGTCTTCTTATTACCCAGAAGAACACCTCTTGAACACAGGTGTGAAACTCAAGGCCCATGGGCCAGATGCGGCCTTCTGTGCCATTTTTGATGCCCCCTTGGGACTTGCTTGAAACTTGAAGGTTAAGACTTGAGACTTATTTGTGATTTGCACATACAGTATGTGACTTACTCCCACATCTCTGTTGTGACAGACTAAGGTTGTATGACTTGACTTAAGACTTGTTTAACCCAAGTAACGACTTGACCTGCTTGAAATTTAGTGGGGACTCGACTTGGTTGATTTTTGCCAGAGTAACTTGAGACTTAAAACTTAAAGGTCAAGACTTGAGACTTACTTATCACTTGTACGATACATGTGACTTACTTCCACCTCTGATGAACGGTTCTATACAAGTAATTGATTCACAATGGTGTGCACTTGAGCTCGGAGGTAAACTTACATCACTAGACTGGGTGTTCATGGTACGAGCCAGCACGAAGTTCATGGCATCGGGGAGGAGAGCGTTGGTGTGGTGGATCTTCCTGTAGCCAGCCATGGTCTGGGCGGCCGAGGCCTGCTTGGCATGGACCAAGCTCAACATGTCCACCGGCGAGTGATACTTGAGCTTGGCCTTTTGGTAGTCCTTCTTGTAGTTCTTGTCGCTCTGTAGCTTAGCCACCTCCATATAGTGGACCAGCAGGGGGTCGTCCCGCAGGCTACGGAAGCCCACGTGGTGCCCTCGTGCTTTCTCGTAAGCCAGTTTGTACTTGAACTGCAACGACGAGTAATTTGAGTAAGTTGATAGTGCGTAATGGCTTTTGTTGCAGTTCAGGAATATTTGTTTGTGACTTACGTTACTGGCGATGTTTGTTCCTGATTTGGCAGCTACAATGGGAATGGCATCTGCTTTCAAATTGTAGCCCTTGTTGGCCATCTCCATCACACCGGATTTGTATAGTTTCTGCAAGAAATACGCATCAGTACTTACATGAAAAACAGTTTCAGAGTATACGATCAACTTTTGACATATAGTGTGACATTTCGAGGTGAATTTACATTGCTCATGGTGATGGCATTGGCCTTAGCCAAGACAATCTCAGGGGCGTCTGGCATAATGTGGACTGTCCGTTTATCCTTTTCCCAAGCAGCTGTATAAGCTTTCTATCAATGAAAAGCACAGAAAAAACAGATGAGCACCAGGACGACATGTCCCGTTTGACAAGTTGCTTGGCCTTCATTTAATTGCCTAATTGCGTCGCACCTTATCCATGATCTGATTGTTGACGGTGGCCAGGGCAATGTCCATGGAGTCCATCAGCTTGCTGTACTTGAAGTTGGACGGGTGAGTGCGGTACTTGTTTTCGCTTAGGATCTCACTGCCAACCTTGGCAGTTTCTACTGCAAGCGAGCCAATCGGGATCCAGCCGACACCTTTGATGTAGTTGTTCCAGTCGGACTTATAATCACACTGGAGAGAGAAGGAAGTCATCAGTGAGTGGATAGAATCTCAGAACAAAGTTTTGAAAAGCCACCTAAAAACTGTGACTAAGACTGCTTATTATCGGCTGAAGAAAATCTCGAGAATAATACTGTAGATCTTCTGACAAGTAGATTTGACAATTGTAATGGGTTTTTTAAAGGTCTGGACAAAAAAATTCAGGTCCAGAATGCTGCTGATTAAGTTCTTATCTGTACCACAACACGCCATTCCTATTTTTTTTCAAAATGAAAGAGTAGATTTTAAAATCTTACTGTTGGTCTACAAAGCTATGAATGGCTTTTCAGTTCACTATGAGACTTCCAGAAACCCCAGTTTTTAGGTGTGAGCTTACTGAGTCTCTCCTGGGCCAAACAAACCAGAACTCTGAACTCTAGGATCTTGAAGGTTAAGACTTGAGACTTGCTCATGACATGTGACTCACTTCTACCTCATATATATTGTGACTAAAACAGATTGGATGACTTATGACCTTCTTAACCCAAGTAATGAACACATATGTGACTCCCACCTTGGATATGTTGTAACTATTTAGACAGATTGGATGACTTGACTTGTTTAATCAAAGTAATGACTTGTGGACAAACTTACGTCGCTAGCGTGGACGTTCATGGTACGCGCAAGAACGAAGTTCATGGCATCAGGGAGGAGCGCGTTGCTGTGGTAGGTCTTCCTGTAGCCGGTCATTGTCTGCGCGGCCGAGGCCTGCTTGGCGTGGACCACGCTCAACATGTCCACCGGCGAGTGGTACTTGAGTTTGACCTTGTGGTAGTCCTTCTTGTAGTTCTTGTCGCTCTGCAGCTTAGCCACCTCCATGTAGTGGACCAGCAGGGGGTCGTCCTGCAGGCTACGGATGCCCACGTGGTGACCTCGCTCCTTCTCAAACTCCTTCTTGTATTGCACCTACGAAACAAGGCAAGTGTGACTTTTTCATTCCGGGTGTCGTACATTCGATGCACCATTATGACATAGTGTATCTCGTTTTGCTGTGTGACTTACTCTTTCTGGGTGTCAGATGCTCACATTATATGCTTACTAATTAATCCTCTCCTCACTTAGGTGTGGTTTTCAGTGGGACTGAAAAAAAGTTGTAATTCCTGCATGTTCTTGTTTTATTTTTAGTTCTGATCTTTGTCTTTGTGATATATGTCACTAACCTCACTCCTTGAGTATAAATACTTCAGTTTTAAGGCATCAGGTGTGGGTTTTTGGGGTTTGCTGAGTACTATATTTGTTTTATGAGCTGGATTTTTGCAGTGTATGTTTACTTGTTTGAGGACTCTAAAATCGCCCGTAGGTGTGTATGTGAGTGCGAATGGTTGTTTGTTTCTATGTGCCCTGCGATTGGCTGGCGACCGGTTCAGGGTGTACCCCGCCTCCCGCCCGAAGATAGCTGGGATTGGCTCCAGCAGCCCGCGACCGTAGTGAGGTCCAGCGGTAAAGAAAATGGATGGATGGATGGATGTTTGTTTACTTGTTTAAAAAATATTATATATTATATATATTAATATTTTCACAAAAAGCAATTTGTTTTCAGCTTTTTGGTCAGAAACTGGTGTGTTTGGTGAAACCGATACATTCTACTCCTGATTACTGGAGAATGCAAAAGGCTAAAAACTTTTTTTTTTCTGGTGAAAGAAGAGATTCGACCCTTTCTTTTGGTAGTTTCGTTCCTTATGCTGTATTGTCACTGAACAAAATATTCTGTGCGGCTTGACAGATCAGTCAAAATGCTCTGAAACTTCTTGCAATATTGATACAGTAACTGCTTTGAAAACGATTGGCATGTGAATGACTCAAATTAACATATTCCTAATTCAATTACTTTTTTTCTATTTTTTTTAAACCATTTGTATGTTTAGTTGTTTTAAAAAAATCTTACTGAGTCAAATTTTCGGGTTCCATTAGCGGTTTTCCTTAAATGAAGTCATATATTCATCACTGCATTACTTTATTTTAGTTGTGTGCCTTAAGACAACTTTTGTTGGGAATTGGTGCGACGTAGTAGGGATGTAACGATATCTATAGCTCACGGTTCGGTTTTATCACGGTATTAATCTCACGGTACAATAATTATAGCGATGTCGTGGGAAAGCACACGGTATTGAAGTAATGTTGACAGTACAGGTGGGCAAAGAGACGAAAGCAGGACAACCAAAAAACCTCTTTTTGTTACTGGCTGAATCCTTCTCGTTCGGCTTTAGTAGTTTCTGTGCACTTTCCCATAAGGTTTTTGAGAGAAAAACATCTTCACATCATATATTACCGTGTACTTCTATCCCCGTCCATACAATGTTTACATTTGTATACGGTACCTCCGAAACGCTTTGGTTGCGACAGCAATAATCATGCTCTGCTCACAATAACAAAACTATCCATTGAGAAACATGTCTGTTCACTCATTTAACAAAGATTTATTGTCATATTTTATTTATAACATTAGAAATTGGATACTGTATACTAACAGTGTTTGTTTGCTTGAGTCCAAAAATTTAAGTCAAGCCAGAAACGCAGGAACACTCTGAAAGGCAATGCAGGTTAAGAAGTAGCCAAGCAACAATAAATAAAATAATCACGGGACTCCTACTTAGTTTCGTTTCCTCCGCTTCGTGATATTTTAAAATAATTAAGCAGTCTCTCTAATGTTTTCATTGAAATGTGGATATTTCATTGACGAGAGGGAACTATATAAAATGATTTATTTTTGCATTAATACTGTATCTGTATTTGTACATAGTGGACCTATTTTATTATTTCATTTTTGTGAATGGAATGTTTGGCGGAGAGAGACGTAACGGGAGTCGTAATTGTTATTCTCTCTCAGTGTGATGTCCTTTCACCCACGACCTTTGACTTGATAAACATTCACTAGAACACAGCAACATTAGAACTAGAACATTATTTTATACCGAGATAAGACCACGACGATATCGAGGCACTTTCAATTTCGCAATCTCAGGAATATTGTGACATCCCTCCTATGTAGTACTATGTAGTAAATAAAATAAAATCCCTGTTACATAGCAAATAAAATTAAATTGAAATCAATTCAATTTTAAGGGGAAAATTGGTAGTTTTACACACATTACTGGCAATAAATCTGCCATGCTTGGCATGCTGGATGGGAATGGCGTCGGCCCTCAAGTCGTAGCCTTTGGCGATATCTTCCAGCCACTTTTGTTTGTAGTGACTCTGCAGGGGGGGAAACATACATTCAGATTTGTGTCCAGTCTAGTCAAAAAATGCGTCCATGAATGTTGTCCTCTCACCTCACTGAGGGTCTGAGCATTAAATTTTGCTTGGATGAACTCGGGGCTGTTGGCCGGCAGGTGGTAGGTGTGCATAAACTTCTCACCAGAAGCTTTGTAGGCGGCCTGTGCAGGTGAAATACATAGCACAGTGTAAAATTCCGGTGCCAATTTCCAACACAAAAGACTGAAACCGATTGCATCGTACGTGGTCCAGCTGCTTGGAGTTGCTCAGAGCCAGGCTCATGTTCATGCTGTCACTGGTGCTGGTGAACTTGAGCTTGCTCGGATGCTGACGGTAGCTGATTTCGTCCAGGGCAGCCTTGGCGGCTTTGGCCTTCTCCACGTCCAGAGAGCCGATCGGAACCCACCCGGCTCCTTTGTAGTAGGTGGTGTAGTCGGATTTGTAAGCATTCTGTGTAAAACCACAGACATGGAGATTATAATTTTGCTTGAATTGAATAATATATTCCTTGTATCTTGTTTTTCAAGCTTAGTTTTTATAGTGTTTGTTTGTTTCTTTTTTACAGCCAGGTTTATGCAGTGTAATACCTTAAGATTTTTTAATGATTTAACAGGGACTTTAAATATTTACCTCATATCAGTAAAAATCTACTTATTTTTAGTTTAAATACATTTTAGGGAATCTGTGTTTTTTTTAGGCTAACTATATTCTTCTGTTAAGAAACCAAATTTTCTTGTTCCACTGGCAGAAAGTTTTGCTTAAATTAAGTAATACATTCCTCATTTTATTACTTTTTTATTGTTTTATTTTAAGATGAATTTTTACAGTACAAGTAATAATTTGCGATTTTGTTAACTATTTTACAGGGACTTTGAAGGAACTCTTTGATACAGTGAACATTGGCACTTATTCCACAGTTCTGGCCTTACAAATGATGTCTGCAGCAAAAGACCAAAGCACCAAAATAGACTCCGTTGTAATTTTAGGCTCATTTTCCGAAGAAATATTTGACTTTCAGCCACATTTGCCCTGCCCACATTTTGGACACGTCAGCCTGTCACAGCCTGACATCTTGATGGCAGGAGGCGTGGATATTTCCTCATTGAACCTCTATGTATTCTGCAATGTAATTTTCACCTATACTGAAAGTCTGAATTATTCTTACTTTTTCCCTTGTTTTTTGACCTTTTAGGTTTTTGCAGTGTATGTTTACTTGTTTTAAAAACATCTTACCAAGTCAAATTTCCCTGTTCTACTGGCAGATAATTCTGCTTAAATTCAGTAACACATTCCACATTTCATTTTTTCAGCGTAAAGGTACGAATGAAAAGCGAGAGCACGCACGTCGCTCTGAATCTCCATCATGCCCTTGCAGAGGTGCAGCTGCAAGTTGTCGGGAAGAAGCAAGTAGTCGTGAAGGTACTTCCTGTAGCCGATCATGGTCTGCACGGCCGAGGAGTGCTTGGCGTGGGCCACGCTCATCATATCCACCGGCGTGTGGTACTTGAGCTTAGCCTTGTGGTAGTCCTTCTTGTAGTTCTTGTCGCTCTGGTGCTTGGCCACCTCCATGTAGTGGACCAGCAGCGGGTCGTCCTGCAGGCTACGGAAGCCCACGTGTTGGCCCTTTGCCTTCTCGTGGGCCAGTTTGTACTTGTACTGCAAAAAAAGAGGCAAGAAACCTCAGGTGGGAACAGTTCCGGAATCACTGGAGGTGTAGGATTCCATTAACAGCTCACGTTGCTGGCAATGTCTCTGGTGGTCTTGGCTGCCACGATGGGGATGGCGTCCTCCTTCATGTGATGTCCTTTGAGCAGATCTCGACGGTGCTTGTCGGTGTAGTAATTCTGAAGATAAAAATCTGTGTTAAAGTGCACGCATGTATGTACTGTATGTGTAACAGTATACAAATACTGTAAAATCACAGCTACTTTGGTGCCTTTAAATAGGAGTTTAATTCATTCTGTGAACATGCTTGTAACTCAAAAAACTCCATCCATCCATTCATTATCTGAGCCGCTTATCCCCACAAGGGCCGCAGGAGCGCTGGAGCCTATCCCAGCTATCATCGGGCAGGAGGCGGGGTACACCCTGAACTGGTTGCCAGCCAATCGCAGGGCACATATTAACAAAAGACCATTCGCACTCACATTCACACCTACGGGCAATTTAGAGTCTTCAATCAACCTACCATGCATGTTTTTGGGATGTGGGAGGAAACCGGAGTGCCCGGAGAAAACCCACGCAGGCACGGGGAGAACATGCAAACTGCACGCAGGCGGGGCTGGGGATTGAACCCCAGTCCTCAGAACTGTGAGGCAGGCGCTCTAACCAGTTGCTCACCGTGCCGCCCTCAAAAAACTCAAACCATCTTTTCCCGTTGAAATGAATGGAATGCCATCCCACAACAACAATTTTTTTGTAATCTGTTTTTTTAGGCATAGCAAAGCCAAGCAAATGTATTTATATAGTGCATTTCACACATGAGGTGTGCTTTACATGATTAAAAGCTTTTGAAAACAAAGCTTATAAACATTTAAAAGAGAAAAATAAAAATACAATTAAAACAGTGGAGGAAAGGAGGAACATAGCACTTTATGTACTTTATAAAAACATAGTAATGACATTATTAAATGCGAAGAATTCAACTGTTTTGCTACATTTTGCTTCAATTCAATGGCCATTGTGTTGCTCCTTCTTGTGTGTGCATTTTGGCCACTTGGGGGCAGTATAATACATATATATGGATATACATGGAGACGATCACTCCTCAGTATTCAGTACAGTAATATTGGTTATTCTTCGCAAAGGATTAACAATATATGACTGAGTACTGTGATACTGTCTGTCTACATGTGTTGCCCCACCGTTTGTGTTCATAAATCCGTTACTTAAAGGTTTGTAACATTGCGACACTGATGCTATTTGTTAGCCCCTCTAGGGCATTTTGCATTGTTTTTTAGCATTAAGCTAAACTGATTTTTATCAGGAAAAGTTGTGTAGTTGTTTTAAATACACAAGGTGTAATTATCTCTGTTTTATGTTTCATGTGACAGTAAATTTAAACTGGGAGTGCCAATCATCAGTTTTAATCCACTTTCTTTGAAAACTTGATCACGATGTGCCAAATCGTTGCTTGTGGTGAAGTGAGTTGAGTTGCATTCAACGCCACCATACAGCTCTCACATCTCATGTTTTTGCTCACAATGGCTTGTATCTGGAAAAGCTCGTAAGTCGGATCAGTCGTATTTTAAGGCATAATTGTACTTAATAAGGATTCTCTTAAAATGTAATGCACATCATCCATCCATTTTCTGAGCCGCTTCTCCTCACTCGGGTCGCGGGCGTGCTGGAGCCTATCCCAGCTGTCATCGGGCAGGAGGCGGGGTACACCCTGAACTGGTTTGCCAGCCAATCGCAGGGCACATAGAAACTAACAACCATTCGCACTCACAGTCATGCCTACAGGGCCTACAGGCAATTTAGAGTCTCCAATTAATGGATGTTTTTGGGATGTGGGAGGAAACCGGAGTGCCCGGAGAAAACCCACGCAGGCACGGGGAGAACATGCAAACTCCACACAGGCGGGGACGGGGATTGAACCCCGCACCTCAGAACTGTGAGGCTGACGCTCTAACCAGTCGTCCACCGTGCCACCTAATGCACATCAAATATACATAAATATTGTACTTAAATACATGTTTGAAAAACAAAGATTCAATGCACACGTATTGTACAAAAAAGCTAAATACAACTGAACTGTACTTAACAAATGTTATTTGTTGGATAAAAACAAGTTTAGGCCACTGTAACATTAGGCGCAGGTTGAACATTTAATTCAGTGATTCTTTTGTGTACCACTAGAGGAAGCCCACGTTCCACTAACCACACTTTGAGAACATTATTAGAGCAGTGATTTCCAACCTTTATGGAGCCAAGGTACATACTATTTTACAATTGAAAAATCTCACGGCACACCAACAAACAAAAATGTCACAAAAAGTGGATATATTAATTACTGTATGTGCTTCCTGCCATCTAATAGAAGAGCATTTATTTGTTCTGTCTGTCACTATGCCTCACTGGCATAAATAGAGGAACAAAGATACATTATTTCTTGTAAATAAATATTTTTTTTGAGCAATTAAGTAAAATTGGATAATTTCCCACAGCACACTAGCTGGGAATCACTGTGTTAGAGGCTCTGCAGCTACCATCTCATCATATCCAAATATCATTCAGCAAGCTAACGTGCAGATAAAAAAGAAGACAGTTTGTTTTTGTCCTTGCCAGGATACTGCTGGAAAATAAAAAGCCTAAAAAGACACCTGTTACATAATGTATATACAGTGCAGGTCAAAAAGATCACCAAAGCATCTAACCTTGCTAATGTTGACAGCGTTGTATCTGGCTTGCATCAGTTCAGGAGCATCAGCAGGAAGATTGTAGGTGTGCTTGAACTTCTCGCCGCTGGCCTTGTAGTCTTTCTGCAGAGGCGTCAAAACCAGGAAGTAGTGTCAAAAGGCTTAAAAGGGTCTCCAAAGAAAGAGCTTTGTGAACGAGGTGCTCACCGTGTTGAGAAGCTGGGTGTTGGCCTTGGCCAGCTCCATGTTCATGGAGTCGGGCACACTGGTGAACTTGATGGTTTCGGGGTGCTGTCTGTAATTCCTCTCGTCCAGAGCCGCCGCCGCCATCTTTGCCTTCTCCACCTCCAGGGAGCCGAGCGGCACCCAACCCATTCCCTTGACAGAGGTCTCGTAATCTTGTTTGTATTGGTACTACAAAAGCAAACCAAAGTATGTTGGTTGGTTACACAAAACCGATATTTTTACAAATATCAATGTGATGTTTGTGGTAAAATTGTTGGGATTATACCATCAAATCCTATAAATGCTACCAAATACCATATACTTATATGTCAGAGGAATTTTCCCCATTGAAATGAATTAAAATGCCATTAATCTGTTCTGCTTGCTCATCACTCAAATGTTGGCTCACAACACAAAGCAATAAAATGGACCAAGCGATGGCTCGTAACTGGAAAAGCTGGGAGGTTGGTGCACTCTTAAGTCAAGGTAAGTATTGAGGTCCACCACTAGCGAAAAGGTTAGAACTTACGTCGCTGGCGTTATAGTTCATGGTGCGAGCCAGATCCAGGTTCATGGCGTCCGGTAGCAGGCAGTAGTTGTGGTGGGGCTGCTTGTATCCGGTGTTGGTCTGCACGGCCGAGGCGTGCTTGGCGTGGGCCACGCTCAACATGTCCACGGGCGTGTGGTACTTGAGCTTGATCTTGTGGTAGTCCTTCTTGTAGTTCTTGTCGCTCTGGTGCTTGGCCACTTCCATGTAGTGGACCAGCAGGGGGTCGTCCTGCAGGCTACGGAAGCCCACGTGGTGGCCTCGCTCCTTCTCGTACGCCTTCTTGTACTGGACCTGTGGGCGGTGTCGTGTTTATCAGGGGTAGGGGACTCGAGTTACATGTCCTGACTTGAGTCAGACTCAAGTCGTCAATTTTAGGATGTGAGACTAAAACTTCTCAAAGACTCGATTTGACTTAAATGACTTGACAGGTTTTGCCTGCCTACATTTGAAAATCTCAATTTTCTAGAACTCCGCCATTTGTTTTGTTTTTTTAAAGAAAACATATTCTTAGTGGAGTGTGCGCAAACCTGACAACCTGTGTTTTGAATATGTTCCTGCAGCCAGGTGACGCAAATATTGTGACTGGGTAAGTAATGGCTTGACTGGACTTGCTTGAAATTTAGTTGGGACTCGACTTAAATTTCTTGATTTATTTGGTTTTTTTTTTGTCACAGTAACTGTTTGAAACTCGAAGGTTAGGACTTGAGACTTATGACGTTCATACTGTATATGATTTACTCCTACTTCTGGTGTTTAGACAACGGAGTACAAGTGGTTCGTGTATGCATGTAAGACCTTACATCACTGGCAGCATGTCTGGCAGCTTTGGCAACGACAATGGGGATGGCGTCAGGCTGCAGGTCGTAGCCTTTAGCGATGGTATCCTGCCAGGCATACTTGTAGTAGTTCTGAAATGGTAAAACCAAACAAAAGATGAGTCAAAAACAAATGTGCCATCAAGATTGAGTTTACTGTTAGCCAGTCCAAAACATTGTATACAATTACCGGTAAACAATATTAAACAAACATCATATACTGTACATACATTTACCCCCCCAAAAAATAATAAGTTTTTTTTAGCAGAGTAGCCCAGACAAAGTGAATTGACCAGCAGGGACTGAGGTAGGCAATTGTCTGGTCTCTTACCCTCAAACCCACAATTAATCAAAGGATACTTGAGCCACGCATCTTTGAAAAATTGCTAGTGTGGGAGAGTTACTGTAACAATATCACGAATAAGATGGAAAAGTTTTATATAACTTCACTAAGAACTGAAAGTTACGAGTCCTAAAATTGGCAAAAAATAAGATTAACCTTTACAAAACCTGTCTTTACATTCAAATCACCGACTATATATCATTACATTTAGAAGTGACTGTGATGCCACCTACTTGAAAGTCGCTCTTTGGGTTAGCATAACCATAATGCACAACAAAACATTTTTGGGCTGCTATTTAAAACTGCTTATTTCTAGACGACCGCTAATGATAAACTCCATCTAAATCTGACTGGATTAAATTGGCATCATCTGCAAAGAGTTTAGCACAAAGAAACCGCAATATTGACTCTAAATCATTGATAAAGGTACAAAGAGCTTAGGGCCAAGTACAGACCCTTGAGGCACACCAGACGTGACCTCAATAAGTTCCAATTTTTTTTCCAATTGTCACAAACTGTTGTGTCTTTGTCTTACATTGCTGATGTTGTAGGCGTTGCACTTGGCCTGAAGGAACTCAGGAATGTCAGCGGGCAGGGAGTACTTCTGGTGGATGTCCTCCAGACCTTGCTTGTAGAACAGCTGTGAGAAATATAGACCAGTTGGGAAAGAGTTGTTTACTGAACGTGAAGCAGGAAAAGCGCTTATTGTGACTCACATCGCTCCTCTGGAGCTGGTTGACTTTGGCCTGCATCATGACAGGGTGGTCATCAATGGACGTGAAGGGGATGGTGTCGGGGGGCTGTCTGTATTTTCTCTGCACAAAAAAAACAGTCTCGTGTTAATTTTTCCATCTGAAAGTTTTTGTTCTGACATTTTCGGATTGATGGAGAACCTCGCTAAGGATTTCCCCGGCGTTTTTGGCCTTTTCCACATCCAAGGAGCCAAACGTCCCCCACGCGTTACCCTTGGTGTAGTTGTTGTAGTCAGACTTGTACTCATTCTGAAGCAAAAACACATGATGGAAGATGAAGTTTCATTGGGACTCGACTCGACTAGATTTTTGCCACGGTCTCCCACCTCTGGTATAAACTGACCCAAAGGCAGACCTTTTAGTCATAGAGCTTAGTTAGTATCTCATTACACTTTGGTTGTATTTAAATCATTTTTGGTAGCTTTGGTTACACTACCCGTTGTTTGACTCCGGTTCCTAATTAGAGTCCGGACTCACGTCGCTCTGTATGATGTTGGCCTTCTTGGCCAAGTCCAGCAGCACGGCATCGTGCGGCAAGAAGAAGTTGGTGTTGATGCTGCGGTAGCCGGCCATGCTGGCGACGGCCTGCGACTTCTTAGCCTGGGTGACAGACATCATGTCCAGAGGCGTGTGATACTTGGTCTTGATCTTTTCGTAGTCCTTTTTGTATTCACGCTGTGGGAGAAGAACTCAAGTAAATCAAAGAGTTCCTGTCTCAAAAGCAGTCATTCTCAAACTTTTGTCCGGGGAGCCGTAGCCTGTGAAGAGTCCCTGAATGCAAAATGTTTGAGAACATATAGGAATGAAGAAATGTTTCTTTACATCACTCTGGATTTTGGCCACGTGAACCGAGTGCAGTATCTTGGGATCGTCGTTAATGCTGAGAGCCCCGACCATCTGACCCTTGTTCTTCTCGTACTCCTTCTTGTATTTCACCTATGAGAATAATAGAAAAAAAAATCTCGTGATTCAATTCTGATGCTTTCAAAATATTTAAGAATGGCATACATACATCGCTGGCGATGTTGGTGTGAGCCCGGGCAGCCAGGATTGGGATAGCGTCACCTTTAACTTCAAACTTCTTGGCCTTGGTTCTCTCCCAGTCGTATGTGTAGCAGTTCTGTAAGGAGATGGTATCATTCTATTTAATGTCTTCACTGTAACTGTTGAGACAGTAACTTACGTCACTGAGGTTGAAGGCGTTCACTCTGGACTGGACGAAGAAGGGGTAGTCCGGAGGCAGACTGTTCTTGCACTTGGTGTCTTCATACTGCGCCTTGTAGTTGATCTGCGAGGATGACAAACTCTCTAGTATCTCTCTCACCGAGGAGTAATTAGGCTCATAAATTTAAGACATCAGGTTTATGGGAGGGTATTGCACCAACTCTCACTGTAAAATGCAAATAAAAGTAACTAGGCCTAGACCTAGGCTCCCTTCTAGGAGTTCAAAAACCAAAAGGAGGAAGACGTTAAAACCAGATTTGGATGAGATTGACCGCAATTTACGCATCTGGACATTTTTCCTTCTCTCTTTTCAATAATGCCACCCAGTCCGCAATCTGGATCCGATCTGGATGAGATTTGTCTTGCAGTAAATTTATTTGTCATCTATTTTCTAGTGCTTATCCTGTTTATGGTTACAGGTGATCTGGAGTCCATCTCAGTGGACTAAACCCTTCTGGACTCTTTGTCAGTCCATCACAGGAACATTGAGTGGAAATGTTTTGGGTGCTAAGTGAACAACTACACTAAGAAAGACTGTCCAACTCACGCTTTACACCAGTTTTTTTGTGAAATGTCTTTTTCTTTTTCTTTTTTTTGCCTCATATCAATTATACAAATATGTTTTTGGCATGTCTAAGAGAGAGGGGGAGAAAGTAAGTTTTTAGGAAACAGATGAGTTTTTCTCCATACAGATTAGGGAAGGATTCGACAGCTGGAGGAACAGAGAGAGAAGCCCCAAGACGCCCAAGTATGTAGTTTGTTTTTGACAAAGAGAGATTCTGTAGGGCGTCAAAGACATCTCTCAGCGAAGGCTCCTTGGGTCTTAGCACCAGTTTCTGCCATTAAATTTGACTGTGAATCTGTCTCCTCAGACGTTCTGCCTGGTTTGAGGCTGATCGTGACCTGGCGGCGGGGGGCCCCTGACGGTGTTTGCCGACTCCCAAAGTGCATCTGCAAATCACTAAGGACCTTCCTAAATTCACGTAAAGATGAGTTGGGGCTGGTAAGAATTCCTTTATTATTCAGCTGGATTGAAAAGGCAAAACATTTCTCCCACTTCCAGAATTGACCCTCTTTATTTTGCATTGCTACCAACTGTGCAATCGGGATCAGATCCAGATAAAACCAGCGTTAGATCTTAACAGCCAGAAGAAGGATCAGGTTTCATCCAGTTCCAGAATTTCCACATGAAATCTGATTAGAGTATAAGACATTTTAAAAATCGGGTTGCCCTCTTTAGTTTCACTTTCTACCAAATGCCTAATTTGGATCAGATATTAATCCTGGGTCGACGTAAATAAAGTAATCCCTTTTCTACTTGTAGTACTTCTCCTGTACAGGGCAACGGGTGGATTGGGAGTACAACTCAGCCTGGAATGGACCCTTCCGAAAGTCTTGGCTGTCTATCCAAGGGGTGTTGAGCGGAATGTGCTCTTGGTGCTATGTGAACCATTACATTAAGAAAGGGTTCCCTTCTAGGATTTTACCAGCTAAAAGGAAGAAGACGTTTTATCCCGTTCCAGAATTTCCAGATGAGATTTGACCACCATATGAGACATTTTCAAATAGGATTTTCCGGTAGTTTTCAATTGCTACCAAATGCATAACCCAGATAAAAGGTGGGTTGACATTTCAGTGAATCTATCCAACCGTCATCCATTTTCTAGCGCTTATCCTAGTCAAGGTAACGGGTGGATCTGGAGTCTATCACAGGAGACTACAATCTTCTTGACTACTTGCCCCATGGATATCGATCTTGATGCCATGTGAACCACTATACGAGGAAACCTAGGAACTAACAGTGAAAAGCAAGAAGTTTCATTCAGGTCCATAATTTGCTATCTGGATCAGATCCAGATAAAACTGGTTTGAGCTAAACCCATCCATTCATCTATTTCCTGTCTTTGCAAAGTTTTGAATTAACGATTTTAAAATGTATTTAGAGGGCAAAATATGTTAGAAACTGATTCTCCTGTATGTTGTGGACCATACAACTCTTGTAACTGATTTTTACTCTCATATGAGGGCACTAATGTGCCAGTAGACTCTCCCTGTCTCAGATGACTGGCTCTATTCTGGGCTCGCTGAACACCGCTTGCTATATTTACTCCAGAGCCAGACCAATCTCGGGTTTCCATGGCCACAAGTGGACAGCTGGGCTTCCGGCTTTTTTAAAAGTCATCTGGATATCTGACATATTGTAGAGGATGTGGCTCTCTATTCCTGGATAGGCAAAGACCGGGTACATTTGAGAATCCGGATTTAGGGTGTCATACATACGTCACTCAGCTGCTTGGCATTGATGGCCGCCTGAACCAGAACCGGCGAGTCGGTCACTTGTGTGAATTTCACTTTGTCCGGATGCTGCCGATAAACATTCTGCAAAATCCAAGAAAAACTGGTGTTAAGACTCCACCAGAAGAGGATATCCGTGGCCCTATATCTTGAGTCCTGAATCCATGGCCCTCCTTACATCCTTGCAATCCCCCAGCTTCTTGGTGGCTTCGTACTCGGGCGTGATGGTTTGCGGGAAGAAACATTGCGTTTTCATGTCTTCGTAGTCAGCTTTGTACAGTTTCTGCAAAAACAAAAGTATGCTAAATGACAGGGAAGAGTCAAATGATGGTCGGGAATGGGAATATCCACAATGGATCGAACCTGTTTCTTCATATCCTCCACTTGCTGGCAGTGGAGCATGTAGAGATCCTCATAGCTGCCCAGGTAGTGACCCTTCACCTCATTGTCGTACTTCTCTTTGTAGCGCATCTGCGGAAATACAATGCGATGATTTATCAAAGATCGATTGTGATTCCTTGAAATGTTTTCTATAAATGAAGACCGGAAAAAGAAGTATAACGAGAATAAAGTTGAAGTTGTAATTTTACAAGAAAGACATTGTGATACTGTGAGAATAAATGTGTATTTATATTCCCCAAAAAAGTCCTAATTGTATGGGTAAAATTATAAGAATATAGTTGGAATTTTACGAGAAAAAAAAGTTGTAATATCGTCCGAATATATACAACCAAAAAGTTGTAATTGTATGAGACAGAAATTGTGATACTTTGAGAATAAGGTATAATTTTATTACAACAAATGTCTTTTTATTTAAAACAAAAACAGAGTTATAAAACAATACAATTTCATTTTTATGAGTAATAAAGTTGTACTATCGCTCGAATAAAAAGATGATTTTACAACCCAAAAAGAAAAGATTTTACAAAGCAAAAAAAATTTGTTATTGAGAGAATAAAGGTACAATTTCTTCTGTGATAAAAAAGTTGTCATATTGCTCAAATAAACGATTTTACGACCAAAATATTGGTCATTTTACGAGAAAGAAATTGTGATCCTCTAAGAATAAAGTTGTATATTTATAACAAAAGAACGGTAATTTTATGACAACATTGTTTGTTATTGCTGGAATAAAGTGGTACCTTTTACGCAAAAAAAGTAATCAAGATGATTTTACTATCAAAAAAGTTGTCAATTTACAAGACAAAAAAATGCTAGAATTTTAGAACAAAAAGTTGTAATTTTACGAGAAATTGTGTTATAGTGAGAATGAAGTTTTACAGAAATAAATGGTACTATCGAGTAAATATAGACATAATTTGACGACTGATTTTAAATTTTCTTTTTTATTTTTTTACAACAAATAAACTGTCTTTTACAAGGCAAAAGGGTTTTGATATTGCAGGAATAAAGATGTCATTTTTCTCCTAAAAACTGTGTAATTTTGTGGGTGGGTTTGCGAGAATAACATAGTTTACCCCCCAAAAACTCAAATTTCACGAGAGAGAAATGGTGTTACTGCCAGAATACAGTTGTAATTTTTGTGAGGAAAAATTGCACAATATCACACAGTTGAAGTTGTGATTTTATTATACAAAAGTTGTAATTTTATGAGAAACTTTGCGTTATCTTGAGAGAAGGCTTCATTTTTACCATGTGACAAAGTCTTAATATTGTGTGAAGATTTTATGACCCCAAAGGAAAAAAAAAAAGGTTTTTGAAAGAAAGAAAGCATGTTGTCGTTCTTACGTCCGTAAACTGCTTGAGCACCGAGTCCATTTGGAACTTGGGCGTTTCGCAGTAGTTGATGCTGGACCCTCGAGACTTCTCGTACTTGTCCTTGTACACTTTCTGCAAAAGACCACGAAAGACCAAAACCTCAACTACTTTCCCACTTGGGACTCGAAATGAGCCACTGAGAAATAGAGTGGGCTAGCTCCATGTTTGTCATTTTGTTAAATCAAGTGCAGAAAGGAATAGAGAAAAGGCACATCTTCTTCTCTAGACTAGACGGATCCTGGTCTAAATCAAGGTTCAGTTCCAATGTTGCACTTTTCCCGATTCATCAGTGCAACACTGGGCCAGCAGAAAGTGAGGTACGGATTGGGAGCCAGGGCATCTGTACATTGGTAGAAGTGAATGTTATTTATCGTCTTTCATGAACTATTGATAGATTTGACAGATGTTTGGACTTGGACTACTATCGCACTGAACCTTTTTTTTCTAATCCCAGGTTCTTTTCTTTCACGCAACCTAGATTATACTTGCTGTGATCCAACCTATGAAATTGAAGATGATGACAGTACCTCCGTTGTGGATAGAAGTACAGGCAATATGATCCAAGTCTAAAAGGTCAAAATTTGAGGAAAAAGGCAATTTCCGTAGAAACGGGTATCCAGAAGAAATAATTATTGCTATATAACTCAGCAAGACATAAATCCGCCACGTAAAACCTGAAATCAACCTGAAATCAGTCTCCTGCCAAAAGGACAAAAATGGAGATAGCCCACTCTAATCAAATTTTCAAGTGAATGTGCGCCACGGACATCACTGAGGATGGTGCCGGCGTATCTGAGCTGCCTGAGCAGAGGGTTCTCGGTGGCCGGGAGTGTTTTGTAGTCCGACTGGGCCTTTGTCTTCTCATACTCCTTCTTGTACTGCACCTGGACACGCAAATAAAATTCATTCAAAAGTTTTTGCGAGGATGAAGGCATCATTTGACAGAATTTTGTTTCGATTTACAAGAAAAAACACTTCTTGTTGTGAGAACCAAGTTGCATTTTTTACTGACATTGTACATTTATGAGAAAAGAAAAGAGAACTAAGTCATAATTGTACTGACAAAAATTGTACATATACAAGAAAAAAATTCTTTACAAGAGTAAAATTAGAATTTTAGTCAATTTTTTAAGACTAATGAGAAAACAATTTTTGTTATTGTGAGGATAAAGTTATAATTTTAATGAAAAAAAATGTGCATTTACAAGAAAAAAAATGGGTGTTATCACAAGAATAAAGATGGAATTCTACTTAATTTTGCAAGACTAATGAGAAAACATTTTCTGTTCTTGCGAGAATGTAGTCGAAATATTGCTGAAAAAAAGTGTTATCAAAAGAATAAAATCGTAATTTTACTGAAAAAAAGTACATTCACGAGGAAAAAAAATGGTGTTAAAGTCCGAATTTTGCTGCAAGTTTTTAAAAATTCATGGGAAAAGAATTTGTTACTGTGAAAGTAAAGTCGGAATTTTCACGAGGAAAAATAAAGTGTTTCTGCAAGAACAAAGTCATATTTTCAATGAAAAAAAGTGTACAAATATGAGAAAACAATTGTGCGAATAAAGTTGCAATTTTGAGGATTATTTTTCCAAAGTAGATTCATGGGACAAAAATGTGTGTTATTGTGAGACTAAAGTCGTAATTTGACTTAAACGTGGAGTTATGAGTCTATATTTTACGCCTCATTATTTGGGTATATTTCTACGCAAGAAGTAGTCTGATTGGGAGAATAAATGCGTAGTAGTGGTAATTATTTTGTGGCACTTGCATCGCTGGTGGAGGCTCTGAGCTTCTTGTGGGTGTCGTAAACGGGCGTTTCAGTTTGCATGTAGTTGATTTGGTCTTTGTTGTCCTCGTAATGTTGCGTGTATCTCCTCTGAAAGGGAAACGAAAGGTTAGCTGTTACGTCCTCTCTCTCTCTCTCTCTCTCTGTGTGTGTGTGTGTGTGTGTGTGTGTTTGTCTCACATTGCTGAGGTTCTCCATGGCCACGCGGGCCATGGCCACGTCGAAGTAGGGGGTCTCGCACCATTGGCCCTTGACGTCCTGGTTGTACGCCTCCTTGTACTTCAACTGAGGGCAAACAAACAAGCAGTCGCCACATCACGACATTGCTTATTGTATTTGTTTTTATTGTTTTTCTGATGTTTGAAGTCGAATGGCTTTCGATTTTGGCGATACGGTACATGCATTCGATTTTTAGAGTTTCCCAGTCCCCAAATTAGGGGATACAGTACATTCTTTTTATCAGGCGCTAGATTTGTCTCACATCGCTGCGCTGGTCGGAGGCTCTCTTGGCCAGCTCGACGTCGGGGGGGTCGGGCAGGGCGGTGTACTTGGCCTTGCGCTCGTCGTGCCCTTTCTTGTACTGCACCTGAAGGCAGCGCACGGTACGAACGTGAGCAAAAACAACTTGCCCACGCGGGTAGCATTGATGACGCAAACTTACGTCACTGAGCACCTCCTGAGCCTTGGCCACCCGACGCAGTTCAGGGCTGTCGCTGTACGGGCAGAACATGCTCTTCTCCTCGTCCCAGTCCTCCGTGTACAATTTCTACACAATGACAATACAGCTTCATGTCAGCAAAAGCCGCGAGAGGTGCGACAATTAATTGCCTCACTGACAACCAAAAAGGCTCACTTTGCTGTAGTTGGCGGCGTTCTTGACAGCCAAAACCAGTTCGGGAGCATCCGGGGGCAGCAGGTACTTGTCCTTGGTCTCGTCCCACTTCTGCCGGTACAGGACCTGCACACACGCGGGCGAGCGGGCCAAAGACGGTGATTGGCAATTCATTCGTCACGCTTTCTGTGATTTAGGGTCACACGACTCACCTTACTGATGAGCTCTGACACCTGCTTGACGTGGGCGATTTCCCGCGCCTCGCCGTCGTACATGCTGCCCGTCTTGGACTTGTTGCCCTCCATGCGGTATTTGATCTGCGCAACAGTTCATATCAACACTGGATTTAGTCCAAAACAATCAGAACTACAGTGGGCTAACTGCATTTTTGCCATTTGTCAGGAAACCGATTTAAAGTTTTAAGCATGCTGCGCAACTGAAAATCTTGTGCAATAATGATCTAATGGTCTAACCGTCAAATCTATTAATATTTCATGAAAGTTGAATAACATTCACTTCCCCTAATATCCAGATGAACTGGCACTCGAGCAAAAAACATTCTGAGTGCAGTAATGGGCTGCCCCTTATACTGTATGTCAAATTTGGAACTAAACTTTGATTTAGACACGTCTTCACCCACAAGATGGGCCTTTGCTCTACTCATTTCTGCAATTCACTTGAAATTGACACAAATGGCGTGAACACACTCGAGTTGTAAGTGGCCCGATTGGACCGATTGTAGTGACTATTAGAGACACATGGGAAAGACAAAAAAAAAAGATAATTATACAACACATGATTACACAATTATTCGAAAGAAAAAATATTTTTCAAACTAAAATATCTATATTTTTTTAGATACACATATAAATAAATAAATAAAAAATAAATAAATAAATAATGAATAAAATCGGATTTTTCCAGGACAAAAAGTAAAACAATGTTGGGGATAAACAGTCATATTACTAGATTAACATGATTTAATGAGAAAAAATGTCAAATTTAAGTGAATTTCAACCCCGTTGCATTTTTTAAGTACTAATACTTGTAAATGCCACTATAGTTTTTAAAATTGACTATATTCTCCAATAAATATAGTTTTGCTCTGTAAATATGAAACTTTTTTTTCTCAAAAAACAACCAAAAATAACAGTTGAAAAAAACTAAATGCAACTATTCACATACTAAATATTTTCTTCTTTTCAGTCTGGCTCTAATACTCTAATAAGAACTGGTACAGTACAATTTAAACTGTCATTAGGTGATCTGAAAAGAAGCAACTGGACTTTTTTTGGTTGTTGAAGTCGATTCACCTTTAATTTAAAAGGCTGGAGATTACCTTTACCTGGGCGTGGTCGCAATAGGGTCGCTGTTGTTGCTCGGCAACATCATCATCATCAACAACAACAAAAACAACAAGCATATTGTCACACTCGTGCCACTTGTTGCTTTACCTCGCTGAGCTGCTCCTGAGCCTTGCGGATGCGAATCATTTCTGGCGTATCCATGGTGACGGCGGGAGGATTCCCTCTGGACTTGTCGTACGCCTGACGATATTTGTTCTGGATCGTTTGTGGAACAAAGAGCGGCAGTCAGGACACGGTAAAAGTCATGAGTGAGAGCGAGAAAAAGAGTAGGAAGCGGCGGCGGCAGCTTACATTGCTAAACTGGTCCACCATCTTCTGGCTGTGAGCCAGGTAAGGGGTCATGAACTTGGATGTGTCCACTTTCCGCCTCTTCACCACCTTCCTGGTAGGTAAGCCCGACTGCACGAGGAAGGCAAAATATGTTTTTTTTTTTAATTCAAGTCACGCAAATACCCACTGTGCCTGTTTACATATGTACGTTGGTCTCAGCATTTACACTTGCATCTTTATCGTAGCACCCCAAAAAACAAAAACATGCATAAAGTCACAATCTGGTGGGTTTGTGGTTTCCTGATATCGGATTTTGTTTCCATTGGAAATAAAGTTGTGTTTTTCAAGCAGAAAAAGTGTTATCTTTTTGTGAATAACAGTGATCATATTAAAAGAATAAAGTTGCATCATTGAATAAAAAAGTTAAAAACGTTATGAGAATTAAGTCACATTTTTTGTAGATTAAAAAGTCATAAATATTTGAGAAATAAAAGTAATAATCTCTTTAGAATAAAAAGGTGCATCTTTTTCATATTTCAAGAATAAAGTTATTTCGTTCGAGAATAAATAAATGGAATTTTTTTTTAGAGTAAACATTGTTTTTGAGAGAAAAAGTGTTAATATTGCCAGGGTATGTTGGCTTATTTTATACATATAAAAATTCAGATTTTTTGTGATAAAAAGCCATATTTTAAGAATGAGGTCAGATCTTTCGAGAAAAACAATCATAACCTTATGAGAATTAAGTCGGATTTTATAGATTAAAAAGTCTTACTTTGTCAAGAAAAAAAAGTCAGTGTTGGGAATCATGTTGCATTTTTTTTTAAGAAAAAGGTGTATCTTTTTGTGAACAAAATATGTAATATTTTGAGACTAGAGTACCTTTCCAGAAAAAAAGTGGTAACACTACAAGACTTAAATAATTTTTTTTTAGATTAAAATGTCTTTGTCAAAAAAAAAAGTCAATTTCTTTTGGAAGAATGTTGTATTTTTAAAAATAAAAAGCAGTATCTTTTATGAACAAAAGTCATTTTATAAAGTTGTATTTCTCAATATAAAATATATATATATTTAATTTTATTTTAATTAATTAATTATTATTATTATTTTTTTTTTTTTTTATTACAGAAAGCAGGTCTTCAAGCCACAAATAGCCAAGAGCCATTCAATTGCATGGTGAAGACAAGATGAGATGACGTCTGTCTAGGGGAGACTACATGCAATTGCATCTTTTTTTTTTTTGCCACATACATTTGACCAAGTAGGCAAGCAGCCAATATATTTCGCGATCATTCTGCATTTCATCGTCCAACAAAAATTTGAAGCTAGCAGCTGCAAACATTTACATGGAGCTTGCAAAAGACAAAGGTTGGCGTCCTCTTGGTTTTACCTGGTGGCCCTGATGATGATGATGAGGAGGAGGAGCGTGCTCGGGAGTGACGTGTGTCGTCGTCGTCATCGTCTGCTCAACACATGACACAAATTATACAACACACTCTGGCCGTGCTCGGCCAACATGGGAGAAAAAACGCAAACGCGGTGATTTGTGTCCAGTCCTACTCAGCGACAGTGTCCGCAAGGCAACGCCAACATTTGCTTTGTGCTGTAATGTGAGCTCGTCTAAGATCTCTTCTTAGAAAAAAAAAATTGGGATTTCTTGTGAACTCTTCTAGGTAATTATCAGAATTTTTTGCGACCTAAAACAAAACAATTATTGAAGATTGATTAAGATCTCTTTTCATGAAAAAAAACAATTGATAGTAACCATCTACGTAAAAAATATTAGTGTTGATGGTGAAATGCAACCCTATGGGGGGAACAAGCCAGTGCAAACTGTAGGCCAGTCCCAAGCCTGGATAAATGCAGAGGATTGCATCAGGAAGGGCATCCGGCTTAAAACTTTGCCAAACAAATTTGACTGTTCATCTAAAGAAGTCCATACCGGATCGGTCGTGGCCCGGGTTAACAACGTCTGCCCCCGGCACCGTTAACCTGCAGGCCGCCGGTGGAAATTCAGCTACTGTGGGTCGAAGATGAAGGAGAGGCGGGAAGCAGGTTCTTAGGCAGAAAGAGAAGAGGAAAGCACAGAGCCTACAACAGAATGTGGGGACTTTAAATGTTGGTACTATGACAGGAAAATCTCGGGAGTTGGTTGACATGATGATTAGAAGAAAGGTTGATATATTGTGTGTCCTGGAGACCAGGTGGAAAGGCAGTAAGGCTAGAAGTTTAGGGGCAGAGTTTAAATTATTAAACCATGGTGTAGATGGCAAGAGAAATGGAGTCGGGGTTATTTTAAAAGAAGAGTTGGCTAAGAATGTCTTGGAGGTGAAAAGAGTATCAGATCGAGTGATGAGGCTGAAACTTGAAATTGAGGGTGTTATGTGTAATGTGATTAGTGGCTATGCCCCACAGGTAGGATGTGACCTAGAGGTGAAAGAGAAATTCTGGAAGGAGCTAGATGAAGTAGATCTGAGCATCCCTGACAGAGAGAGAGTCGTAATTGGTGCAGATTGTAATGGACATGTTGGTGAAGGTAATAAGGGTGATGAAGAAGTGATGGGTTAGTACGGCATCCAGGAAAGGAACTTGGAAGGACAGAGGGTGGTAGACTTTGCAACAAGGATGCAAATGGCTGTAGTGAACACTTTTTTCCAGAAGAGGCACGAACATAGGGTGACCTACAAGAGCGGAAGTAGAAGCACACAGGTGGATTACATCTTGTGCAGACAATGTAATCTGAAGGAGGTTACCAACTGTAAGGTAGTGGTAGGGGAGAGTGTGACTAGACAGCATAGGATGGTGGTGTGTAAGATGACTCTGGTGGTGGGGAGGTAAGATTAGGAAGACAAAGGCAGAGAAGAGAACCATGTGGTGGAAGCTGAGACAGGACGAGTGTTGTGCAGCTTTTTGGGAAGAGGTGAGACAGGCTCTCGGTGGACGGGAGGAGCTTCCAGAAGACTGGACCACTGCAGCCAAGGTGATCAGAGAGGCAGGCATGAAAGTACTTGGTGTATCTTCTGGCAGGAAAGGGGAGAAGGAGACCTGGTGGTGGAACCTCAGAGTACAGGAAATCATACAAGGAAAGGGGGTAGCTAAGAAGAAGTGGGACACTGAGAGGAGTGAGGAGAGGAGAAAGGAATACATGGAGATGCAACGTAGGGCAAAGGTCGAGGTGGAAGAGGCAAAACAAGAGGCATATGATGACATGTATGGCAGGCTGGACACTAAAGAAGGAGAAAAGGATCTATACAGGCTGGCCAGACAGAGGGATAGAGATGGGAAGGATGTGCAGCAGGTTAGGGTGATTAAGGATAGAGATGGAAATGTGTTGACCGGTGCAAGTAGTGTGCTGAATAGATGGAAAGAATACTTTGAGAAGTTGATGAATGAGAAAAATGAGAGAGAAGGAAGAGTAGAGGAGCCAAGTGTGGTGGACCAGGAAGTAGCAATGATTAGTAAGGGGAAAGTTAGAAAAGCATTAAAGAGGATGAAAAATGGAAAGGCAGTTGTTCCTGATGACATTCCTGTGGAGGTATGGAAGCATCTAGGAGAGGTGGCTCTGGAGTTTTTGACCAGCTTGTTCAATAGAATTCTAGTGCGTGAGAAGATGCCTGAGGAATGGAGGAAAAGTGTGCTGATGCCCATTTTTAAGAACAATGATGTGATGTGCAGAGCTGTGGCAACTATAGAGGAATAAAGTTGATGAGCCACACAATGAAGTTATGGGAAAGAGTAGTGGAGGCTAGACTCAGGACAGAAGTGAGTATTTGCGAGCAACAGTATGGTTTCATGCCTGGAAAGAGTACCACAGATGGATTATTAGACCTGAGGGTGTTGATGGAGAAGTACAGAGAAGGTCAGAAGGAGCTACATTGTGTCTTTGTAGATCTAGAGAAAGCCTATGACAGAGTTCCAGAGAGGAACTGTGGTACTGCATGCAGAAGTCTGGAGTGGCAGAGGAGTATGTTAGAATAATACAGGACATGTACGAGGGCAGCAGAACAGTGGTGAGGTATGCTGTAGGTGTGACAGAGGAGTTTAAGGTGGAGGTGGGACTGCATCAGGGATCAGCCCTGAGCCCCTTCCTGTTTGCACTGGTGATGGATAGGCTGACAGATGAGGTTAGACTGGAATCCCCGTGGACCATGATGTTTGCAGATGACATTATGATCTGCAGTGAAAGCAGGGAACAGCTGGAGGAACAGTTAAAAAGATGGAGGCATGCACTGGTAAACTCTTCTCAGAAAGAAAATCATTGATTGTGAGCCTTTCTATGAAAAAAAATCATGAATTGATTCAAAGATCATCTCAGTAATTAAATAGAATTGATTGTGACCCAAGACAAATCAGGTTTGACTGTGATCACTGCTAAACAAAAATCAGGTTTGATTGCGAGCTTTTCTCTGACAAAAACCAAAATCTGGATTGACTTGGATCCCCTCTAAGAACAAAACCATGTTTGATTCTGACTTCTTAAAAAGAAAGAATCTGAATTGTGATGATCTCTTCTAAGAAATAAAAATCAGGTTTGAGTGGGAGAGAGGAAAAATCTCGATTGATTGTAAGCTCTTCTAAATAAAAAGCAGGCGCCCGCTCGGGTGACATGCATTCTATTTTGGCTTGTTGTTTCATACGTTTCTGTTTCTGTCCGTGCGTGCCTGTCATCCAGTGTTGCCAACTTGGCCACTTTGTGCCTCTGTATATTTAGCCACTTTTCTGACCCCCTAGTCAAAAAGCGACTGGTGAAAAATCTAGCAACGTTTCTGGTGCCACTGGAAACTCTGGGACAGCCTGCCAGCTGCAGTCAGCGCAAGTTCAGCGATACTTCAACATGCGATATAATCGTACGATACGTTGCCATATCAATTTGCGGACATTCCCGCTGACTCCGGCGCTGAGGCAAAAAACATCTACTGTCCCATCACTTTGTTTTTGTTTCGAATCAACATTTGGATCGGGCCTCCATACGTGAATCCAGCAGACAGGAGACAATCAAGGCAGTTCCACACTAAACCATCGAAACAAACTTTTATGCTAACGGACCAGGTTTGATTTTTAAAACGGACTCATTTAACAAAAAAAAAGCACACAAAAAGTTCAAATATGCGTGTAAAAGAGTTTTTCAGAATAAAATAATAATTCATTCTCATTTTATTAATTAATTATAAGTTACTAGCCAATTATTTAATAAAATAAATTTGACCTATGAAGAATTTGCGGGGGATTATTTCTTTTATTGTTCAGAATAAATCATTTAACCAATCATTTAATTGGATAAAACAAATGAAAAATAAATTAATACATGGAGAAAAGTACATTTTAATTATACATGACTTATTCTTATGAAATGTATTATTTATATTACATTGCAATTAGCCAATTATTTAATACAACATATACATAAATGTACAATTGTTTATTTAAAAAAAAAATATTGCATCTCACGTTCATCATTTTTAATTGTATTCTTTTAACATTCATTTAAATATAATTCACTGACCAATTAGTTCATAAAATAAATGATTTATTTTTCATTTTTTTATTTAGAATCAATCATTTAGCCAATTATTTAATTAGATTAATGAATAAAAAGAAACATAATGAATACATATGTAACATATGTATAATAGTTTTTTTATTAATAAAAGAACTAATTCAGATTTTAAATTGCATTTTTATATCAAATTGGAATTCATTACAACAAATACAAATACAGACAAATTAAATACATACTATTGCACATTTTTTAAATAAAATAAATAAAATACTATTTCTAATTTTGTATTCTATTATTTGTATTAATTCCATTATAAATCACTAATCAATTATTTACCACAGTAAATAAGGATTCACTAATAAATTCATTATTTTATTACTTACAATAAATCAATTAAATTATTTAATGATTTGAATGAAAAAATATAAAGAAAAAAAAGAGAAATATTAGAACTAAACAACAAAAGGCAAAAACAGCTCAATTAAAATATGCCCGCGGGCCATATTTTGCCTACCCCGATCGAAACAGTCAATACATGAATAATAAAATAAACCGTAACAAAATAACCGTAGCAGTAATTGTCTACGTTGTTGAAACGTTCCAGGTGGTCCGTGGTGATTTAAAAGCTAACGTCCACTTTTAAATTTGTCACATTTCCACACAGAACTTCCTTCCAGGGGGACTTGGGAGTCCTTTATTCATTGAAAATTTTCATGAATCAAACTGAAACGTGAGAGCAAGCTTCACAACGCCTGAATTTTGTAGTTCAACGTGTGAAACGTCAAAATGTTTCTCCCCATTCTTTGGATTCCAAACAAGGTATTTTTTTTCTCCACAGTGTAGATGAAAGTGCAAGCAAAAGCAGAGTGTATTGATTGTTTTTTACCCACCCCCCAACTTCATAAAAAAAAAACAATTATCATCTTTTGAGCAGCCAAAGATGCTAAATCGTTGGCCACTTGACGGCTTCTACGAGAGACGACGGACGGACCGACGGGAGAAGTCGGTGTCCGTATCTCCCGCGTAAAACACCAACGAGGCAAATACCAGGACGACTTTAATCCTATTTCGCCAGGAAATAAGGGATTAAATGCTCGCCCTTCTGTTTTCACTCTTCAGTCTGAGACGTTGACGCATGGGCGGGACCATGTGTCAAGGCCCGAGTCCTGTAACAGTGAATACAACTACAACTACGACAACAGCAGCGACATAATAAGATGACATAATGGTGTTGGCGTGAGACAAAAGACGAAATGGGAATGAAGAAAGTTGTGAATTTCCCATCCACCACTAAATTCAGATTCAGCAAAAACGGAGAGTCAAATGTAGCCTTGTATGCACGAGTCGATAATTTGTCCGATTCTCAGCCCCCCTTCGGGCAACAGTCCGCACAAAAGCAGATCGCTGTGGAGGATTCCGCTTCGAACGACTGGGCCAGCCTGGTCGTCCTGAAAGCGGGATCCCTCCCCATCTGCGGTTCCTTCTCAGGTCATATGCTTCAATCAACCCTTGAGGATCAAGTCAAGTTCAAGTTCAAGTCTGCTTTGTGGAAATGGCTGTCTCTGTCTCTGTCCCTCTCCTTTTGCACTCGCTCCCCCAATCGGTCGAGGTAGACCGATGCCCTACACTCAGTCTTGGGTCTGCTTGAGGTTTCTTCCCGAGAGAGAGTTCACCTAGTGCTTGCTCATTTGTGGTTCAGTTTATAGTTTTGTTTTTGTCACTTGGTCATTTAATGAGTGAGGAGTGTGATCTTTGACCTGCTCCATTTCTGTTGTGATTTGGGGTTGTATTAAAATGATAATTGTTCAATATTTTAACGATAAAAAAAATGTAATATTGAACAGAACTACTGCCAATCAGGAAGAATACATTAGCACAACAAACATTTTGTCCTCACGTATCGGCTTGTAAAACAATTGGGCCAAGAAACATAAGCATTAAAAACATGTTTGATATTTTGACGATACTTAATGTAACGTGAAACCGAACAATTGCCAATAAGAAAGAAGATATTAGCATAACAAACAGCCAATCGCTACATGCTTTTTCTCTGCACAGATCTGCTTGTGAAATAGTCAAGCAGACAATCACGAGTGTAAAAAAAAAACAACCCAAAACAACATTTATTTTTACGATAAAATATTTCATGTTGAACGCAATGATAGCCAATAAGAAGATGACTCATAAACAAGCAGGGATTAAATGGTTTACCAATGAACAGTGATGACATTTTAATCATCGTTACTACCATATTTAGTAGGGTTATAATGGAGCACTAAAAATCTTTACTTTGTTTCTCGCCAATCCGCTCATAAAACGGTGAGGCCCACAATCATTAGAGGTAAAACAATGTTCAGTATTTTTTTACGATAAAAAATAATCCTGGGCTGTGAGGTGAATTTTAACTTGCCGATCTGCTCTTAAGACAGTCGGGCTGATGATCGTAGCATTTTAAAAATATTAGACTTTTTTTACGATAAGAAATGATATATGGCACCGTAACAACTGTCAATCAGAGAGAATACATTAGCGTAACAAACAAACAGCCAATCACAGCGTACTTTGTTTTTTTCCTCGCCACTTTGCTCGCAAAACGGTCAGCCCGACTATTGGAAGCATCAAAAACATATTTTAAAGCCAAACATGTCATGTGGAATGCGTCGACAACCAATGAAGCGGAAGCATTTAATAAAAACCAAGCGGGAACTTTTAACAATAACAAATAAGGAACATTTTAATTATTGTTACGACAATAATCAGAAGAGTGGCAAGGAAAAAAAAGCTAAATGGTTAGGCCAACAATCATGAGCATTAACAACATGTTTAATATGTTTATGATTAAAAAAATGTCATGTGTCACTAGCATATAAACGATAGCTAAAGAGGAGGAAGATAGATCAGGAGCTATTTCATGCTTCTTCTTATTTTATGGCAGTCTGGATGCCCTGCTCTGCCTCTCACAGGTGACTCCAAGTATTGCACCGAGTTTAAATCTCGATTGTTGGTGGACAGACAGGACAATAAAAGAATCGTCCACAGCCCAGATGACAGCAATATTTTTGAAAGAGGACAAACGTGATCAGGACCACGCTAGCAGCAAGCCTAGCTTCTTCCTCCGCTCCTTCCTATTTTCCAGCACTTGGGATACCCTGCGCTCCCTCTCACAGGTCAGTCCGGGTACTATGTCATGTTTAAATCATGCCAAATTCTTGCTTGTCGGGGGATAGACAAAAAAAATTGTCAGGTGTGGAGCAGGATTTAGAAGTTGAAGTGTATATTCCAATATTTTTCAAAACAACTTGTGATAATTCAAACCGCAAGAACGGTCAAGTTACCAAACGGGCAAACAGCTAGCAAAGCTTTTTCTTCGATCTGAAAAAAAATAACTTCTACAATTTTCTGGAACATAACTCTCTTGATGCCATTGTGCGTAGAACAAAGATAATACAGTACGTGAACTGTTACAGTCTTTTAAATTGTAGTCAGTTAGCCTCGTCTCACTGAAACCGAATCCCGCTGATCTGAAGTCACTATTTATAGAACTGATGCGGCGGCACGGCCCACCACACCAAACCGAACCGAACAATTTCATCGTTTTTCACGCTTACCTCATCCAAAACTTCCTCTTCCTCCTCCTCTTCCTCTTCTTCCTCCTCTTCTTCTTCCCCTTCCAGCTCTTCCTCGTATTCTTCCACCCATTCCTCCACGTACTCCTCCACAATATGCGCCATCTTGGGACCCCCTCAGAGGCTCTACGCAAACAAGCTCTTTCAAGACTTTGACTTGGACACTGGGGATGATAGTTAAAGGGCCGCAAAGGTACCAGAGAAAGATTCCTGCAGTGTCTTCTTGAGTCCGTAAGTCCCTGGCCATCCACTAGGGACCGCAGTTCCTGTAATTCAACTTTTTACCCTGAAACCACAAAAAATTAAGAGCGAATGAACCCTGGACCACCAGCACAAATGTAACTCCACGCCTGCTACCAAAAAGTGGGCCTCTCCGATTTGACGGCTGGTGACAGCTGCAGCCTCAGCTATTTCGCATGTAAACCAATGCCGCCGCCTTACTGGGCGGCCGGCTCTAGCTAACTGTGATGCCATCCCTTCTGAGGCTAAGGGTTAAATATAGGACTCGCTTTTTTTAGCACTACAAACCAAGATTTTCAATTAAAATTGGGGGAAATGGCATGAAAATCAGACGACAAACTGATAGTTTCGGCCACAAAATGCCAACATCCAAAGGCCTGATCAGGTTCAGTTCTGGGTCAGGTTCAGTTCCAGGTGGTCCAATTAGGATGCAAAAAGCCATGCAGACCAGATGGAAACACCCCAAACTTTTTTCCAGGTTTTTGGTTGCTTACCGGTTAGTGTTTTAATAGTCTCCCAAAAGCCGCCAAAGCCTCCCCCCAAGCGTCCCTCCGAAGAAACGCTGGCTGACAGAGTCTCAGCTGAGGCTACTTCTACTCAGGTGGTCATGTGGTCCCGGTGGCCAATCACAAATCACGGCCACTCGGGTTACAAATGCTAAATATACCAAAAGAGATCCCCTTTGGAGAAGAGCACCTGTTGGGGTAGGGACGAATGCATCAGCAGAGAAAAAAAATAAGACACGTTCCGGATTGGGATATTTTCAAAACACGTTCGGGGTTTTGTTAAGAGGTCTAAGGAGATGGTCGCCAAAATCTCAGGTTGGTGAAAGTCCAGGTAGAGAATCCGTGGAGGTCACCCCCCTGGATCCAGTCTGGAATTAGGTCAGACGAAAGGCACGCCCTCAACTATGTCCCAGCCTAGCTATAATAAAAGCCTCCACCGAGGTTTCATAAAAACATTTATCACGTGTGAAATCAACGTGTGAATAACGATCATCTCGGATCATAACCGATCGAATGTGGTCAGGGATCATTTTCTGGAACAGAAAACTGTAACAGGATCTTATATAACACATTCTGATGACAAAGTCTCTAACATGTTCTGTGAAATTTGACATGGAATCTGGATCTGATCCAGATTAAACTTGACTTGAAAGGACAACACATTTTGCTGAAACTGGATAAGCTATGACTTCAAAAACGATCACTATTGCAATGTATTGCAATGTATCAAATTTCTATAATACACAATTTCAATACAAAAATGGCTTCTCGATATCATGTAGCAGTGGGCCACTGGTTAACACATCTGCCTCACAGTTCTGAGGACTGGTGTTCAAATCCCGGTCTCGCCTGTGTGGAATTTGCATCTTCTCCCCGTGCCTGTGTGGGTTTCCTCCCACATCCCAAAAACATCCATGGGAGGTTAATTGGATACGCTAAATTGCCTGTAGGTGTGAATGTGAGTGTGAATGGTTGTTTGTTTATATGTGCCCTGCGATTGGCGGGCAACCAGTTCGGGGTGTACCCCGCCTCCTGCCCGATGATAGCTGGCATAGGCTCCAGCACGCCCGCGACCCTCGTGAGGAGAAGGGGCTCAGAAAATGGATGGATGGATGAATCTGGATATCATCTGCATGAAACTTGACATTCAATGTTTACATTGGTGTTGAATGTGGAAGCTGGATTGGCTGTAGTTTAAATTTCACACAGCACATTTTCACCAAAAACATATACACATATAGATATACATTGATTTTGTGATGTGTTATTTTGTTGTTATGATACCATATACACATCAATATTAGAGCACACATTAGGACACATTTCTAGTTGGGATGTTAACAAATGCTTTGAGAGTTTTGGTGACGTTTGTCAGTAGGTGTCAGGGCGGAGATGGTGGCGAAGGTCTCAGAATGGTCAAGGTCCAGGTGGAGAGTCCATGTAGGTGGAGCCCCTCTATCCAGTCTGGAATAGATCAGTTGGGTGCCTCGAGCCAACGTATGTCACAAGATATAATAATACCCTCTTCCAAGGCTTCATCAAACATCATGTGTGAAATCAATGACTGGATGATTATCATCTTGGATCTTACCAGATCAAATGTGGTCAGATTTAATTTCCTGGGATAAATATGTAATAACATCTTACAGAGACAAAAATGATAGACATGGCTACCAAATTTCATCTTCATAAGTAAAACTGACTTCATGGGCTGAATTCTCCCCCCAAAAATCAGAGGACCCATTGAAAATGCCAAAATGACCCTAGAAATGTTTGCTTTAAATCAAAATTGCAAACTTCTTGTGTCTTTTCGGGCATGGATTCTTCAGAGTTTTTTGTGGATCTACTTATGCTTGACAAGGCTACCAAATTTCTTGTTGTTAAGTGAAACTGATTTCAGGGGCTGAATTTTCAAAGAATTCGAAGGACCCCTGAAAATTGCCAGAACGACCCTAAATGTCTCCTGTTGTTAGCAGGCTTCCTGTGTGTTTTCGGGAACAGCTTTTTAAGACTTTTGTGGGTCTCCTCATGAAAGACATGGCTACCAAATTTCATGTTGCTAAGTAAAACTGACTTTGAGGGGTTAATTTTTCCAAATCATGAGTTTTTTTGTTATCTGTGTAAAAATTTATTTATGTATGTAAGTGGTATTTCATACCATTCTTACCACTGTTAATACTAATCATCATCATACTATTATGATAATAATAATCATCATCATAATAGAGTGCCACTGTAGTGTGGGTGCGTATGTTGGGCGTCAGTGGAAAAACGTAACGGTCGCCGATGCCAAGTAGAGCACAACAGCTGATGAGACAGATGAGAGGACAAAAACAAAAACAGATGACGGTTCATGTTATTTTTTTTTAAATGTTTTGCAGGTGATGTCAGTAGCGCAGGATGAAGCAGATTAGAAGGGGCGACGACAGGAGGGAAGGGTCAGTGCTGTTTGGGCTACAATTGGTTACATTTCCATAGCAACGCGCTCATCCTCCTGGAGGAGAGGCTGACGTCTTGCCTGGGGTGGTAAACTAATTGTGACGGACTTGGGCAGCCTGTGGGAGCTGGCACCTGTAAAGTGACCTTTACGCTGACTCATGGACCAAAAAGAACAGTCTCGTCAGGAGCGGCGTTGTTGCAGCTATACATCTGCCTGTAGGGGCAGCATTTGGTTCTCTGCCTCTGACCTTGTAGAGACAACAAGGTTTAAGCCAAGTCTTCAAACTTTGCTGCCATGCTCGCGACTTCTTTAATCGTCCTGGTGTTGAGGTTGTTATCCCTGCACCAGGCAGGCTGTCAATGCTGCTGATCAGCCCTACAATGGTTGTATCATCCGCAAATTTGATGAGGGTGTTGGAACTGAGTTTCAATGTGGCTGAGATCGGTGTGGAGGGCGATGGAGATGGCATCATCTGTGGATCTGTTGATATGGTCTGAATGTCTAAAATTGAGTTATGGGTGGGCTTTGTAGGCTCCATAGATTTTAGCATAGACCTGGTCTAATGTTTTGCCCTTCCCAATTATTTTGATGTCCACTTTCTTGTAAAAATCACCAAAAAATGTTGTATTTGTTCTGATGCTGTCATGCAGCCTACTCATAGCTACATTAGCATTAGCTCGCAGGTGGACATACACAGCAACTACAAACACTTGAGTGATCTCCCTCGGCAGATAGAAAGGTGATGGCACCAATGTCTCTCAGTAATGGCAGTATCTATGCACCAGTTATTAACAGACACACACATCCCCTCTCCTCCTCTTACCAGGGTCTGACGTTCAATCCGCCCGGAAGATTGTGCGTCCTTTTAGCGCCACAACTAGGTTCTGGATATTTTTATGTAGCCAGGTCTCTGTTATTAATTTTTGTCCTGTTCACCTGTTAGGTCAAAGGATCTGTATCCCTTTTATGCCAGAACAATTTGACTGTGTCACAGTGGACTTTTTAAGTTGCCCCTGTGGTTTCTTAGTATTTTAGTGGATATTTATTGAGAATCAGAGTCGATCAGTCAAACAGAATAAGGTTTCTAAAGGGGAGTCACAAAAGAAGACAACAAAAGACAAAGCACTGTGAACAAGATGAGGAAAGTCAATCACTATATACCTAGAACAATGACACATTAGATATGAGTGTTGTATGTGGCAGTAGTGCTACATCCTGTGAGGGAAAGACAGGACAAGAGAGGACAGGACAAGGACAGGAGGGGAAGCATGCAGGACGAGGGTCGTGAGGCCGGTTGTACAACTGCCAGGCACTACTGCCTAACCAAGAACCCCCCACGCATCCCCCCCAAGAGATGGGTGTATGTGGTGCATTAAAAGGGCAGGGATGAGTTATGTGTAATGCATTAAAATCCTGGGGTGTCTCTGTTATTAATGTCCCAGTGGAATTGCTGGTTTAGGTGGAGTCGCGGCTAGCTTAGCTCTGATGCCGGCACCTTTGCCCTCTCGATCCGTTCTCGCCAGCGTATTCTCTCCGGGAACGAGTCGAACCCTTACGGGGTCCAGTCGGTCCAGTGTTGTTCCGGGCTGGGTCCTTCTCAATATGTGGCTTTTAACTAAAGGGCCGGGTGGCTGCGTCTACACACGTCGCCATCTCAAATCAAATGGCAGACTTCCTGTCTTCTCAGGAATGGTCATGATGGGTAATTAGGCATGCTTACCAAATTTCATATTGAAAAGTCAAACTGGCCTCGAGGGTTACATTTTCAAAAGACACAAAGGACACCTGGAAATGACCAAATTTCCTTTTCAATTGGCCAATAATGGCCAATTGAAACGGAAATGGCCAACTTCCTGTATTTTCAGGCATAGCTACTTGAGACTTTTTGTGGGTCTACTTGTGATAGACATCCCTACCAAATTTCATGTTGCTAAGTGAAACCAACTTCAGGGGCTGGATTTTTAAAAGATTCAGAGGACACCTGGAAATGACCAAAACAAGCATAAAATGACCACTTCAATGTAAAAAGCCAGTTGTGTGTTGTCTGTTTCTTTTCGGGCATGGCTGATTTAGACCCGTTCTGGTCCGCTTCTGCAAGATTATGAAAAAAAACCTCATTAATCCCACATCCAGAGTCCAGGTTTTCCTTCTGTTTACGTACCGCTTGCCCGCCTGTCGGTACCCACCTCAAAGGCAGACATGAAAATACATCAAATGTGGATTATGATGACCTCATTGTTCAACAAAACCCTCAGTAGTCACACTTGAGATCGACAGATAAAAACATTTAATGACTGAATTTATCTCCAGGGGTTACGTCGTGTGATTAAACCCCCACCAGTCCCACCCCCATCCCCTCCTCGTCATCATCACACCGAGCGTCCATGTTGCTACAGGCACAGTGTTAAAACAATACTGGACCGGAGGCATCATCCCTGGTCCGGTAATACTGCTTCAAGGCCGTGGGGGCTGCACGAGAGGACCTTCATCTTGTTGAAAGAAAAAAAGCGTGCACTTTAAATAAAGTCTTCAGTCCAATAAATTATCACACAAGACATAAGAAGGTCCTCAAAAAAGCTTGATTGGGGAAAAATGCTCAAGCCAAGCCTCCTCCTCCTCCTCCTCATCTGAGTCCTGGAGCGAGGATACATGAAGGTTAAGAGGCCATCATCTGACACGCAACCGTGACATCATCCACTCGAGCCCCTGACACAAGCTGGAGGAGAAAATAAACAAAAGACGTGTCTTCATTATTTCCATTCTAACATTAAATAGCCTGGAAATTGACAATTTGAGTCTATAATGGACGCGTTGAATCAAAACTATAAAACTTTAGTTCTTGAGATTCTTTTGTGGGTCAACTCATGATACACTTATACCACATTTTATGATGCTAAGTAAGACTGGCTTCAGGGCCTGATTTTACAAAACATTTACAAAGAAAAAAAACGCTAGAAATGTCCGAACCCTAAAATGACAATTTCAAAGCAAAATGGCAGACTTCCTGTGTCTTTTTAGGCATGACTTCTTCAAACTTTTTGTGGGTCTACTCCTGATACACATTGTCAACCATTGCTATGTGAAACTAGCTTCAGGGGCAGAATTTTCAAGATTGGTAGGACCTCGGGAAATGGCCTAAATGAGCTGAAAATGGTCACGCCAAATTAAAATGTCATGAATCAGCATGGCTTCTTGAGACTTTTCTGTAGGGCTACTCATGATCGACATGTCCACCAAATGTCATGCTGCTCAGTGAAACTGGCTTTAGGGGTTGAATGTAAAAAAAAAAATACATTTAAAAAAAAATAAAATAATGTTTGCTGAAAATGGCCAAAATGAAGGTAAAATTTTTGCTTCAAATTAAAATGGCAGATTCCCTTCCTATGTCTTTTTGGGACTTGGGTTCTTGAGGTTTTTTTGTGGTTGTCTACTCATAATAATTGTGCCTATCAAATTTCATGTTGCTGTGCAACACACTTAACCCACATGAATGAATGTGGTTTGATGGTTGTTGGTGGCCGGAGGTGCAGAATGGCAGCCAAGTTTCTGCCGGACTGCCCTGGGGCAGCTGTGGCTATACAAGTAGCTTACTAGGGTGTGAGTGTGGAGTGAATGAATAATTTGTGCAATTGTAAACCATCTTTAGCGTGCCTTGAAATGTGCTATTTAAGTGGTATGCAATATTATTATTATTATTGTAAGAGCAAACATGCTCGACTTGAATCACACGTGGCTTGTTAGCATGCTGTTAGCATGTCCCTCACCCTTCTCCGGTGAGGGCACAGCAGGCTTGGATGTGCCACTGGTGGTCTTTGATGGCGGTGAGCTGCAGGCTGTGCGAGATGTCGGCCATCGACATGCAGCCCTTCACGTCCTGCTTATTGGCGAACACCAGGAGCCCCGCCTTCCTCAGGTCCTATACCAAATAATTCCTAATTATAACACATCATACATGATATTGCAAAATATGTCTGTCTGCATGTGTTGTCTCTTACTTCATGCGCCAGCATCCTATAGAGCTCCTCTTTGGTCACCGAGATTCTTTCCCGGTCGGTGCTGTCCACCACCACGATCACAAACTGCAACACAAACATGAACCCTTAAGGATATTCAAATATTCAGATTTGGGTTATTTTTAAAGTTTTTATACACACACCATTATCCAGCAAAAATAGTGACAAACACAAATAGATAGATCGAAATAGTTCAGAAATGAGGCACCGTTGCAGAAAATAGTAAAAAGGGTGAAACGCTGCTGCAGGTTTTGAATGGGGGAAATATCACCCTCTGGTGGACAAATTTTAAAATAAGTACAGTGGAATCTTTGTTGACGAATTGAAACTGTTCCAACACTGTTCACGAAACAAAACATTATGGTTTCCCTTTTATTATTTTTTTCAATGTAATTAATCTGTTACAGCCCCAGAACAAAATGATATCTACTTTATTTTAATGGGTGAATGGTTAAAAATAAATTATGTTCAATATAGAAATACGTCTTTGGGAACTGCATTGCAATTTGGGATGTGGTGGCCATTCTGGACTAGCAGTATCCATGGTGAAAGTAAACAAGGCTGTGTAATTATGCAGAGTGGAAGAAGATGGCATGTTAACAATGCAAGAAAGGCAAAGGGGATTTATAGGGAAACATTAGTCCAGGAGGCCTCGCTAACAATATTGCCAGCGAGCGCTCGCATTGGGGTGGAACACAGGCAGGCTACTTTCACATCTCTCCGTGTGGTTCCTGGGACCGCTGCTTCCTTGAACCTGCTAGCAACCGTCGCTACTCCCGCAGAGAGAAGACGACTTCTTTGCTGCCCACGCTGCATCCGCCGAGGCTAAAGGTTTTGGTTTTTTCTTTATTCGTCTCTTTACATGTATGTAAAGTGTCTTTGGGTGGTGAGAAATTATTTATTTCTTTATTTACTGACTCATTCATTTTTACATGAACAATGCACAAATAAAATTGGACCAGAGTTAGCGAGAAGCTAATTTGCATCTGTTGGAAAAAAAAAAAAAAAAACACCACAACAATTACAGAATATAAAATAATCGCAGTGTATAAAATTCAATCATTGTGACACACTGAATAAAATCAGTACACTAAATGTAAGTAATAGCATAGCAGCATGATAAATAATGGTTTGAGAATTGCAATAAATACAAGGCAATCATTGGTGATGACAATTTTTGCGGTTAGTTTTAAACACTACAAAGCTCCCAGAGTCTCTGATATTTGCAGGTATAGAGTTCCACTTTCCCACAACTTTAACCGAGAAAGCAGACTGACCAAAGTAAGTTTTCCTGGACTGTAGTGCCCAGTCAACTCTAGTGGATGCTCTGGTCCTCCTGACACTGGCAGCATAGACCAAGCATCCTTTGAGACGTGTGTGTGCGTAATATAGTGTGTGTTTTGCTTACATTAAAAGTAATCAGCTAACCAGTGTGACACCTTGCTCACTGCAGCTGTCACCTTGGTTACAGCCTGTTCTTTAGTTTTTGCATGGGTTTAAATAACAGCATCATCAGCATACATTTGCACGTTAACATCTAGACATACTTGAGGAAGGTTAATACAAGTGGTGTCGTTTGTAGATAAGGGGAATCACGCACGTGACGTTACCACCAACTACGTAGCTGGATGGACTGTAATTATAAATCAAATAATTAAAATGTATACATGCACAAAACAATTACATGTAAACATTATTAAGCTTCCTGCAATTTGATCTGTATTTTGCTTAGTGTAAACATTCTATTAGCATAAATACTCCGGTTTCCTCCCACAATCCAAAAACATGCATAGCAGGTTAACTGAAGACTAAATTGCCCGTAGGTGTGACTGTGAGTGCGAATGGTTTGTTTATAGAGTGGGTAAATAGTGGGGCTTCACTTACAATATCCTTTCCGTTTTAACCTAACTACATATGACAATTGATTTTCCATGCGTACCGAACCAAAAACCGTGACCACAAAACCGAGATACGAACAGAACTGTGCATTTTGTGAACCGTTCCAACCCTAATATATTAAGATACAAGATTTGTTCATTCATTCATTTTCATTTGCTTGAAGGAGTTGTTCGTGGAACACAAATCTACTCAAGCCCCATGTATACCGCTGTCCAAAATGCTTGGTACACAAGACCGCACTGACACACTTCAACCGGGTGCGTTTTTAATCTTTTCAGTGCTCCTGCACACACCTGCGCACCACTTATGTGCATCCCTGCATAGTAGTGTTGCACCAAGTACCGATTCCACTACCGTATTGAGGTATTTTTACGTCAAAAATGGCATGGTACCATTTTTTTTGTACCAGTAGTTTTATAAAATAAAAAAAACTAAAAAAAAAATAAAAAAAATAAAAACTTCCACGACAGCACTCAATTCATACGGTGTCTGAAAGGCCAGTATCCCAAAAGCCGACAGTCAGCCAATGACTGCCTGTCTTCCAGCAAGTTGCGTACGTGCCACTGTGTGGGAGCCGGGAGAATGAAATGCCTTCAAACTGCTGACTAGCTCCTGCCTCCTGCCGACATGTTAGCACGCGTTAGCCACCGGAACGTAACCTCAGAGCTGCAAGCTCACGAGGCTCCATTATGTGAGCAAAGTCAGTTATATGCAGTGAATTCTCCTGTGCTCTTCCGGGAACTCTGCATTCGATGCACACGAAAGTCAGTGTTACCAGCAGGTAGTATGAGTATGTTAAGTATGAGTAAAGTACTTATAGGAATAGAAATAATTGATAACTGTATAGTCATGGATACAATTTTAGACCCCTTGTTTCTTGAGCTTCTTGTTCATTTTTTATGCCACCTGCAACTAAAGGTACGTTTGTTTGGACAAATATAATGATGACTATGAAATTATATGAGCTGATATCTAGCTCTAGCCATTTTCCATGGTTTTCTTGGCAAGACGATAAATTATATATAATAATACAATTAAGTTTTTGCATTCTTCGGGTAAAATGCCTTTTGTGGTATCAGGTATATTAAACAAGAAATTGAAGAAACAAGGGTGGTCTAATATTTTATCATGACTGTATATATCATACATATACTGTATTTTATATACATACAAACACACACATATTTGTCATATAAAATATATGATGATGCACGCATTGATCTATCCATCCATCCCTTTGCCGTAACGCTTAACGTTAGTAGGGTCGCGGGCATACCCCAGCTGATTCTGGGTGAGAGGCAGGGCACACCCTGAAATGGTTGCCAGCTAATCGCAGGGCACACACAAACAAACAACCATTCGCACATATTTGTTCTACATTGCAATGTGAGTGTTCATTGTTCTTAGAATTAGAGTTAACAGTTAATTGTTCTTAAAAAGGATGTATTGAATTAATCCATCCATCCACTTTCTGAGCCGCTTCTCCTCACTCGGGTCGCGGGCGTGCTGGAGCCTATCCCAGCTGATTCTGGGTGAGAGGCAGGGCACACCCTGAAATGGTTGCCAGCTAATCGCAGGGCACACATAAACAACCATTCACACATACGGACAATTTAGAGTCTTTAATTAATTAATTTAATTGATTTTTACCGTGGTATCTTTTCAGTACCGGTATTGAGGTACTTTATGCAGGTATAGTATCGAAGTCAGAATTTTGGTGTCATGACACCACTACTGCATATAATAGTGTGTACAATAGTATGTGTGTTTGGGGTATTTTAACCCTTTTTACATGCAAACAGTGATCAACCATCAATTAGGGCTGCATGATATTAGAAACAAATGACATTGAGATTTTTTGTAAACCTGCGATATACTGTATATTAACGTGAAATAATACAGGATCAGTGTTGAGAAAGTTTATTTTCTCCACGAACTAGTTCAAAGTTCAGTTCAAAGTTCAAAAGCTATTTGTTGTTCAAAGTTGGTCACTCCGCAAAAACGCTGCTCAAGCCAGACCTATGTGACAAGTGTATTGTTTCACCAAATTACTTAGTTCGAGGTTTTGCAACTGCTTGTAACGATAGCTTAGCAATTAGCTTTGACATTGTCCTCACCTATCCACTCCTCGTCCTCCCTTCAACACACTTTTGTAAGAAGCATAAAAATCTTTGAAATTTTTTTTTTAAAAATGTTGATGGCACAAAATGGAAGGATCTCTTACTGGCTCATGATGCTCCAATTCTACGTCATTTTGCTTTTTCAATGTTTAACTTTTTTATGCTATAAGAGAACACTTAGCTGAATTATGTATGCCTAAAATTCTCACTACATTAAGGTATGGAGGTGGTTTCTTGTTTATTCTGGCTTTTTACTGGCTAAAAAAAGCATGCGTTTCTACCTCTGTGTTAGTGTAGTAGGTGTTCCACGAGGACCTCAGTGACTCCTGGCCACCGATGTCCCACATGAGGAAGTGCGTGTTGTTAACCACAATCTCCTCCACGTTGCTGCCGATGGTGGGCGACGTATGCACCACCTCATTCATGGAGCTATGACAAAAACAATGAAAAACATTAATGTGATCGGTGAAACTTGTGTGCATGGCTGATTTTTTTGTACAAGCATGCCATTGGTTCACAATCTTCAAATCAAAATGGTTAACTTCCTGTTCAGATCCGGCCATGGGTCCTTGAGACTTTTTCGTGTGTCCTGATAAGCTAGACATGTCCACCAAATTTTGTGTCAATTGGCAAAATTTGTGTCATGGCTGTTTTTTATTGTTTTTTTATTTATTTTTTTAAACTAATTTTATAGCTGTGTACGAGCCAGGAATTCGACCTAAATTACCTCCTTCTAACCAAAAGGGGAGACTTTCTATTCCATACCGGCCATGGGTCCTTGAGAATTTTTCTTGCGTGTTGTTATGACAGACGTCTACCTAATTTTGTGTCGATTGGTGAAACTGGTGTGCCGGGGGCTGATTTTTTTTTTTCATTCTGATAAAGTACGAGCCCTGGAATTAAGACCAAAATGGCTTTTTCAAACCAAAATCGCCAACTTCCTGTTTAATTTTGGGCATGGGTCCAGGAGATTTTTTCCGTGTGTCCTGTTATGCTGGACTTGTCCACCCCATTTTGTGTTGACCGATGAAACTGGTGTCAGGGTCGTTTTTTTCTTTTTCGCACTAAATCCTAAAACGCCCCTAAAATCCATTCCTTTTCACAAGGATAGGCAAAAACTGGTGAAAGGGCAATTCATACTAGACAAACTCAAGGAAAAACTACTCACAACTGGTAAAGAATGGTGGTCTTGCCCGCGTTGTCCAAGCCGACAATGATGACTTTGTGCTCTGGAAGACAAAAGACAACACCGATTACAGCCTTCGCAGAGAATGTTACATCATGTTCCAATTAAACTTAGGCATTTGTTCTCCATTGTAGTATTTTGTGATTCTCACATATTACTTTTTCCTGGTAAAATTATTTTCTTTTGAATCACAAAAAAGTCTTATAATTTTATAACTTTATCCTCACACTACACCTTTTTTTTTCCTCATAAAATAATTTATAAAAAATTAAAGACATTAATAAAGACAACTATTTCCTTTGCGATACTGATGTTATTCTGATAAACTACTTTGTAAAAATCACAACGATCACTACTTTTTCCTCACGTTTTTGTTTTTCTTGAAATATTACGCCTTTTCAAAAATTACAAAATTACTATTTTTTTCTTGTAATATTGTGGCATTTTATTAACATCTTTTTTTCCTTAAACACAAAAATTACAAAAACGACCACCGTTTCCACGTTGTTTTGACATTATTCTCATAATACACCAACAATTTTCTCATTACATGGTTTTTAAAACACACACAAAATATACTTTTTCCTTATAATATTTTGACTTTATTCTCACAATATTGCTGACTAATGAATTATTATTTCCTATCCTATGAAATAATAAAATATAAAATTGGACATTCTGGAATTAATGGTCATTTTTCACAGGTTTACTAAAGACTTCTTGAATAATTCAATATCCCTCCTGTCAGTAATCGATAACCTACAAACTGGCCAATGACGGCCGATAGGAAAATTGTGATTTTGTGTGTGTGTCTGTGTGTTTTAGCTCGGGCCTGTTAGCATCACGTCGCTTCCGTCTTGAAACGCCGTAATTGTTCTTACCTTGATGGTTAAACAGTCTCCATAACTTAGTGAAAAGTATTCCCATGGCTGGAAAAGCAGCTGCGGCGCCTCGCAAAACTTGGAAGTTCCCTAGCGAGCTCGCTAGCCGGCTAGCCTAAATGCTAATTAGCTGTCAACGCGTCTAAACGCAAGCGCCATGCCCGATTTAACGCCATAAAGCGTGTTCATAAGCTCCCTACCGTCTGTGTCGGACACGTAGGAGGGGGGTTTTAAGGGTAAAAATGTATTATTTGGTGAAAAGGGAGCGGCGGTGCGGTGCTAGCGCGGTGGCTAACTTAGCAAGGTGTCAGCTGGTTAGCTGTCAGTTTTGCGCATGCGCAATGGGAAGCGTCCGCTGCATTGTGCACGCAAAAATGAGATGTCAATCATTTGAGTGCACACCAAAGGTGTCAAACACAAGGTCCAGGGGGGCCACGTACGGCCCATCATATTGTTTATGTGGCCCACTCAAGCAAATAGTGTCTACTTCGTGTTTATTGCTTAATGGATTTCTTCTTTCAATTTTGGCAAAAAAAAATCTGAAAATTGTAAACTGTTTTCACAAGCATCCCCCCCTCCCACTATATCCCTTGTGAGCATAAATTGAACAATAGTTGTATACTTAAACATTTTCTTTCCACTATATTCCTTCATTTTCTAACTTCAATTTATTGTTAAGAATATACATTTTTTTTTTTAAAAACAAATGTAGGGCCAATGGTTTATATGTAATATGGTGAGGTGACGACATTTTCTCAGTTGATATAAGCTCCCTGAGGAAAACTATAACTATGATGTGGCCTGCAAGTTTTTAAAATTACACCAAAAAAATCGCAAGATAAACAAACTAAAGTTAATCTAATAAAGATTAATTTCATTTAAAAAAAAAAACATAATGAGGGTAAAATCTGATTTTCTGTGTGAAATACATTTTAGAAAATCTCAATTTCAATTGTATTCATGCGTTTTCTCATAAAATACAAATATTACAAAACAATATTTCCCATGAAATATTTGCACTTTGATCTTGAAGTAGTGTAGTCCCACTTATAAAATATTTTTTAAACCACTTTTTTTAATTCCCAAGTGTTAAGACTTTATGCTCGCATTATTGACTTTTACGTCGTAAAATATTACATACTTATGACTTTTTCCTTTTAATATTTGCACTTAAATCTCTCAGTATTCCAATTTAAAGATTTTTTAATCACAAAAATGACTACTTTTTCCTGTAATATTTACAGTAGACTTTATTCTTGCAATACTGACTTTTTTAATTAACACAAAAATGACAAAATTACTTTTTTTCTTGTAATATTTGTACTCTGTTCTGACAGTAATAGCATTTATAAAAATAAAGAAATTACATCATATAGAAAAATCTTTTTTTCCTACAATACTTAGACTTTATTCTTGCAATATTGTGACTTTTTCTTGGTAAAATATTTTAAAAAATAATACTTTTTCCTTTAAATATTTGTACTTAAATCTCGAAGTATTGCAACTATAAACTGCCTTTTTTAAATCACAAAAAAATAAAAATAATTTCCCATAATAATTACACTTTAACCTTGCAATATTGTGTGTTTCTTTTGTTTAGTTTTTTACAAAATGACTTGTTTTTCCTTCTATTTTCACTTTGACCTTGCAATATTCCAGTTTATGAAATTTTTTTCAGGTCACAACAAAAGAAAATTTTCCATTATATTTATACTTTATTCTTCCACTATATTGCAATATTTTATTTTTACAAAAAAAAAAAAATCACAAAATGGCTACTTGGTTTCTCCTCATATTTTGACATTCCTTGCAATAGTCTAACCTTTTTTTTAAAATGACAGAAAATTACAACTTTTTCCTCATTCTTTTTAGTTTACTCTTATAATTTTATTTTGTCCCTCGTATTTTAACTTTATTCAGGCAATATTGTGAGAAAAATTACAAAAAGACTACCTTTTCTTAGCTAAATTTGTACTTTAATTTCACAATATTCCAACTTCTAAAATATTTTTCTAAATCAGAAAAAATTACCAACTTTTCCCATTACAATTAGACTTAATTCTTGCAATAATGTAATATTTTTTCCTCAGAAAATATTTTTTTAAATCACAAAATGACTACTTTATTTCCTCACAATATTTTGATGTTATTATGTCAACATTAAAACCAGTTTCTTGTAAAAAATTCTCATTATATTACAGTTTTATTAGCATAATTCTAGTGCAGTATTTCTGTTCAGTGTGACATTTTAACCATCCTTGGTGCAGCTACTCAGTGAATACACAGTACATGAATACAGTGGCACCTCAACTTAGGAGTTTTCAATACACGAGTCATTGCTCAACGACTTTTTGTCTTGAGTTGCGAGCGAAAATTTGAGTTAAGCGCACTAGGTATGGTGTCAGCGAAATTCACAAAGCAGTTTGGCAGATAGTAAACAATTGTTCAAAAGAGCTTTCAAGCTGTTTCTTGCCTTTCCCAGTTGATTAAAACAAAGAGAATTACACATGCATTTAACCAAACTTCATAACTTTGTCTTCGCTTAATGCTAACACACAATACAAAACGCCATTGATGGGCTAACAAAACTACCAACGATGTTGCTGTAGTTATAACCTTTTTTTTCTTGTAATTTTTTTTGATATGTCTTGTAGTATTCTGATCATTCTTAATTTTTTTTAATCATTCCTGTAAGCCTTGGGGTTTTCTTTTTCCTATTATATCACAACTGGCATATAATGTGTTGTTTTTTCTTTTAACATTATGACTGTATCATTTGATGTTTTTCACATAAAATTTGGACTTCATACTTGGAAAATTCTTTGGAAAGTCTTTTGTTTTATTGTAAACTTTGGAACACAACCTCTTTCATTATTGATAACTATTTAGGCCTACTAGGCACCTGTATTTTAATGTTGCTCATTTTAGTGCGACTTGGAACGGCAATTACTTTTTTGGGTGCTACTTGGTGTAAAAAAATTTAGAAGCACTGCTGTAGAGCGTTATTTTTCTTAGTTAAAAAAAATTCATTTTTTGGAGAGTTTTTTGTGTATGTGTGGGGGGGGGGGGGGGGGGGGGGGCTGGAACGGATTAATGGGATTTCCATTCATTTCAATGGGGAAAATTGATTTGATATACACATGATTTGAGTTACGAGCGTGGAAGGGATTAAACTTGTAAATCAAGGTGCCACTGTAGACGAATATTAATGCCTACAACTTGGTAATTGTCCAAATGAGTCAACAGTAAGCGTATTTCTATATAAAAACACTCCAATGATGTCACTTTGCTGTGCTTATTTATATACTGTATGTATATTTATATATATAAAAAAAAACATGCTCTGCGTTATATTGCTAAGAAAATAAATAGTATCTATATAACAACATACTTTATTACTGTATCAAGACTATCATTCCACAGGCTATCATTATCTTGTACAAGGGGCTTTCATTCAAAGCCTGCGGCCTGGCTTGCGATGAGGGTGATAAGAGTCCTGGTAGGGGTCTTGGAGGTACGGCTCCTCCTTCACCAGAGGAGACTGGTCGCAGCTGGGCTGGGAACCCGACGAGATCCGGTGGAGACCAGTCCTAACCCTCTCATTCTGCACGTTTTGGTCAGCTGGCATCAGGCTGCTGCGACGCTCCACTGGCGACATCGTGTTGGGTGTCGGGAGGTTACATTTGCGTAATTGGGCCTGTTTGGATGCAAAGAACAAGTTTTTTGGAGCGTCTGCGCATGCTCGGTCTTAATATAAATGCATGGTGACATCATTGTTTACGCACTTGAAAATATGGGGGCGTCCTACCAGAGCTGGTCTGCGACAGATGTTTTTAACTACTTGTAACTTGTTTTTAATCAAGCAGTTGCTTTTATAAAAGTGTAAAAAATATTGAAACTACTGTGCTAAATAGATGACTGACCTCCATCTTGGTCAATGACGTGAAGTTTACATCGATCTGCGCATGTCACACGTCTGTAAAACGGCTGTTCTGATTAAATCTAGTGACCCACGGAAATACCAGATCAGAATAGATCACGTGTCATGTAAACAGTTGACCAGAGAGCTTCAATCGGAGTGATTTCAATCAGATTGACAAAAAAGTCTGCACACAAACCTGGCTTATAATTAATTAATGTAATATTACAATTTTATCTTTTAACATATTACGACTTTAGTCTCATAAAATGACAACAACTTTTGCCTGGCTTTTCTGACTTAATTCTCTTATAATCATGATTTTGTTTCTGGTAAAATGACGATTTGGTTGAGTTTGACCTGAAAGACGGCTGCAGGATACGGCAAGAGGGCGCCGGCACTCAGGTTGCGTGCTGGCATGCTGTTGAGTGCTGGGGCGTGCGTGGCTCGCCAATACGCCTCCAAGTAGTCAGCTAGGTGCTCACAGGCGTCCTCCAGCTGGTTCTCGTCCAGGATGATGTCAAACATCTCCTGTCGCACGGGACGGGACGAGTGAAAATGACGGTGAAAAACGACGCCAAAAAAGGACGGAGAGAAACCGTGGCCACTCACCGAAGGACACTGGGAAAGTTTTTCGGCCGCCACCAGCTGCACGTTCAGGTGTTTGCTTTGAGATTTTCCCCGAGACTTGATCAAACGCTGGAGGACCTAAAAGGTGTGCAAACAACAATCAGCATCCGGAGCCACTTTGTGCAGACTTTCCTTTAAACTCACCTTGGGCGAGGACACTTTGACGTGAACCAGGATGGGTGCCAACGAGGTCTTGATGAGCTGCGCTGGGTGATTGACCGTGTCGGCGTCCAGCACGACCAACTGCAGCAATCGCGCCAGCTCGAAAATGCGCTCGATCTCGCTCTGCACCTCAGCTATGCAAGCACCAAAGACATATCAAAGACACCTCATAAACAATCCAAGACAAGTCAGACATATGAAAGATACATCAGGGACATCTCAGACTCGTCCAAGACACATCAAAGAGACCCCAAAACACATTAAAGAATGAAAAAATAAAAAGGTAAATAAGACACATCAAAGACTAATTTCAAAACACATCAAAGACACAGTCAAGACAGACGCAAGATACGCAAAACCTATCAAGACACCTCTAAGACAACCAAATACATATCATATCAAAGACAATTTAAACACACCTAAGACAACAGAGACACACCCCTAAGACACAAACAAGATGCTTTAAAAACACCGAAGACACATCCAAGCCAGAATTAAAGACACCCAAGATACATCAAAGACACTTCTAAGATACCAGGCATCCAAGAAACATTTAGGCCATCACAAAGACACGCAAGGCATATCAAAGGCACATTCAAGCTACAACAAACACACGTCTAAAAGACATCCAAGACAACTCCAAGATTCAGCAAATAAAACATCCCAGTCATTTTTAAGACACCTCTCAAGTAAGATGTCTCAAAGACACCTCAAAACACAGCTAAGATATCTCCATGACATAGATAAAAGGCAATTCCAAGACACCGCTATCTAAGACATCTCAAAGGCAGATCGAAGCCAGATCCAAATCAAATTAAACAACAATGAAGCTACACCCAAGACAAATCCACGATATGTCAAGACACATCAAAGAGACAAATCCCTCCTGAACATTAACTGCATTTTAAAGACACTTCCAAGTTATCTCAGACACTTCAAAGAAACACCAAAGACATCAGACATCTTAAGATTTCTCCAAGACACATCAGACCCCACAAACAAACATCAAGACACACCAAAGACACTCTGAGACACACGCACATCATTGAGTGACGGTGTTACCGATGCTGGCGTTGCGGGTGTTGGACCGGTCAATGATGGCGCGCTTACTGGGATTGTTTAGCACTGATCTCTTGGCTAGCGATATGTCGGCCGTGACCCTGGTGATGGAGATCCTGCCAACGCAAGACAAACTGCGCCGGTCATGTGATGGCTCCATCACATCACCTCAAAGACAAGTGCACGGGAGGGGTTTACCTGCCGTCGAACCTGTGCTTCAGGAAGTCGAATAGCGCCTTCTGCATCATGTCGGTCACCTGCAGACAGGGAAGGCGCATGTGTGTGTGTGTGTGTGTGTGTGTGTGTGTGTGTGTGTGTGTGTGCAAGTTTCATTTTCATATAATTTGATCAGTAACGGCATAGACACACCCCACTGAATTTTATTTTGAAAATCGATTAATTTTACTGATATGAGTATTTGTATTATTTGCAGTTGTAATCAGTCAAAAGGTAATAATGGTTTCTAAAAATAAAAAAATAAATAAAATAAAAATAAGTTCTGTACACATTCATTGCCAAAATTTCTTTTCTGTATGTATCCCTCATAAAATGTTTTCTGAAGATGCTAACTCCATTTTTGGATATATAGGATTTTCCCCCTATTAATTAACATGAGTTTTCCATGAAAAGTAATGCAAATGCATCTTATTGTGTTGAGTTCCTTTGCTTCTTTTTTTTCAAATGTCACTCAAGCTTTCTTTACCATTAATGCCACTGGTGGGAGCCTCATTACGTTGTTGCAATACACGAGAGGGATCAATGATCTGAAGTGCCAGCATGCGGCAGTCATTTTGCATTCACACAATAGCAGACAGCAAAATAGATGGTGTTATTTCTGAGGTATGTATGAATTTGTGGCGATATCAGAACTATTGCATGTCTTTACCGTTATCACGAATGTATAAAGACAAGAGTGTAATGGGTTTAATGAGTACTTAGGATCATCATGAAGGGCAACACATAAATTGTGCGACTGCTATGAAGCTGTTTATGTCTTTACCAGTATACAAGAAGTGAATTTCAGTGGACCACCACCAATTGTTCTGTCAACAAAGCTGTGGCAAAACTGGACTTGCTTATCATTGTTTATGATTTTCCCATTCAAGTTGAAGAAATCTTGTTCAGATTCCATTTGCACTGGACTGCCTTGAAATGTGTGTATTTATTTCTTGGTTGTCTTAACCATTATGGCCTCAAATTTGAAATCATCAATAACTTTTTGAAAACAGGACTTCAAGCATGGCTGTTTCAGACATTGAAACATATGAAACCAGTTCAGGGTGTACCCCGCCTACCGCTCGAAGATAGCTGGGATAGGCTCCAGCAGCCCGCGACCCTAGTGAGGATGAGCGGTGAAGAAAATGGATGGATGATGATGATGATGATGATGATGATGCGGTCCTACCTCATAGCCTTTAAGCGACGGGCCCACCAGGACCACCGGCCTCATGGACGGGACCACGTCATACGGGGGGGCGTGCTCAGCCTAAACAGGAGACATGTTATACTATATTTGACCACAAATGTGCAATATATGTGCACAAAAATCCCATAGTGCCACAAAAGATGTATTTTGGCTCAGAAAAAAATTAATACTATGGCACCCGAACACAAAATATTCTCACAGAAATGCTGCATTTGGACATAAATATGCAATATTTTTGTGCAAAAATGTAATATTACCACCCGAAAATACAATATTCAGGCACAAAATGGAATGGGTGCTCATCAAGTTTTTTTTTCGCACAAAAAAATGCTATACTTTTTACCAAAACATGATATATTGTCAAGAAAATGGTCCATTTAATGACAAAACTGCAAAATTGTTCACATAAAATGCAATATTTGTGCACAAAAAGTGAAGGGTGTTCACCAAAATACTGTACTTTGCTCCCAAAAAGCATATATTGTAGTAACAATTACATATTTGGCCAGAGAAGTGCAATGTTTGTGCACAAAAATACAAACCCCAATTCCAATGAAGTAAAACATAAATAGAAACAGAATACAATAATTTTCAAAGCCTTTTCAACCTATATTCAATCGAATACACTACAAAGACAAGTTATTTAATGTTCAAACTGATGAACGTTGTTTTTTTGCAAATATTCTCTCATTTTGAATTTGATGCCTGCAACGGTCTCCAAAAAATAAACAGGGACAAAAATCTTCAATTATTACAGTAGAGTAGTAAAATAAAGTTCAGAATGTAAAAATAATAACAATAAGACCAATACAAATGAAATATTCCAAACATTAAAAAAACAGATTTAAAAACATTTCAAAATAAAAATCAAAGTTACACTCACCACTTTTTGTTTCTGCTTCCCTGTTGATGACAAGAAAATCTGAATGAGGAAGGATCACAAAAAATAACAACAAACTGTGCCCCCACCACTTGAGAACAGACCAGATCCTGTAGGACCAGAGCAGATAAAACCAGCTAAGACTGGATCAGACCAGTTAACAACACCAGATCAGACTGGTTCAAACCAGTCTGGACTGACCTGCACTGTTTGGTGTACTCTTGAAGGTTCCTGACATGATGTCTCCTAAACTGGACGACGAGTTCCCGCTGGACTTGTTGTGACTGCTGGACCATAAGTCACAAAAAAAATAAACAAATAGAAGCCTTGTTTTATTGTAATAAAGTTATTGTAAAGGAAGAACAAGGGAGTGACCCCTGGAAGCGTCCTTTCTTGCTGTCGTGTTGCAGGCGAATGTTTTCCAGCTTGAGAGGACTCGGAATGAAGCCGACGTCGCACCCTTCCTTCACCAGCCGACCGAGCCACCACTCATTGCTGTACTTCTGCACAATCAAACACAAAAATAGGCCACTTTGGTTTTTTTCTCAACATTATCGTTTTCTTTTTTTACAAATTTAAACTTTGGTTTAGAATTATTTTGTTTTTGTTGAAAACCTATAAATTGTTGTAATGAAAAAATTTTTTTCTTGCACATATATATATATATATATATATATATATATATATACTGTATATATTATTTTATTCTTGAAAATGTAAATTCTTTCTAAAATATACAACTTTTTTCTTTTGTTTCATCTTGAAATGGACATTTTTTTACTTTATAGATAACTGACTTTTTTCCCATAAAAAAATAAAACATTTGTCTCCAAAATATCTGACTTTTCTTGAAGTACAAGCTTTGCTTCGAAATTATACTTTTTTTTTTTTTTTTTTTAGACTAAAAGTGCCTTTTTCCCTTCAAAATACAGAAATGCGTTTGAATTTCAGAAGTAGCGTGTAAGACCGCCGCTCCCAAAATGCCCGATTAATTGATCATACATGCAAAAGTGTTCCTCAACTTACATGGCTTGTTTGTTCTATTTTGATCAGCTCTGGTGCTCCTTCGTGTCCGCACCATAACGCTAAAGGCACGCCCCCAGTAGGTATATAGCGCCGGTCAAGCCAGCCTCCACCCGTAAAGTAGCAATCAAGCCAGCCGCCCCTAATTTTGTTCATACTAGGCATTACGGTAATAAATTGCCAACTCGCGGCGAAAGCCACCTTCAAAATAAAAGCTTCCCAATAATACGGACGTCAATGTTCTTCGGTTAAGGAATGCAACCAGCAAGGTTAATTTGAATCTTGAGATGCATTAACAAATGTAGTTTATTAGTTTTCGGAGACTTTTATTTTGAAATACAATATCAGATCTTCATCAAACCTCTTTTAGTGGAGTCCTTGGTGGTCTGGCAGCGCCTCGCATGGCAGCAGTCGCCCATTGGTTTATGAATGTGTGTGTGAATGTGAGATAAATGTATGTAGATAAAGTGCTATATAAGTGCAGTCCATTTAACATTTATTTTTCCTAAGATATCAAATAAACTACATTTTTTAATGTATCTCAAGATTCAAATGAAATTTGCTGGTTGCATTCCTTAACCGAAGAGCACTGACGTCCGTATTATTGGGAAGCTTTTATGTTTGCGACCTATTTCCGTAATGCCTAGTATGAACAAAATTAGGGGCAGCTGGCTTGACTGCTACTTTACGAGGAACTGAATGAGGCGAGGAGAGAAATGGAACATTGGGTATCCGAGAGACCTTGCGGAGCTGTGAATTGCAAACAAAGGCTTTTGTAGAAAGTATTCAATAAATACCAGTTGGCGTGTTCAATACTTTTTCCCTGTGTCATTTCATTTCATACAACTTAATTTCTGAGCTAATTTGTTCTACTTTCTGTGTATGTATGGGTTACTAACATCTGGTGCAAAATTCATGTCAATAGCACCTTTGGAAATACATTTAGTGAGAAAAATGGAGATATGTTAAATACTTATTTCAGCCGCGCACGCACACACACACGCACACACACACGTGCGCACACATATAGGGTGTACCCCACCTCTCGCCCAAAGTTAACTGGGATAGGCTCCAGCACGCCCACGACCCTAGTGAGGATAAGCAGTCAGGAAAATTCTAATTCAAATTCTTTACATTCTATTTAATTATGTTACTGATCTATGTTTTTATACAGTACAACACTGAAGAGTATAGTTTCTCTTCTTAAAAATCACCCCAAAATGGCATTTCCATTAGTTTCATTGGAGAAAGATGATTTGAGAAGCAAGTTTCTTGAGTTACGAGCATGGAACGAGTTAAACTCATAAGGCACCGCGGTATTAGTACAGTATAATATTCTAATTATTTAATATTATATGAAAATATAAGACTTTTCTTCTGGAAAGTAAGCTACTTTTTAATCTGTCAATGTATTAGTCCACCCACACACAGGCAAACAAAGAGGTGGCGGCGCACCTCTTTAATGTGGAGAAAATCGTTGGCATCAAAGGAGACGGCCGTGCCTTCCACAGGGACGTCCTGGTCCAGAGCGCCGCAGTAACTGACGTTTGTCCTCACGGCAAACGCCACCGCTTTGCTCTGCCACACATCACAGCATACCAAAGAAACTCACACGACAAGATAAGATAAGGTGAGATAAGATAAGGAAGCGCCACCGGTGTAGCTCAAGTTTGGACCTTGGCCCTCTCCAGCTGGAGCTGGGCCTGCTGCTCACGCTCCTGCTTGCCGCCCTCCTTGTCCTCCTCCAGGGAAACGTCCGAGTCGGACGGTCGGCTCGTGTGGGAATCGCTAGAACCCTGCAAAACCACAGATGAAAAAGGAAAAGAAGAAGAGGAAGAACCAATGAGGAGGAAGAACCACAGAAGAACAAGACGAGCAGTGAGCTGATGTTTATTTCATGACGGGTGTACTTTCATGTGGCGAATCAAAGTGTGGACACACAAAAGCGGCCAGTACCGGCCCTATCGTCGACAACCTGCATTGCCATGACGACCGTCAGCCGCCATGTCAGGGAAGAATGTGCCCTTAAAAGTCTTCAGGACGCTGCAATATGAAACAGACGCTAATGTGCATCTGACAATGAGCAACTTTCATCCGGCAGCACAACTTTTAACCGGCACCACTTTCATCCATCCATCCATCCATTTTCTGAGCCGCTTCTCCTCACAAGGGTCACGGGCATGCTGGAGCCTATCCCAGCCATCCTGGGGCAGGAGGCGGGGTACACCCTGAACTGGTTGCCAGCCAATCGCAGGGCACACATAAACAAACAAGCATTCACACTCACATTCACACCTACGGGCAATTTAAAGTCCTCAATTAACATACCATCTGGCACAAATTTCCGCCTGTACAAACTTTATCAAGCACAATTTGCATCCGGCACCACTATTATCTGGTGCCTTTTCTATTCAACACAACCTCTATCCTCTAAAAACTTTTTATACCAAGTCCCACCTCCAAAAATACTTAACTCTCCTAGTACCATTATCATGACCAACATTAAAATACAGTAACGTAGTAGGTCCAAGTGTTTGTCAAAAATGATGCAGTTTTATTTGTGTGTATATTATTGTAAGCACACTCTTAACAGTATGCAGTTCAAACATTAACACTGCGCTTCAACATAGGAAGAGGAAAAACTACGACTTAATGTTTAAATGAAAACCTTCGAAATAAAACCCCAATTCCAATGAAGTTGGGACGTTGTGTTAAACAAATAAAAACAGAATACAATGATTTGCAAATCATGTTCGACCTGTATTTAATTGAATACACTAAAAAGATATTTAATGTTCAAACTGATAAACTTTATTATTTTTAGCAAATAATCATTAACTTAGAATTTTATGGCTGCAACATGTTCCAAAAAAGCTGGGACAGGGTCATGTTTACCACCGTGTTACATCACCTTTTCTTTTAACAACATTCAATAAACGTTTGGGAACTGAGGACATTAATCGTTGAAGCTTTGTAGGTGGAATTCTTTCTCATTCTTGCTTGATGTACAGCTTCAGCTGTTCAACAGTCCGGGGTCTCCGTTGTCGTATTTTACGCTTCATAATGCGCCACGTTTTCAATGGGAGACAGGTCTGGACTGCAGGCAGGCCAGTCTAGTACCCGCACTCTTTTACTACAAAGCCATGCTGTTGTAACAAGTGCAGAATGTGGTTTGGCATTGTCTTGCTGAAATAAGCAGTGGCGTCCGTGAAAAAGACGTTGCTTGGATGGCAGCGTATGTTTCTCCAAAACCTGTATGAACCTTTCAGCATTAATGGTGCCTTCACAGATAAGATGTAAGTTACCCATGCCATTGGCACTAACACAGCCCCATACCATCACAGATGCTGGCTTTTGAACTTTGCGTCCATAACAGTCCAGATGGTTCTTTTCCTCTTTGGCCTGGAGGACACGACGTCCACAATTTCCAAAAAACAATTTGAAATGTGGACTCGTCGGACCACAGAACACTTTTCCACTTTGCATCAGTCCATCTTAGATGAAACTCGGGCCCAGAGAAACTGGCGGCGTTTCTGGGTGTTGTTGATAAATGGCTTTTGCTTTGCATAGTAGAGTTTCAAGTTGCACTTACGGATGTAGCGCTGAACTGTATTTACTGACATTGGTTTTCTGAAGTGTTCCCGAGCCCATGTGGTGATATCCTTTACACATTGAAGTCTGTTTTTGATGCAGTGCTGCCTGAGGGATCGAAGGTCACGGACATTCAATGTTGGTTTTCGGCCTTGCCGCTTAAATGCAGTGATTTCTCCAGATTCTCTGAACCTTTTGATGATATTATGGACCGTAGATGATGAAATCCCTAAATTCCTTGCAATTGTACGTTGGGGAACATTGTCCTTAAACCGTGCGACTATTTTCTCACGCAGTTGTTCACAAAGAGGTGTAGCTCGCCCGATCTTTGCTTGTGAATGACTGAGCAATTCAGGGAAGCTCCTTTTATTCCCAATCATGGCACCCACCTGTTCCCAATTAGCCTGTTCACCTGTGGGATGTTCCAAACACGTGTTTGATGAGCATTCCTCAACTTTCTCAGTCTTTTTTGCCACCCGTCCCAGCTTTTTAGGAATGGGTTGCAGCCATAAAATTCTAAGTTAATGATTATTTGCTAAAAACAATAAAGTTAATCAGTTTGAACATTAAATATCTTGTCTTTGTAGTGTATTCAATTAAATATGGGTTGAACATGATTTGAAAATCATTGTATTCTGTTTTTATTTTTGTTTAACACAACATCCCAACTTCATTGGAATTGGGGTGTATAATAGTTAAATGAAAATGTTACTTAAATGTTTAAAAATGTCACTGATTGTGTAGTGGTACACTCCCCTGACTTTGGTCCGGGAAGCGTGGAACACCCCGAGACTAAAGTAATGTGGCCCTGATAGCGCTGTAGTGGTTCGTGTAGCGTGACACTTGAGGTTTATCTTCGCTTCTTTTTGTGTCTGAAGACTTATCACAGGGGGGTTCAAAGGTTAAAGCATTCTTGTTTGATAGTGTCTGCTAGCACGCGTTACTACACTAACCAGCGTTCTCTAAAAAGAACACGCATGCTTTGTTGTGATCTCATCAACAGTGACTACTTTTATTCTTTGTGAATTATTTCCTCCAATGAGTACAAGAACCACTTATTTCCTCATTGACACAACATTATTTTGCAGTACTACAGACTTTTTTTTGTTTTTTAGTAAACTTGCGACATTAACACTTAAAATGTTTGTCTCGCTTCTATAGAATCTGATATTTTGCATTACTCTTCAAAACATTCATGGGAAATTACTAATTCTTTTGCAGTAAACTTGAGAATTTTTTCATTAATTTTTTAACTCTCCTAAAATGATTTTTTTCCCTTGCAAATTGACCACTTTTGCATTATTTAAAAAAAACTGATCTTGTAAAAATGACATTTTTAAAGAGTAAATTGAATAATTTGTATTGCAAAGCAGTATTACAATTTTCTCTCATAAAATTACAACTTTGCTTTTGTAAAATTACTTTATTACTTCCTCTGGGACTGTTATTACTCATGAAAAGTATTTTTCTTAATCTTTGTAATACACCTTTTTATTGAATTAAAAAATAAGACTATTCTAGCTATATCCACCCCCCCAGGAAATAACAACCTTTTGGAAGTAAAATACAGTCTCTATGCTCAGAAGATTCAGACTTTTTTCTTTTAAAAATACAGCTTTATTCTGATACTATCACAACTTCATTCTCCTATGAAAAATGCTTTATTTTCACAATATTGTAACTTTTTCATGAGAAATAAAAAAAATTTTGTAGTAAAGTAACATTATTTACACAATATTATGACTTCTCCTCACATACAATTCTGACAAAATGGCCCTTATACTCCTTCATAAGAAAAAGTTTGGACGTGACTCTTCTTTCATACACAACTGTTTGTGTGTGACCATGTATTATTTCTAAATGAGTTTGTAGTTATGACATCAAGAAGACGTCAACATGCTTCAGACTCACCGCCTCCCAGTCATCAAATCCATGCAGGTGCAAGTTGGCAAACATCTACAAGGAAACTGTACTTCCTCCACACACGCACAACACAAGAAGAGGAGGAAGAAGAACAACAATGTATTTCCCTTGTTCTTGAGTGAAGGCAGTGTTGCCTCCCCGCCAGCGGACAATCTGACTATGCACTCGGCAGCATGGCGACATACTGTGTCCTCATTGACTGAGGAGGAGGAGGGACAAACGTGTAATTTTTGTGTGCATGTGTGTGCAAATGTGTGCGTGCGAGTGAGTGAGTGACAAAGCAAGAGCTCTGCTCATTCTGAGTGATGCTTCAGTTGTGGTCATTAACAAAGATACAAAAATCAAAATCTACAATAATATAAAATACAAGACCCCACAGCTATCACTGAAATCATTTGAAACTGACAAGCGATTGGTTGATTAATAGAATTGCATACTTTGATTTTCCTGAACACATTAATGGAGTTTTCATTGATTCTCAGTCAGTGGTTTCAGACATTATATACAAAGTACCACATAGTAAAATACTTGGCTCTCCAAGTACCACGATTATCACCAACATTAAAATACAGACGTGTACTAGGCCTATTTATTTGGATAATGTACTGTATTTTTGTTTAAAAAAAAAAAAAAAAAAAAGCTTAAGCCACTGCAACATTATGCACATTTAATTCAGTGATTCCTGCACGTAGTACGAGAGGGAGCCCATGTACTGTATCACTGGTGGTGAACTACTGGTCTAGGTGAACGGAATGATTTTCAAGAAAGTGAAGGGAAAGTTTACATATATATACCCTTTAAGCACTTTTTATTTTAGTCGACTAACTCTACTGCAGTTTTCATTGACTATAATCTTATGGCATTTCGTCAACTAAAAACTAGACTAAAAGTAATACAATTTAGATGACAAAATTTTGACTAAAACTAAATATTTTAGTCTCAAGACTGACTAAAACTAAATTGAGGCTTAAACATAAACATACTGTTACGCGGAGGCTAAAGAAAAATCGTAGAAAAAGTAGCATTCATTTTTCCAAAGTAGTAGTATTTGATTTACAGTTGACAGTTGAGCGTAGCATGGTTTCAGCACATTCAGCGTTTGCTGAGATGAGAGAATTGATTAGATGTGTCACTGTTTTAAAGACTCATTTTTTGATGCTTATACTATTTTTTTTTTTACTATTCAAATTTGACAGGGTTGTTAACAACAATCTTCTCTGTGGTGTGTCAGATTTAGAAGACATTTATTTTCACTTTATTGGGACTTTTCAAAAAAGGGGTTCCAACAATGTGTGCGTCTGTGTAGTGTATGCAAAGAAAAGAACATGGTACCTACCGTGAAACGACCAGCAGGCTCAGTTATGTTCTGAGGCATTCACCGATCACAGGAAATGCCACTAAGTCAATAAATATGTGTATATACTTGCATTCATACAATTGATGTAGAAAGTTCTATAGCAAGTTAATGTGTAGGATTTTGACAATGTAGTGTATATTGAAGTATTTAAATGAGGTATGGATCTTAAAGGTCCCTATTTCCCTAAAAAGCGGATTTTATATACTTTTTTCGCTCAAGAAAATGAAACTGGCAGTCATTTCCAATAACATCAATCCATTTTGGAGCGATTGGTAAATAATTAACTGCCTTTGGAACGCCCCCTTTTCATCTGCTGGGAGTAATCCCCTCACCTCCAAAACGACAACTTTTCAGGAAATTAAAAAAAAAAAAAAAAAAAAAAAGACAGTTTGCTTGAGTTTCCAATCACCACTGTGTTCAAGTTGGTATTATACCTTATATTGCTGTCATTTATTGTAGCACTCTGGCTGAAAATCAAGTATTTAATCAGAAAATGAGCCTAAATATATTACTGCAGACATCATTTGAAAGTACAGAACTTCTCTATGGGATAAATGCCATTATTCAGAAAATTAGATAGGCCCTTAAATGTACATGGTACCTGTCTGAGGATGAAGCTGGTGGACGTGGTGCTGCCATCCGATCGCTTCAGCCGACTCCTCCTGGAGTACGTACCGCCATTCACCTGAAGCGCAAGAAATGCAAAGGGGACACTTTCATACAGTAACAAACTGGGGGGTAAAATAAATAAATAAATACAATAATAATAATTTTAAAAACAATCATAAAGTGGAGAAAATGCCAAACAATTCAGAAACAGCTCAACTTTTAAGTTTAGTCACAAATGTCATGGATTCTATCTATTCTTTGCGACAACTGCAAGTTTGCATCTTACGATATTTCTGATCTATGTGAAGCAAAGGACCGAAAACATCAATCTGAAACAAATGTTTTAAAATGGGCAAACATATAAGTTACTCATCGTCATAGTTGCTAGTTAGAATCTTACAATGTTTCCAATCTATTTAACTATATCTATACAAAGGATCGAAAAAGTCATACAAAAAGTTGGACTTGGGGAAACTGCAAACTAAATCTGACAAATTTCACTTTTAATTTACTTATCGTGAAAGTTGCTAGTTAGCGTCTTACGATATTTACGATTGATGTAATGATACGTAAAGGATCAAAAAGGAAATATTTTTTGGGTTGTTGTAATTGGTGAAACCGCAAAGGGAATTAAAAACTGCAATCACATTTTTTGCCATCATGTGATAGTTGGTAGTTATATGTGATATTTACTACTATCTATTTAACAATACGCAAAGGGTACAGGAGAAGCAAGTTAAATTAAAATTGTAATTTAAATACAAACAAAAAAAATAAGTTTTTAGCATCACAAAAGATCATTTTGAGTTAGCACCTTCTAATATTTTTTCAAATTTAACAACGGACAAGTCATATTTTTTTTATAAATTATACTGTGCCTCATGATATTTTTGATTCATCTAGCTAATATGCACAGGATCGAAGTAACTCGAACTTTAACTAACAAATTGACTCTCGAAGTGAATTAGAAACAAACCAGCAGCAGTTTACGTTTTTTGTTGTTAGCGTGCTGTTTTTTCCTGTTTAATGACGTAAAATTGAGGGGAAACTATTGACTAAATTAGAACCGCTCCAATTTGAGTCCCATTTTTGCTATTGCTAAGAGTCATGACGGCATAACTCGTTATCATATCCAGTCTTTAATATGTTGATCAGGAGCTTTTGTGGTCTTTGCCAGTGAGCATCACTATCCAGTGATCTACTTTGAAGTGAGAGGGGGGTCTGCACCTGAGCTGGTGGGGTGACAGTAGGGAGGTTTGGAAGGGGCGGTGATTCATGGCCTCCCCTCTTCTTGCCCCAGAAAAAAAAGATGCTTTACTGTATGCAGCCAAAATTGCATCCCACTTCATTAGGTACACCTTCAAATAGAAATAGTGCCTTTGCAAGAGCTGTTCCTAATATTTTGACCACCTTATTCAGTATTGTACAAGTGCGCATTGAATTCTTACATCAGATCTCGTGACAGCGTTTACTGCACAAATTAACACACTCAAATACCAATATTAATAAAAACATAAAATTTGCATTTAAATATTGTGAATGCACCTGGAAGGCGGACTTCTGCGCACCGTCGGCTGGCCCGTGTCTGCCGTAGATGTGCCGGGACATGCCGGCCAGCTCGTCGGTCCAGGGTGGAGGCTGCCGCTCGGCGCCGCCCCACTCGGGCGCCGGTTGCCCGGCGAGAGAACCAGATGCCACCGCCGGCTCCAGTTTGGCTCCGCGAGGCGTCGGTTCCGCCCTGACAAAGCTGAGAGAGAGCGTCTCCGTTCGTGCGTTCGTCTGCTGCTGCTGCGCAGAAAGACGCTGAGGGGGGAAAGTGCCAGCAAGCCCAGCCCCACTGCTCGCGATGCGTTCACTGACCGCACGAAATATCACCAGTTTTAAAACACGAATCGAACACAGCGCAAAAATAACAATCGTCCCATCCATCCATATACTTCGTGATGCGTTCACTGACCACATAAAATGTCACTGCTTCAATTCAACACACGTGAAATCATCACAGCATACAAAGACCGAGTGGCGATGCATTCACTAAGCACAGGAACCATCACGAATTAACTTGGATATAATACCTCTCAGTTCAGTTTGGTTTTTTCAACCAATTCCAGTCTTGACACATTAACTTAGCACGGGAAATATCAACTGAATTAAATTCCTAAAAAAATTTTGGGTTGTTGTTTGTACAATTTCAGTCATGATGCGTGCGCCTATTACAGAAAATATCAGTACTTCTACTGAACATTATATACATTTTACAGTTTTTTTTACAATTCAAATTTTTGGAACATCACATATCACTAATTCCACTATTTTCTTAAAATAATAATTTATATTTGGTGTTCGCTTACCATGGGAAATGTCACTACTTAACGTATACAGAAAGTTTTTTTTTTTTTTTTTAAACAAATTCAGTCGTTATGCGTTCACTTACATCAGAAAATACCGCTGCACTTATTGAACGTAATACATTTGAAAAAACCAAAACCTTTTTAAAAAAATAAATAAATAAATTTCATCATCATGCGTTCACTTACCACAATGCAAATTCGAAAAAAAAAATCACCATGTATGAACTATTTTTAAAGGGATAGTACAGTGTACAGGGTTTTTTTAGGAAAGAAAAAAACCTTTCAAATGAAACAATTGGATAACTAAAAACATTTTTACAAGAATTTTTGTAAAAAAAAAAAAAAAATTTCACCAATTGGCAAAAAAAAGAAAAGAAAAAAATGGATACAAAAAATTATGTATTGCACACTTCCAGTTCCACCCAGTAAATCTAATCATAATCTGCAACCACCATAATTGAGTCACACCTAAAACATTTTCCAATCAATTAGTTGTAATATTCCTGCTTCAGATCAACTCTCATATTGAATGTACTGTTTCGCGAGGTATCTGAAGGCAACACCAATTCTCACTTCTTCCCATTTGAAGCCTTTTAAAAAAATGTCCCACTCACAAAAGGCAGCAGCTGCGACACAGGTGGCAAACGATCTTACGGAAGAACCCCGTCGTGCGTGGTCGTGAAGGAAAGAGCTAAGGACGATGACACAATCTATAAAAAGGTCACGACACAAATAAATGATGACCGGCTAGCGAACAGCCATCTTAGACGTGCACCTGTACTAACGAAACAGTCACACTACAGTTTATTTTTTATTACCTGAAAGAACATATTTAAAGTTACAAAAGGATAAAAGAGTACTTTGATGGAATATATACATTTATTATTATTAATGATACACAAGCAGTAGCAGCACACCTGTGTGAGGCTTGTATCGATACGCAGGTGAACAAGGCATCCAGTGGTAAATACACGTGTACAAAGCTAAGGTGCGACTGTACATGGAAAATATACATAAGAATCAAGTCACTGTACAGCAGGGGGTACAAAATGGGTAGCAGTTGATTTTTATCCGGGTTGACAATTGCTTTCGACACAAAATGGAGGGCGAAGAGGAGAGTGTCAGGTTTTGAAGCCTCTTTCAATTTCCTGGAAACACTGCTTGAAAGGGGCTTCGAAAGCTGGATGATTTGCAAGTCGCCTTCAACACTGCCCACAGTTTCATGTCGGTACACAAAGCTGTGAAAAAGTTCGTTCTGTGCCAGTAGCTTACATAATTGCGTCGGGGTGGAGAAAAAGAAAGTCTGTAAAGTTTAAAAGTCTGTAAAAAAAGACAGTTTTGATGGCAATGTGAAAGGGGCTTCAGATAACTTGAAAATATGCGGGTCAACTTCAACACAACCGTTCTGTGTTGGCACCTTACACGTACTTCAACGACACAGTTTTGTGTTGATACTGTGACACAGGGGACTCCGCCCTGCTTTGAAAGGGAGTGTGAAAGGGGCTTCTAAAACTTCTGTTGGAAGCCAGAAAAATTGTGTCAACATCAAAGCCCCCATCCTTTCCTGTTGGTACCTTATACACAGAACTTGGCCCCGTGGGTGGGGTCTTGGATTCAGATGGGGGGGACCGCCGGCTATGAAGAGCAGCGTGAAAGGGGCTTCTGAAACCAACTTACGTCTGAAGCCATAAAATTCATCATCCAATTTTAACCCCACCATTTTGTGTCAGTCTCTTCACACACGATGACATGGGGTGGAAAAGCCGTGAAAAACCTGGTACACCCACTCCCCAATTCGGCATTGCTACCTCACACATATTAAAAGGGACAAGGAAAAAGTTCCTTCCCAGCGTGAAAGGGGCTTCACAGCCTACAAACCCATGAAGTGGTGCTTGAAGAACAGAGAAGTTGACGTACCAGGAAATGGATGACACAACATCAGAAGCTAAAAATGTATGGGTCCACTTCAACTGTTCTGTATTGGTACCAATTTACGTAAGAAGCTGGAACATTCGCAGGTCCACTTTAACAACCTGCGCCCAGGGCAGGAAGTGGGGAAAATGGGCATGTCCATCCTTGCTATGGGGGCCATTTTAAACAAAAGTAGTCATCAGGACACACAAGGCAGGCGCACGCACGCGCACACACACACACGCATGTACAACAGCACAACCTACTGTTGTGTTTAGAGGAGAGGCTGCTGGAAGTATGTCCCTTGTGCCTGGTGTTGTTGTTGTTGTTGTTGTGGGGCAAGCGCGGGAGGAGGAGCAGCAGGGTAGGACACAGGCGGCACGGCACTGCTATGATAGGCCGACATGTCGACGGGCATCTGGGGGTAGGCGGTGCCACCGGCTGCATGGTTTATGTAGTGATGATGAGGATGGGAGCTGACGCCACTGCTGTCAACATAACAGACTATATCATTGACATGTTTTTGTTATATGTAATTGGGATGACGTGTTTTAAGCACCGGTCATCGTTCTTGGAAAACAACACTTTCTCTTTATATTGTATGCCTTTAATACTCAAATAAACCCCCAACAACTTAATTCTTGGACTTTCTGTCTCGAAACAAATGTGACAATTCTCATATGATACTTTTTCTCCATTAATATGTATTAAAAAACGTATTATGATGATCTGTAGCTGGTTCTAAATAGTTACCCCCTTCCTGGTGGTGTAAAATCAGATGGCGATTCCCTTCTTACCTCATGTAGGTTGGTGGCGCAGCTTGGATGTTGTTGGGCAGAGAATGCAACGCCCCCGACTGGTCGCTGGGCAAACTGTAGGCTTGTGGCATCACCGCCGGTAGGTAGGGGCCGGCAGTGGTGGTAGTGGTGGCTTGGCCCACGTAACCCTGAATACAACCATAACAAGTTACCATTAGAAAGAGAGGCAGCTTATAAAGTTGTACTTTTTTTATATAAAAGGACATAATCAAATGAAAGTTGTATTTGATCAAGATAAAGTTGTAAATAACGAGAATTGGTATTCTTTCAGAGACAAAGTTGTAATTGAAGAAGAATAAAGTTGCAGTCATCATGTTACATGAATAAATTGGTATTTTTTGGGGAGAAAAAAAGTCACTATCACACAAGCATAGTCATACTTCTTTTTAGAAAAAAGTAATTTTACTAAATTTAAATAGACAGCACGGTGGACAACTGCTTCACAGTTCTGAGGACCCGGGTTCAAATCCAGCCTCACCTGTGTGGAGTACTCCGGTTTTCTCCCACATACCAAAAACATGCATGATAGGTTAATTGAAACTCTAAATTGCCCATAGGTGTGAATGTGAGTGCGAATGGTTGTTCGTTTACATGTGCCTCGCGATTGGCTGGTGACCAGCACGTCCGCGACCCTAGTGAGGAGAAGCGGTATGGAAAATGAATGAAGGAATGAATACAATTTGTATATTTTTAGAGATCAAAAGTTGATATGTCACAAGAATAAAGTTCTATTTTTAGAGATAAAAAGATGTAATACTACAAAAATAAAGTCATATTTGTTGAGAAAGGTGTCATTTTATAAATTGCATTTTTTAGAGCTAAATGTTTTTTTTAGGAGAAATAAAGTTACAATTGTACGATAATTAAGTAATGTTTCTTTGAGAAAAAAATAGGAGAATAAGTTGAAATTTGTTTTAGATAAAAAGTTGAAATATTACAAGAATAAAGTCAATCGACAATAAGCTGTATTTTTTTTCAAGAAAAATGTATCTAATCGCTCTTAATGATTTTTTGGGAGAAATCAATCTTATATAATATTACAAGATTAAAGTTAAATAACTTAGATAAAATAACTATTTTCTTTTTTTTTTTTTTACTCCATTTTTGTGGGATTACAACTTCATTCTCGTAATGTTAGGCCTTTTTATAAACAGTTTTATTGTTGTAATATTTTACAGCTGCGACTTGATTCCTACTATTTTTACTCATTTGGATGTTACATTTAGAGAAGCAGGAATGAGGGCACGTCTGCTACCCGTTAAAGGGGACATTCCTGAACCCCCAGGAAGGAACACCAACATCTATCATTGCAGAGAAAAGAGGCCAAGAAGGGAAAAAGACAGGCGGCAGGCGGCTCTCCAGGGAGTGGAAGAAAAAATAAAAACGGCTGCCTTATTTACTCCATGAATATTAAAAGACATCAGCATGTGAGAGTGTAAACAACACATTGAAATATAGTCAAGATGCCATAAAATGAAGAATTTTGCTCTACATTTGCGTCTACAATTGACCTGTCAGTCAACCGTGACAATGTCTTTGCACAACTTCACTCGCCAGTGTTTTATTGACTCGTCACGCTTAATGAGGCAAGAGATGAGGCTCAGCAGGGCGTGCCGTGGGTTTATTTGACTGGGGATTATTTCTATTACGCAAGATGCCAGTTATTGTTAATAAATTGCAAGGAACAATCCTATTACAGTATGACACGTCTATGTAGCACATTCTCGTGTCCATGGTTGCAGATGACTTTTTGGACTGCGGATTTATATTTTTAGGCTTTTTGCTTATTTCTATTGTGCAAGGTGGTGGTTGTCACTCATGACTGGCAAAGAACTATCACTGTACAGTAAATGTATGAGACGTTTCAGGGCTTTGTGATTGTGTTAATCGATAAATCGATTTTTGGGGGGTACAGTTATTTATTTATTTATTTATTTTAAATCGGGGGGGGAAAAATTCTTCCCCTTCGCGGCTACCCTAGCGGGCTTTTTGCCAAAAAAATTTAAATTAAAACTAGGCAACCTACCTGGCATGTACCAGGAGTGTTATATACTCTATGCAGGATTTTGTTTACAATTTCACAGACGAAGGTGAATTTTGCTTGGAAGCAGCACCATTTATTCATGAAATGTTCAATGACAGTTTTATTACATTTTATTGCCAGAGGGAATATTTTAGTTATTGATGTAAAACTGTCAAACATTTGTTTTATTAAAATGTATTAAGAGTTGTGTTTAAAGAGCCACTTTTCCCACACATTCTCCAAGTTTTGAATAATGTTATTGTCATTTGCGTTTGCTTTTTATGAAAGGGGGAACAAAAAATTATCAAATTCAGAAATCGGGTTTTTGGGTTTAAAATTAAAAAAAAATAATAATAATAAAGTGAGCAGCACGGTGGACGACTGGTTAGAGCGTCTGCCTCACAGTTCTGAGGACTGGGGTTCAATCCCCGTCGGCGCCTGTGTGGAGTTTGCATGTTCTCCCCGTGCCTGTGTGGGTTTTCTCCGGGCACTCCGGTTTCCTCCCACATCCCAAAAAACATCCATGGTAGGTTAATTGACGACTCTAAATTGCCCGTAGGTGTGAATCTGAGTGCGAATGGTTGTTTGTTTGTATGTGCCCTGCGATTGGCTGGCAACCAGTTCAGGGTGTACCCCGCCTCCTGCCCAATGATAGCTTGGATAGGTTTCAGCACGCCCGCGACCTAAGTGAGGAGAAGCGGCTCAGAAAAGGGATGGATGGATAATAAAGTGAATTTTATTGCAAGGCCATATTGCGCAGCCCTAGTCTCAAGTTACACATGCTCATGTGCCTGTGGACTTTCGTTCGACTGCCTTATTTCTAGTCAAAGCCTGTAATTTATAGGGGTCTTTCCACTTATAGGAGTGTGTTATTCTGACCTGCAATGCGACTGGTGGTGGCACGGATCCAAACTGAGCCATCTTTGAGTAGGCCTGGTAAAGCGGCGCCTCGTTCATGAGCTTGTTGTACAGCTCGAGAGCTTCCAGAACCTTCACGTTTAGCTCCGACAACTCAGAGTGCTTCCTGTTTTAAGAAATGCAAGGAGACCGAAGACATGATTTAAACGGCCGGTACCGGTCCAGTTCGCATCTGAAATCGCCGTAAGACGTAAATTCCACTTACCTGTCAATCTCCTGCAGCTTCTCGTCAATCATGGGGTTCATCTGCTCGCAAGCGCCTGTTCAATCACACACACAGTTGGAAGGAGTATATTAAAGGAGCTTATGTGTGTTTACACTAGTGTGAGGCTTTATACCCTCCAGCTGGATCAGCTCAGAGGAGTCTGGAGTAGGATCTGCCGGATCAGCATTCTGCAGCAGCGCCAAAGTTCTGTCCATCTTCCCCTGCGACCACAAAGACGAAGTGGATTACTGCAAGTCGTTGATTAGTATTGTTCAAGGTGGGGGTTATCGTGAATAACTGGTGAGAGGAGCCATCGCATTAATCAGGAAATGTACATTGCGCATGAGCGTGATCAAGCATTCCGTCAACTTTTTTTCTGACTGGATTATTTCTAGTTTTTCTGTTTATTTTATTTTATTTTTAGGTGATTGTTATCAAGAATAATTACAATCTAATAATCAGGACATGTACATTGCACGTGTGCAAGACTAAGCATTCCTTGGATTTTCTTCAAGCGCGTTGGGTGAAACCAAGGTGGTGGTTATAATGAATAACTTGTCTGGAATGATCGCATTACAGTATGATAAGTACATTGCATGCATATGTGCCCGTGGATGACACAGTGTGGATTCTTAATTTTTGTGTAGATTATTTCTGGTTGTTATCTTTAATTCCATTTTGCAAAGTGTCTTATCATTAATAGGAATGTGTGAAAGGATCACGTTACAGTATGACACATACACTGCATGTTTGCTTATGCGTGCTGTAAAACTTTATTATTTTTTTTTTAAACTCTGTGGATGATTCCTAGTCCTCATGTTTATTTGTATTGTGTAAGGGTGGTTGTTACCATGAAGAACTTGCAAGGAACAATCACATTGCTCTCAGACACATTCATCAACCTTGTGCATGTGCCCCTGCGCAACCAAGCACGCCAGGGACTTTTTTTGTTGACTGTGTGGATTTTTCCTAGTTCTTCTGTTGATTTCTATGGTACATGGTCGTAGTTATAACAATCATTGCACATGTGCGTGACCAAGCGTGCCAAAGACATCTTGTTGATAATGTGGATTAATTCTAGTCCTTCTGTTGATTTCTACTGTGCACAGTGGCCGGTATCGTGAAGTACTGGTGGGATAATTGATTGTATAATTGAAGACACGTCCAGTACATTACACATTTGCATGACTGAGTGTGCCATGGACATGTTGACTATGGACTATTTCTAGTTTTATAGTTTTTTTCTATTGTGCAAGATGGCGGTTGCCATGAAAACTAGTGACATTACAGTCATTGTATGACACATACAACACTTGTATGATATATCTCCTAAATGTATGACATATCTAGTAAAATATCTTTTGGGGAGGCGATTTTGTTTGCATGGTGTCAACATAACCCTTGCACTGACATCTATGAAAGTATAAATAGAAAATCATTTAAAAAAATGAAGAGTTGTAGGTACAGACCTCATCAATGAAGATGGGCTCAGGCTCAATTTTGGGTTCGACGATACACTCCTCTGCACTGACCACTTTCTCCACAGCAGACACTTGGGAAGAAAATTAAACAAGCTGACAGCACAGCATCAAAAATCAACAACATCCAGCACTGCAAGGCCACCAACAGGGGGCGCTATTAACCTGTTTCCAGTTCACTGTTTAGGTTGGTGGTGACAAAATTGGATGGGAACAGACCCAGGCCCCAGTGGTTCTCCCCTTTCCACCAGTTTGGATCACTACCAGGACGAAATAAAACAGAAATAAAAATATCCGTCATAAATTGAATTCTTAGAGATGACGTCATCATACCATTGTATGACAGGAATGTTAAAATGCTCAAATTTGAACTTGAAAGTCAACCAGATGCTCTTGGAATGTCAACAGTACCTGTCATCCAAGACCAGGATGAGCTCTCCGGCTTTGAAGGTGAGTTCGTTGTCCTCAGCCGCCTCAAAGTCATACAGCGCTCGAACTTTACGAGCTTCCTGCGCCGGACCACCGCCTTCGCTGTTGGCGTAGTTGGGGGGATCGGCGGGAAGGACGGGGGGGCGCACCTCCGTCTGTTGCTTCTGCTCCTGCAAGGACAGCTCAATGGCTGCCATTGTGAGGAAAATGAGGAGGAAGGAGTCATTTGAAACACAAAATGGTAGGTGGAGTGCATCCAGAAAGTAGTCACAGCGCTTCAAAATGGCTATGCACCGACACTCCCCATCCAACCTTATGGTGCTGCAAAGAGGAATGGGCCAAACTGACCAAAGGTAGATGTGCTAAGCTTGTGGGTTCACATTAAAAAAAGACTTGAGGCTGTAATTGCTGCCAAAGGTTTATCGACTAAGTATTACCCAAAGCCTGTGAATTCTCATATAAATAAGATTTCTTAGCTTTTTATTTTTAATCAATTTGCACAAATATCCATCCATTTTCTTTACCGCTTATCCACACTAGGGTCACGGGCTGCTGGAGCCTATCCAAGCTATCTTCGGGCGGGAGGCAGGGTACACCCTGAACTGGTCGCCAGCCAATCGCAGAATTTGCACAAATATAAACAAAAAAATAAATAATGTCATTATGTGCTTGTGTGTGTAGAATTTTGAGGACAAAAAATAATTTATTCAAAAGGAAGCGCTGTGAATACGTTCTATATGCATCATACGTTTGAATCTACCTTTGGCCAGATCACCGTCGTCATCCACCGCTTTGCTCGCGGCAGGAGTGTTGCTGACCTTCACGCCGGACCCCTGTGGTGTACACCGAGGGAGAGGGTTAACGAAAAGATGAGTGAGGTTGGCATCAAAAGTGCGCCCCACCTTTCAAAGCGTTTCATCTGCTGTGAAAATGTCAAACTCTCCTCTAGGGTTGCACATTGTGGCCAAAATGATAATCCTGATTATTTTGATCCATATTATTATCATGATTAATCGCAATTATTACTAATGTTAGGGAAAACATCTATATTTTTATTCCGCGACTTTTCAACAAATATGTAAACAGTTTTCAGAGCAAAATGAATCTTTAAGAATAAATGACAGATTAAAAAAAAAAAGAATAATAAATGTACCCAAGAATTTCAACTTCACCAAGGGCTAACTGAATAAATATGTTATTGCAGAGTGCAATCATGAGGTACAACTCTATGGAAGCAAATACAGTTTATGCATAAATGGCAACATTATGCTGCAAGCACCAACTTTTCATTTTAAAATACTCGTCAATCTAGTGAATTGTCAAGGATGGGAACGTCTCCATTGTTTTGGTTGACAATATGTCAGTAATGTTCGCAAACAGCAAACAACTTGACAGTTGTGATTTCCTTCTTTATTTACTCCCGGCATGTTTCACTGCAGTCAGGCCAGCCGAAAAGTCAAAAAGACGAAGTCAAGCCAGTTCCCCAATGATTGTTCATACCATGCAATACAGTAAAAAGCCGCCAACATGCTGCGAGGGCCAACTTAAAAATAAAAAAATAAAGCCTCACATATTAATACATTGAACAATGTATTTTTTTTTCTTTTTAAGTTTCTATTTCGAAATTGGCCGCGCAGCGTGTTGGAGACGTGTATAAATGCATAGTATGAACAATCATTGTGGTGGCTGGCTCGACTAATGCTGCTTTCACACCCGACGCAAACAGGACCACTCACGCGATGTGATTAGATATAAAAAAGTCAATGCATTTCGCGTAGATAGGCACAAAATCGCGTTGTGACAGCCAATCTACGTGGACTCCAGAATACTGAGCAAAGGGCAAGCCTGGGGGCCGGGATGTGGCCATGCAAAGCGCTTCGGTTGGGAAAAGGGAGAAATTTAAGGAAGAGCGAAAACAAAAACAAAAAAATTGAAAGGAACCAGCCGGGGTGACTTGTCATGCTGGTCATGGCGCGCACAGTGTCTCATCGTCGGCCCCAGGGAGTAATTTAAAAAAAGAGAGAAATTTAAAAAAGGAACCAGGCAGGGTGACGTGTTGTGCTGGCTGTGGCTGCTCACAGCACACCGTCTTTGGATGCAAGCGTGCCGACAATCCACTTAAGAGGACTGAGGTGGGAGGAGCATTAAATGTGGCACAAATAATGCAAATGTGTGTTCAATGTATGAAATACTCCCATGATCAAACTCGTGCAAGACACACAAGGCGAAAGTTCATTTCGCAGCCGGTGTGAATGTAGCATTGGGCTTTTTTGACATACAGTGTATTTAATGTCTCGTGTCTATCAGAAATTAAATCTTGGTTCACTTTCAATTTCTTGAAACACAATAGCAACAAACCTGAAATCCTTTTCACCTGAACCAAAACAACCCTCTCAAGTTGACAGATTCACCCTCAATACTGACAATCCCTGAGTCTTCGCTTCTATCCAGGTCAAGAGTCTGAATGTCATTCTTGACAGCGCACTTTCGTTTAACTCTCACATAATAACATTACCCAATCATCATACTTTCACCTCCCCAACATCAACTTGCTCCGTCCCTCCCTCAACCCCAACACTACCATCCACTTCACACAAGGCGCTTTTCCATTACAAGTTAAATATCTAGATTGTCTATTGTTCTGTACCCCTATTCCCCTTGTCTGTTCTGTATTTTCAATGAACACTACAATTAAAAAATTAAAAAAATAAGAAGAGGGAGTATTTCAAACACCCCTGTCGCACTGCAAGACTGTTCTAGCACAAAAAGTATCCAGATCCACCATTCTTCATGGCCATGCAGCTGAATAAGACAGGTTAAAATAATAATAATAATAATAATAAAAACAGGCACCCATCAAAAGTGGGAGGGATTGGAGCGGGATCAAGAAGAAGGTGACACGTTAATTTTTTGTCACACCTTCCATCTCTCGCTGTATTTCATCTTCTGCCAATATGGACAAAAATGCATCTCAGTCGACCACGGAACAAAAGTTGCTTTAAGCCTGCTGCATAGTGCGTGAAGTGGTTAAACCTGACTGGACCGGGCCATTGCATAGAGTTGCCGACGCAGCTCCGCACATTGAGCGATTGCACAAGTGTCGTATCCTCTGGGCCAAAGAGGAAAAGAACCATCCGGATTGTTATGGACGCTAAGTTCAAAAGCCAGCATCTGTGATGGTATGCAGCTGTGTTAGTGCCAATGGCATGGGTAACTTACACATCTGTGAAGGCACCATTAATGCTGAGAGGTTCATACAGGTTTTGGAGAAACATATGTTGCCATCCAAGCAACGTCTTTTTCATGGACGCCCCTGCTTATTTCAGCAAGACAATGCCAAATCACATTCTGTACGTGTTACAACAGCGTGGCTTCGTAGTAAAAGAGTATGGGTACCAGACTAGCCTGCCTGCAGTCCAGACCTGTCTCCCATTGAAGATGTGTGGCACATTATGAAGCGTAAAATACGACAACGGAGACCCCGGACTGTTGAACAGCTGAAGCTGTACATCAAGCAAGAATTCCACCGACAAAGCTTCAACAATTAGTGTCCTCAGTTCCCAAACCTTTATTGAAAGTTGTTAAAAGAAAAGGTGATGTAACACAGTGGTAAACATGACCCTGTCCCAGCTTTTTTGGAACGTGTTGCAGCCATAAAATTCTAAGTTAATGATTATTTGCTAAAAACAAAGTTGATCAGTTTGAACATTAAATATCTTGTCTTTGTCGTGTATTCAATTAAATATAGGTTGAACATGATTTGCAAATCATTGTATTCTGTTTTTATTTATGTTTAACACAACGTCCCAATTTCATTGGAATTGGGGGTCGTACAACTTGAATAGAGTCCACCTGTTGGAAATCCAGTTGATTGAACATCATTTGGAATGACACACACTTGTCTATATAAGGTCTCATAGTTGGCAGTAAATGGACTGCAGTTATATAGCGCTTTATTTACACCATCACAGTGCCCAAAGTGCTTCACAAAGCCTCACATTTACCCACTCACATTCATACACCAATGGGCAGCTGCTGCCATGCAAGGCGTTGCCAGGCCCACTAGGAGCAAATTAGGGTTCAGTGTCTTGCCCAAGGACACTTCAACATGCGGACAGTCGGAACCGGCATTTGAACTAGGGACCCTTCGGTCACTGGACGACCCGCTCTACCTACTGATCCACAGCCGCCCAATTAAGTCTAAGGAATTGTCTGCAGACCTCCGAGACCGGATTGTGTCAAGGCACAAATCTGGGGAAGGATACAAAATAATTTCAGCAGCATTGAAGGTCCCGAAAAGCACTGTGGTCTCAAATTATTCAGAAATGGAAGAAGTTTGGAACCACCAGGACCCTTCCTAGATCTGGCCGTCCGACCAAGTTGAGTAACCGAGGAAGAAGGGCCTTGGTCAGAGAAGTGAACAAGAACCCTGTGGTCACAAGCTGGCGCTCCAGTGTTCCGTTGCAGAGATAGGAGAACCAAGGCACGCCACCAATCAGGCCTATATAGTAAAGTGGCCAGACAGAAGCCACTTCTCACTAAAAGGCACATGGCAGCCTCCCTGGAGTTTGCCAAATGGCACCTTAAGGATTCTCAGACCTGCAGAAAAAAAAATTCTCTGGTCTGATGAAACCAAAATATAACTTTTTGGCCTGTATTGCAAGAGTCATATCTGGAGAAGAAGAGGCACTGCTCATCACCTGGCTAACACCATCCCTACTGTGAAGCATGGTGGCAGCATCATACTGTGGGGCTGTTTTTCTGCTGCAGGAACTGGGCGACTAGTCCGCATACAGGGTAAGATGACAGCTGCCAAATATAGAGAAATTCTTCAAGAGAACTTGCTCCAGAGTGCTCTGGACGTCAGACTCAGGTGTCAATTCACCTTCCAACACAACAATGACCCAAAGCACACAGTCAAGATAACAAAGGAGTGGCTTCAGGAGCAGTCTGTGAATGTCCTCGAGTGGCCCAGCCAGAGCCCGGACTTGAATCCAAACAGAGGCTGCCCATCCAACCTGACTGACTGATCTGCAGAGAAGACTGGGAGAAAATGTCCCAAAACTGGTGTGCCAAGCTCGTAGAGACATGCCCAAGTAGACTTGAGGCTGTGATTGCTGCCAAAGGTGCTGCAACAAAATATTAAGCCAAGCCAATACTTATTTACCAATTATGTTTAAATCTTTGCATTTTCAGTAAATTTGGACAACTGTCTGAAAACATGTTTTTTACTCTATCATTATGGGATATTTTATGCAGATTCTTTTAAAAACTATACTCAAATCAGCTTAGAACAAGTCTGCAACATAGCAAAATGTGGAAAAAGTGAAGGGATGTGAATACTTTCTGGTGGCACTGTACATATTGAATATTAATGAAAAAGGACATCAACCTTGATGAATGAATATAAATACTGGTAGGTGTGTCAAAAGGAAACATGCATTTTTGTTCACAATTTAAAGAAGTTCCAAGGTATCTTAATGGTCTGTGGCATGCTTTTCTCAAAAATACTCTCAGGATCAAGAATTATGGAAACCTTTTTACAGCATATTTCTTACTATGGTAAAATTGGCTCATTTTAGGGGTGGATATGTCTCATGCAGTTGTAAGTAATACCTTTTAAAATAATGTCAGCTGAAAATTGAGCTTGAAATTGTATTCCTATAATTGCAAAATTGGCACTAATTTGTTTGCGTATGTATTAGCCTGAGGGAGACGGAACACTTTGGATGGAATTTTGTTGATGATCCCCACGATAAACAGAGCTTCACTGTACTGCACTGAAAACAAAAAATGCCAGGAGCAAAGTTCACTTAAATCCTTAACGTGACACAGTTACATAAGACAAAAGGGCACTGGGTGGGAATGAGAGCCTACTTGCTGGCGTTACACATATCGCAGGGGGCCGCAAACTACACGAGACTTACCTGCGAGGTCACCGATGGGAAGCTGACGCCTTCTTCTTTCAGCGATTTGATGGTGGCACCGATCAGGCTGAGCTGAGGTTCCTTCTGGAAGTCGTCAGCCCACTCCACCATCTGCGCCTTCAGCTTCTCGCACACCTTTGGGTGCGACTGCCAACACAGACACCCACATGCCTTCATCACCCAAACAATTTTTTGGTGCAGGGTATATTTTAGACTGCGGACGGCCACTTTGTCTCCTTCAATAAATATGATAACCAGGAGTCGGTGACACAGGCTCAATATCATATTAAAATTATAAAACTATAAACATTATGTAACCCTAATATGAACTCTGATATTTTCGATACGTGCACCTACCCTGCTCAGTACGCTGCGGACTTCACCCGCAAACTCCCGGGAGCAGATCTCCAAGTGGAAGATTTTGCCGCAGTTGGACACACAGGCACCAAGCAACTGAAAGACGAGAAGTTGTGGAGAAAATGCTGACATATCTTATATCTATCTTTTTGGGTCTTTAATGGTTACAGAGTGGTGGTGGTACTGTTCTCTTTGGAAGTACAGGTGACTAACAATTTTTCATTTTAAACAACGTTTGGTTGTGGGACCCCTACTTGACAGGTCACCTCATCATGGTGCAGGGGTTTGTGTGTCCCAATGATCCTAGGAGCTAAGTTGTCTGGAGCTTTATGCCCCTGGCAGGGTCACCCATTGCAAACAGGTCCTAGGTGAGGGACCAGACAAAGCACAGCTCCAAAAAAAACCTATGATGACAAAAAATTCACGAAGACGTTTGCCCTAGCCCGGACGCGGGTCACCGGGGCCCCCCTCTGGAGCCAGGCCTGGAGGTGGGGCTCGAAGGCGAGCACCTGGTGGCCGGGCTAGAAGCTGGCTCTATGGAAAGTGGAATGTCACCTCTCTGGCAGGGGAGGAGCCCGAGCTGGTGTGTGAGGTCGAGAAGTTCCGACTAGATATAGTCGGGCTCGTTTCCACACACGGCTTGGGCTCTGGTACCAGTCCTCTCGAGAGGGGTTGGACTCTCTTCCACTCTGGAGTTGCCCACGGTGAGAGGCGCCTGTACGTTGGGGTTCACCCTGCTGGACGAGAGGGTAGCCTCCCTCCGCCTTCGGGTGGGGGGACGGGTCCTGACTGTTGTTTGTGCCTAAGCACCAAACAGCAATTCAGAGTACCCACCCATTTTGGAGTCCTTGGAAGGGGTGCTGGAGAGCGCTCCCGCTGGGAACTCCATCGTTCTGCTGGGGGACTTCAATGCTCACGTGGGCAATGACAGTGAGACCCGGAAGAGCGTGATTGGGAGGATCGCTCGCCCCGGTCAGAACCCGAGCGGTGTTCTGTTATTGGACTTCTGTGCTCATCACGGATTGTCCATAACGAACACCATGTTCAAGCATAAGGGTGTCCACACGTACACTTGGCACCAGGACACCCTAGGTCGCAGTTCGATGATCGACTTTGTGGTCGTGTTATTGGACTTGCGGCCGCATGTCTTGGACACTCGGGTGAAGAAAGGGGCGGAGCTGTCAACTTATCCCCACCTGGTGGTGAGTTGGCTCCGATGGTGGGGGATGATGCCGGTCCGACTTAGCAGGCCCAAACGTATTGTGAGGGTCTGCTGGGAATGTCTGGCAGAATCCCCTGTCAGAAGAAGTTTCAACTCCCACCTCCGGCAGAACTTCACCCACGTCTTGGGGGAGGCGGGGTACATTGAGTCCGAGTGGACCATTTGAGTTGAGAAGATAAAGCCCAATGATCGTAAAAAACGGGATGCGGTGGTATCGGACAGTGCAATCATGAAAGAGCAAATTTGTCTTGTAGTCTGATCCGGGCATTCCGTGTTGTCTGTCTCAGACATCTTGTCTGTTCCACACCGTCGATGTTTTTTTTTTTTTTTTAATATATAACACTATTGGCCGTCAGATATTTACAATACTACGTCAAAAGACACGTGACAAGGCTAAAAATAAACGAGCTTTTGGATTCAAATATGCAGTGCACGATGGCAACGCGGAGCAAATGTATTTTGCGGAGCTGCTCAATGACATCATTGATCGGATCGGAAAATTATTAAATTAAAGCCGATCAGCATAAAAACCTAAATATCGTCCGATACCGATCAGCTCGATAAAATCGGTGTAAAGTCTAGTAATAATTGGCATAATCATTTCTTTCAGCTGTCCACCTTAGGTTTCTCATTTTCTGTTTTGGTCAAGAACTTTCATTTAGCAGGGTTTCAGAAGATCAAGTTTTTCATTTCGGTGCATCACTCATCTTGAGATCAATATATTTTGAAATACCTGCGGGGAAAAGTAATGTATTTCTTTGTGATGTTTATAATTGTTAAGGATACCCTCTGGTTCATAATGTAAATCAATTTGGGCTGGTCCAGTTTTATACATTTATAAATTTTCATACAATAAACAGTCATATCAAATCCTGACATTAGGGGGAAAAATTGTGATATCGAATTTAGGCCATATCGCCCAGCACTAGACGTGATGTTGTGATATGCCAGTTCTGCTTTGTAGTAGACACATTCCATTATCATTAACCTTTGGGTTTGGCAACATACTAACGCGCTATATCATATTGCGTCTTTCATGGTCACAAGGTGGTAGTGATGTTCTCTTTGAAAGTACATGAGGCCACTAACATTCTAGTTTACCCATAATAACTGTTTGGCTGTGGGCAAAAAAATTATGGTGCTGTTCTCTTTGAGTAATTGTTTTATACAGATGATGAACCTAATGTTTGGTTGTGGTCAAAATGCTAACATGCTATTGTATCTTTGATGGTCACAGAGTGGCAGGACTTGTTCTCTTTGCAAGTGAAGGTGACAAGTAAAAATTGTATTTTACACAAAATAAACCTACAATTTAGCTGTGGGTAAAATGCTGACATTTTATTGTATTGTGTCTTTGATGGTCATAAAATGGTGGTGCCTTGCCAGTAGAGACGACAGATAATTTCATCCATTCATTCATTTATCTTCCGTTCCGCTTATCCTCACTAGGATTTTACACATAAATCTAAGGTTTAGTGTGGGCAAAATCACATGATGTCATAATGTGTCTTTGATGGTCACAGAGGGCAGGGCAGTGCAGGTAACAAACTCACATTCAGGGCCTGCATGGCCACATGAGGCACTTTGTGGTTGACTCTCCTCATGATGGACCTTAGGCTGTCCTTGGCTCTGGATTAAAGAAATTAGCAAAGAAATCACAGAACTCCCAAAACATATACAAAAGCCAGTGTTCATTCTCCGTACCCATTGGGTGTAGTTCCAATCCTATCACAAATGTCCATAATGAGCCCCCAGTCGTCTGTCGTGTTGGTTTCATTTGTCGCCTTCTCTGCAAATAAACATCATAAATGTCAATACACAGTGTGGGCCTAAAAATAGTCACACAATTAACTTTAAAGTGCGTGTCGCAGTGTTCTGAAAAGGCTTGAGGAATGTTGCAATGTTGAAAGAGGACATTTCAGACATTTATGAAATTAAACTGTTTAATAAATGCAATTGTAATAAGTTAGTGTAAATGTAATAAAACACTGAATTGTATAGTTACTTTTGACCCACCCTATATGCCAATTATGTTTTCACCAATATGTTACTAGCACATAAAAATTCCATGTTACAAATAGCTAAAAGCTTTGAATGTCCATCCATTTTAGGTGACCTAGATTCCCATCAGGTGATCATGACACACCGAGCAGGTCACAGAGGGAGAGGGTGTTCGTATTGATTTTTTTTTTTGTCCTTTTCGCCTGTAAAACAATTACTTAAGAAGAATTTCATCGATTAGTCTCCCTTTTCAAACACAGATGTTACACTTCGAAGTAATATTGTTAGCTGTCAGTGGTCAAGAAACACACTGGCTAGGCAACAGCGACGTAACTCTAGCTAAACTAATGTTAGCAACAAGTGTACTTCCTCAGACCAAAACAGAGGCAGTGATTCACTTACCCACATCTTGGTCAAATGGGTTTTGGGCAAACAAAGGCATAATGAAGAGTTTAAAAAAGTATCCAAGTTGGGAAAGTGTGGTTGTCGGGCTAGGAAAAAGAAGCTGAATAAATATCGTTTCCTTGTGCACTTAAAGTCGTACTGGTTGGGTTGCACTTCCGGGAACATTGTCGTCCCCGGCAATGCCTGACCGTTTCTTTTCTTTTCTTTTTCTTTCTTTTTCTTTTCTTCTTCTTCTTGTAAACAAATTACAAAATTCCCTCTGTGGAAAATTTCTTTCGAAGGACATTTTTGTGTAGAGCCATGCCCATTGGTGTGTTTTATGTATGTACTAGTTTTATATACTTTAACTATGTGTTTACGTCAGTTTGCTTCCCATCCGTTGTCACAACAAGCTGAAAGGTGTTTAAGCACGTCATTAAAATAAGACAAAAATCAACCTAAACATATTGCAACATAAATGCCAGCCCACGAATTTTTATAGGGCTAATACATGAGTTGTATTTTATTTATTTATTTGTTTGTTTGTTTGTTTGTTTGATTGATTGTTTGTTGCAATTGATCCTGTTTAATTAAACAAAACAATACAAGAATAATCATATTCAAATTTTAACATCTTCGCGTTTACAATAATTTGGATCGATCTTGAATCATAATTGATTTTTCATGTCATTCAAGTTGACAAACCATTAACATATTTCTGTGTGTACAACAAAGAATGAAAAACACCCAAAAAATACAAAAGCAATCAGACATTCCAGTTCAATTACATCATCATAAACAAAAACTTTATATCAAGATTTAAGTCAACTACTATACATTGACAGACTTAAAAAAATAACATATGTCAAAAATCTTTTTACTCTTCTTATTGTTTACCAATTTGAGACTCAATGTATAATAGATATTCCTTTTAGATTGAATGGGGAAGTGACGAAAGTGTTATCTAACGTCACTTGCAGCTTCCTGTTGTACACCCCGAAAAAAATCTAAATCATATTACAACCAAAAAAAGCTTTACTCTCAGGAAAATTTACATCTTGAAGAATACTAACATTTGTAATAATAAATAATATTCGAGAATGCGGAAGTGTCAAGACGCAACTTCTGATGTCACTTCCGGGTCTTGCCTCCTGTAGTTTTTCTGCTGTAGTTTTCCTGCTGTGACAGCTTGGTGACAGCGGCCACCTTCCAGGGCCAAAGATTGTCTCGTGGGCTCGCTTGGTTGCAGTCATGTCGGCAGCTGCTTCGGGGGCCAGCAAGGCGGCTCACAGCAATGGAGCCCCAGCGAAAAAGAAGGGACCCGGCGCCTTGGCGACCGCTTATTTGGTCATCTACAACGTTGTTATGACAGCAGGGTAAGTTAGCATGTTACTCATGCTAATGTATGTGGAGTACTGCAGTCATTAACAATCATTATCTTAATTGTCTAAATGTGAGTTTGTACTTTTACTATAGTCATCGGTGATAATGGAAACTATTGTGATTTTGAATGAACTTAGAAATTGCCTCGCAGTGATTTAACGCGGATAAACCTTGCAAGACGTTATCGCGCATGCGCGGTAGTACATTTAATTTTTATTTAACCATTATCATTTCCTTTCGTCAAACTTTTGGCTACTTTATTTTATCGACTTCAAATCAATATATCATAAGTGTCTGATAAACATTTTATTTTTGACTTCATATTTTTCCATGATAAAATAAGGATAATTTTGTATTTAGAGCGGATTTATATCGAGACATGTTTGTTGCAAGTTCCAAAACTCATGTAGACTTCCTGTTTTGTGAATTTGTCAATGATATATAATAAAGACAAGCATTAAAGTCTCCAACTACATTAATTTAGATGTTAGGTTACAAGAAAATTATGACTATAGAGTAGTACGTCAAAGTTTTTTTAAAAGTTGAATGTGTGAATAATTCCACATTTCTCACTGTGCCGACCAGTTGGGCCACATTGTGAGCTTTGCAATACTCTCTTTGCATATGCACGCGCACACACACACACACACACACACACACGCCTATAATTTTCCAGCATTGATTTTCTTCAGGTCACATTTCGTATAAAACATTAATCACATTTCGTATAAAACATTAATTTCGGGCTCTATGGTTATAAAAAACAAGGCAAATAAAAAGCAAAGGAGTCAGATATTGTTGTGATTGTGTGTTGCAGATGGCTGGTGATCGCCGTGGGTCTGGTGCGAGCGTACCTGGCCAGAGGAAGCTACCATGGCCTCTACTACTCCATCGAGAAGCCCCTCAAGTTCTTTCAGACCGGTGCCGTCCTGGAGGTCTGTTCATTCGGCTGGCAAAAAATAAATAAACAAATCAAAAATACTTTACTTGATTTTTGTTTCTTTCTCCACTCAGATTGTGCACTGCGCTGTCGGTGAGTTGAGCCTCCATCTTCTCCTTCTTTGTTGTAACACATAACATTGCCATACACTGTCACTATTTTGTGGTCTAGCATAGCCTTTTTGTGAGCAAAAATAATGTATTGAAAAAAAAAATTGCCTTCATGTGGAAAACTACCACTCTGCTGTCCAAATATTATAAATATAATTTTTGTGTTTTGGGGTCAAAATATAGCATTTTTATGAACAATATTGTGTTTCTGATGCCTAACTTTTGTTTATTATTGGAAAAATGTTACATTTATTTGGGAAGTTATCTGGTTTGCATCAACATTAATGGCAAAATGTAATCCTTTAACACAAATATTATTCTTTGTCCTAATATTACTATCCCTCAATAAATAGGGTGTTTTGGTGTAAAAACATAACATGTTTGGATCCTAATATTACCCTTTTAAGAGTAAATAGTGTTTCAACAGCAAAATATTGCATTTACGTGGGTAACTAGTCTCTTTGGGTCATATTAATGGAAAAATGTAATGATTATGTGGCCTACTATAGCTGTTTTTCTGACCAATAGTCTATTCATAGCAAAGCATGACATTTTCATAGCCTAATAAAGCCTTTTAGAGCAAAATAATGTTTTTTGTGGCCAGGTATAAAGGTTTTTGGGACCTGTTTTAATGGCAAAATATTGTATTGACGGAGAGAGCGACCGCCTTCCTCGCCAAATATATCCATCCATCCATTTTCTGAGCCGCTTATCCTCACAAGGGTCGCGGGAGTGCTGGAGCCTATCCCAGCTATCATCGGGCAGGAGGCGGGGTACACCCTGAACTGGTTGCCAGCCAATCGCAGGGCACATATAAACAAACAATCATTCGCACTCACATTCACACCTAGGGGCAATTTAAAGACTTCAATTAACCTACCATGCAGGTTTTTTTGGGGATGTGGGAGGAGAAATCCCACGCAGGCACGGGGAGAAGATGCAAACTCCACATAGGCGGGGCCGGGGATTGAACCCCGGTCCTCAGAACTGTGAGGCAGACGCTCTAACCAGTCGACCACTGTGCCGCAGCCAAATATATCATTTTAGTGAAATATATATATCCACCCATCCATTTTCCCTACCATTTGTCCTCACTAGGGTTGCAGGCGTCCCGGTGCCTTACCTATCTTACGGGCGAGAGGCGGGGTATACCCTGGACCGGTCAGCAGCCAATCACAGGGCACTTATAAACAAACAACCATTCGCACTCACATTCATACATACGGAGAATTTAGAGTCTGAAATTAAGCTACCATGCATGTTTTTGGCATGTGGGGATTTGTGATATCACTGATGAAAAATACAACTTTTTGTGGTCAAATACTGCATTTTTGTTCGCAAATATTGTACTCATGTGACTAAATTTAAAACAGTTTGTGGCAAGGAATAGCAATTTAGGTACATGATGTTTTATGGGTTAATTTAAAAAAGGGATTTCTTTTCTTTTTCTTCCTGCTTTGGCCACTAAGGGGTGCGAGGAGCCCTCCTCACCACCACAACTGCTTTATCAACACAGGCAGGACACTTCATTAGGTACACGAGAAGGTTACGAGAAGCCATACACTTTACTATTATTAAGTGTACAGCGTCATCCTGGCAGCCGTTTCTAATATTTCGGTTATCTTATCCGCCATATGCGGAACGTCACGTGACCAACTCTGAAAATAGGATAGCTGACTTCCTGTGTCTGCTACTCTAATGAAGATTGATGACATAATTGTTTGAAGCCAAACTTGCTCCAATTTTCTTTTCTTTACGGCTGGTGTCTTCGGACAAAAGTCAAATAGACGTATATCGTTCATTTATACAAAAATTATATGTAAACAAACCCAAACATAGCCTAAACATCGGCTGTTGTCATTGTCAGTGGCTCTGTGGTGACATCTTGTGTTTAGAAAAATACATTATAGATGTTCCCAAGTGTGCTCTATCACTGTCCCTTTCGCCATTCACCCGAGTGAGGAGGAAGGCATTTTACCCATTTGGCTGAATGCCGAAGTAGGTTCGATATACCAAATTGAGCTACATGAGTGGATCAAAATATTAGAAACAGAATGAAACAATTGATTTGGTGGCTTTATTCCAGGGATTGTGCCATCCTCCGTCGTCCTGACTGGCTTCCAGGTCATGTCCCGGGTTTTCCTCACATGGGCCGTCACACACAGCGTCAGAGAGGTGAGACCACGCACGCACACAAATAATCACAGTGCGATATAAACGCTGCCACTTGATGAATACTTTTGATACGCTGTAGGTGGTGTCAGAGTCGTGAGCACGTAAGTCAGTGACGTTGCCTTGCAGAAATGAACGCACTCAATGCAGATGCTGTTGATTTGCTGTGTGGATTGACGGGTTGATGGATGGATTGCTTGAGCTCCTTCTTTTGTTGTGACTGTGTCGAAGCAGGAATGGACATTAGGAATTTTTGCAATCAATTGGAAGACCAATTTTTCAGGAAAACATCATGTCCAGAGAATTTTCCCAATAAATTTCTATCTGGATGAATTTTTCAAGACTTTTCCCCTCATACATATAATTTGTCCTATAATTTAGCCCATTTGCATTTTTTTTCCTGTCTGGAGACTATTTCCATTCAGAGAAATGTTCCTATAATTATTTTTAGCTGTCTAAATATTTATTTTTCATCTGTATATTGTTTCTCCAATATTTCTTCATCTGGATAACCCAATCAATTCTGTCTGCAAAATTTTTCAGCTCATTATTTATTTTTTTTTTCCAGTCAGGAGAATTTTACAAAGGAAATTTCTTTCCAAGGCGATTAAAAAAAATCATAAATGTCTGAAGATTTATTTTTCCCCAGACTTAACTGCCTTAACAGAATTTCATAAAAAAATGTTTTTTTTCTTGTCTGAATTTTTTTTCCTCCAAAAAATGGAGAATTTCTCTATAATCCTTTCCTCTGTAGATAATTTTTTTTTTTTTTATAGCAAGTAAATTTTCTCATGAAATTCTCTGCCTGAAGAAGTTTTTTTTTCTTGCCTGAAGAATTTCTAAAAGAAAAATAATCCCTCCATAGAATTTCATAAAATATTATTTTCCTGTCCAGAATTATTCCATCAGGATAATTCCCCCCACTCTCAAATTTATGTCTGGATAATTTTTCTAAAAAACTTTTCTGTCTTGAGAATCTTTGAAAAGTAAAATCAAAAACCTTTAGGGGGTTTATTTTTTGTCCCATAATTTGAGTATATATTCCTGTTTGAAGAGGTTTTCCCATCCAATGCAATTTACTTATAAATTTTCCTGTCTTTATTTTTTTCACCATATTTTCTTCTCTGGTGGCATGGTGGTTGACTGGTTAGCACATCTGCCTCAAAGTTCTGAGTACCCGGGTTCAAATCCGGCCTCGTCTGGGTGGAGTTTGCATGTTCTCCCTGTACTTGCGTGGGTTTTCTTCGAGTACTCCGGTTTCCTCCCACATCCCAAAAACATGCATGGTAGGTTAACTGAAGACTCTAAATTGCCCGTAGGTGTGAATGTGAGTGTGACTGGTTGTTTGTTTATACGTGCCCTGCGATTGGCTAGTGATCTGTTCAGGGTATACCCCGCCTCTCGCCCAGAGTCAGCTGGGATACGCTTCCGCACCCCCGCAACCCTAGTGAGGATAAGCGGTATAGAAAATGGGCGGATGGATGGATTTTCTTCTCCCGAAAGAATTGCCCTCCTCCAATTCTTCCATCTGTCAAATTAAATGAATAATTCTACATTGATAAGCGTGTTCGCTCTTTGTCCATCCCTTGTCCAAATGTCGATTATTCATACTTTCTGTTTGTAACCTAATATTTGAAGTGGGATCCGATTTGTGAGTAAAACCCGCATGGTTCTTTGTGGAGGACGTCCGAGTTGAGACAAAATGTCTTCTCACCTCCTTTGCTGGGTCCTTCTGATTGGTGTGCAGGTGCAGAGCGAGAACAGCGTGCTGCTCTTTGTTAGCGCTTGGACTGTCACCGAGATCATCCGCTACTCCTTCTACACATTCAGCTTGCTCAACCACCTGCCTTACCTCATCAAGTGGGCCCGGTAAGACAGACAGATAGATGGACAACTTTGTAGTCCTACTTTCTGTTTATAGGCAAAACACAATATTTCCATAGTGTTTTAATGGAAAAATATTGAATTCCTGTAGGAAGCTACCACTTTCCTGGCCAAATATATCTTTGCAACTGAATATAGTGTTTTGAGTTTCAGAGTATACATTTTTGTGTCAAAATACAACTTTTTGTGATCAGCCGTTGTATTTGTGTGCAAAAAAAGAGTTTTGTGCCCAAATATAGTGTTTCAATTACAACATATCACGATTGCATGTAGAACTAGCAGGTTTGTGTAAGTTGGTCATATTAATGGCACAAATGTAATGTTTATGTGGCCTTGTATAGTAACGAATATAGTAGCTCCCCTCCTGTAGCCGTCACCTTATCGTGGTGGAGGGGTTTGTGTCTCCCGATGATCCTAGGATTTGTATGGGGCTTTATGCCGATGGAGCCGTCACCCATGGCAAACAGGTCCTACGTGAGGGGACAGACAAAGTACGGCTCATAGACCCCTGATGACAATAAAAACTATTTAACCACGTTTTGCCTTGCCCGGACGCGGGTCACCGGGCCCCCCTTCTGGAACTATGACTGGAGGTGGGGCTCGATGGCGAGTGCCTGGTGACCATGGGGCCTGGCCGGGCACAGCCCGAAAAGGCAATATGGGTTCCCCTTCCCATAGGCTCATCACCTGTGGGAGGAGCCAAGGAGGTCAGGTGCTGTGTGATCTGGGCGGCGGCCAAAGGCCAAAGGCCTTGGCGATCCGATTCCCTGCTACAGAAGTTGGCTTTAGGGATTTGGAATGTCGCCTTTCTGTCAGGGAAAGAGCCTGAGCTGGTGTGCAAGGTTGAGAAATTCCGACTGGACATAGTTGGGCTGACCTCAACACACAGCTTGGGCTCCAGTACCAGTCTTCTCGAGAGGTGTTAGACTCTCTTCCACTCTGGAATTTCCCACGGTGAGAGACGCCGAGCAGGTGTGAGCATACTGATTCCCCACGCCTCGGGCCTGTACGTTGGGGTTCTCTCCAGTAGACGAAAGGGTAGCCTCACTCTGCCTTCAGGTGGAGGGACAGGTCCTGAATGTTGTTTGTGCTTAGGCACCAAACAGCAGCTCAGAGTACCCACACTTTTTTAAGTCCTTGGATGGGGTGGAGAGTGTTTATGCTGAGGACTCCCTCTTTCTGCTGGGGGACCTCAACGATGGGTAATGACAATGAGACCTGGAGGGCGTGATTGGGAAGAATCCCCCTGATCAGAACCCAAGCAGTGTTCTGTTATTGGACTTCTGTGCTCGTCACGGACTATCCATAATGAACACCATCTTCAGACATAAGGCTATCTACATGTGGACTTTGCACCAGGACACCATCGGCCGCAGTCCAATGATCGACTTTGTGGTCGTGTCATTAGACTTGTGGCCGCATGTCTTGGACACTCTGGTAAAGAGAGGGGCGCAGCTGTCAACTGATCGCAACCTGGTGTTGAGTTTGCCGGTCTGACCTGGCAGACCTAAACGTATTGTGAGGGTCTGCTGGTAACGTCTGGCAGTCCCCTGTCAGAAGGAGTTTCAACTCCCACCGCAGGCAGAACTTCACCCACGTCCCAGGGAAGGAGGGTGACATTGAGTCTGAGTGGACCATGTTCCGCGCCTCCATTGTTGAGGTGGTTGACTGGAGCTGTGGCCGTAAGGTGGTTGGTGCCTGTCGTGGCACCAATCCCCGAACCCGTTGGTGGACACCAGGGATGCCGTCAAGCTGAAGAAGTAGTTCTATCGGGTCTTCTTGGCCTGTGGGACTCTGGTGGAAGCTGATGGGTACCGGCTCACCAAGCGGAACGCAGCTTTGGTGGTCACTGAAACGAAAACCCTGGCGTGGGGGAAGTTTGGCAAGACTTCCAGACGGCTTGGATGCAATTCTGGTCCACCATCTGACGTCTCAGGAGGGGAAAGCAGTGCACCATCAACACTTGGTATAGTTCTGATGGGGCGCTGCTGACCATAACTCAGGACGTTGTGATTCGGTGGGCCGAATACTTGGAAGACCTCCTCAATTCTATCGACACGCCTTCCCAGGAGGAAGTAGAGTCTTGGGACTCTGAGGCCGGTTGAAGTCACCGAGGTGGTTAAAAAGCTCCTCGGTTTGCAAGGCCCCGGGGGTGGATGAGATGAGCCCGGAGTTCATGAAGGCTCTGAATGTTGTAGGGCTGTCCTGGTTGACACACCTCTGCAACATCGCGTGGACTTCGGGGACAGTGCCTCTGGATTGGCAGACCGGGGTGGTTCCGGGGACCGGAGGTTGCGTTCCAACTATAGGGGGATCACGCTCCTCAGCCTACCTGGTAAAATCTATTAAGGGGTTCTGGAGAGGAAGGTCCATCAGGCAGTCAAATCTCAACTTCAGGAGGAGCAGTGTGGTTTTCGTCCTATTCCCTGTATGACTGGTCTTAGAGTTTGGTCTGCATTGCCGGCAGCAAGTCAAATACGTTTCCAGTGAGTGTTTGACTCCGCCGAGGCTGACCTTTGTGACCGATTCTGTGGACAGAATTTCTAGGCATAGCCAAGTCATTGAGGAGGTCTGTTTTGGCGATGTCAGTATTGCGTCTCTGCTTTTTGCAGATGATGTGGTTCTGATGGCTCTGTCAAGCCGCGATCTTCAGCTCTCACTGGAGCGGTTCGCAGCCGTGTCTGAAGTGGATGGGATGAAAATCAGCACCTCCAAATCTGAGACCATGGTTCTCAGTCGGAAAAAGTTGGTGCCCTCTCTGGGTCGAGGAAGAGTTCCTGCCCCAAGTAGAGAAGTTCAAGTATCGCAGCGTCTTGTTCACGAGTGAGGAAAGAATGGAGCGGGAGATAGACAGGCGGATCAGTGCAGCGTCTGCAGTGATACGGACTCAGTATTGGTCTCTGTAAAGAAGGAGCTGAGCCGAAAGGTAAAGTGGTCAATTTACCAGTCGATCTACGTTCCTAGCCTCAGCTATGGTCACGAGCTGTGGGTCATGACCGAAAGAACAAGACTGTGGATACAAGCGGCCGAAAGGAGTTTCCTCCGCAGGGTGTCCGGGCTCTTCCTTAGAGATAGGGTGCTCGATCATCTGGGAGGGGCTCAGAGCTGCTGCCAGATGAGGTTGCTCGGGCATCTGGTTAGGATGCCTCCTGGACTGGAATTTCACATGAGCAGGAAATCCCACCTTCTTGGCCAAATATATAATTCTTCTGCCAAAATACACCTTTTTATTGTTAAATATTACGTTGTTGTACTCCAATATTGCACTTTTGCGACAGGTACACCCTCTTCATCGTGCTGTACCCAATGGGTGTGAGCGGTGAGCTTCTGACCATCTACGCAGCACTGCCCCACGTGCAGAAGATGGGCCTGTACTCGGTCACGCTGCCCAACAAATACAACTTCTCCTTTGACTACCACACCTTCCTTATCCTCGTCATGATTTCCTACATTCCACGTAAGTCCACCAAAGTACTAAACATCAGCGAAGGCCCAAATCCCTTGCAATTTAGCATCGCCCATCTATCTAGTATACTAGGTTTAAATTTGGTAGCAATCAGACAAACGTTCTCAGACAAGTTCGCCATTGAAGGAAAAAGCAAAATGCTTTTCATCTAGACACTTTTTGTGGGTATAATCATGACAGACGTGAATGCCAAATGTCATGTTGCCAAATAAAACTGGCTTTGAGGGCTGAATATTTAAAATAACTTGAAGGACCATTGGAAATGTCCAAAATGAGCCTAAACTGGCTCATGTGAACCAAAATGGCAGTCTTCTGGTCTTGTCAGGCATGGCTTCCTGAGACTTTTGTAGGTCTACGCATGATTGACAGGTCAACTAAATTGCACGTTGCTAAGTAAAACTGACTTCGGGGGCTGAATTTTCAAAGAAATTGGAGGACCCCTGTAAACAGCTCAAATGACCCTAAAATTGCCGTTTCAAGCCAAAATGGCAGATTTCATGTGTCTTTGTCGACTTGCATTCTTGAGGATTTTTCCGTGATCTACTCACAATCAACATGCATACAAAATTTTATGTTCTAAAGTGGAACGAGTTGGTCTGAATATTCAAAAAATTTGAAGGATCCCTAGAAATGGCTTAAATGGCTGTACCAAACCAAAATAGCTGCCTTTCTGTGTCTTTTTGGACATGGCTTCTTGAGTCTTTTATGTGCATCTACTAGGGATGTCACAATATTCATCCATCCATCCATTTTCTGAGCCGCTTCTCCCCACTAGGGTCGCGGGCGTGCTGGAGCCCATCCCAGCTGTCATCGGGCAGGAGGCGGGGTACACCCTGAACTGGTTGCCAGCCAATCGCAGGGCACATAGAAACAAACAACCATTCGCACTCACAGTCATGCCTACGGGTAATTTAGAGTCTCCAATTAATGCATGTTTTTGGGATGTGGGAGGAAACCGGAGTGCCCAGAGAAAACCCACGCAGGCACAGGGAGAACATGCAAACTCCACACAGGTGGGGCCGGGGATTGAACCCAGCAAACGCAGACCCACAGGCCGGGATCTGCTGCCGTGGGCCTCCGCTTCACGAAGTCAGTCTCCTGGCTCGCGGCGGCTGCCACTGGGACGTCCCGTCAGTGGACATTCGTGTGCCGCCACCCCCGCCGCCTCCCCCTCTTAGAAGAGAGGTTCCACCTAACTATTTAAACATATTGTAATAGTATGGCTCTTTAGTGGTGTTCTAGTGACTGTTTAATCTCAACTCAAAAGTCGTGGGTGAAACATCACACGGACAGGGAATAACGAATTCGACTCCCGTGAGAACATATCCCTGCGCCAAACATTCCATTAGTCCCTGACATACTTCCCTCTCTTCAAATGAAATGTCCACATTTCAAGTGAAAACATTACAGCAGCTGCTCAGAAAAGTAAATCATTTTACAATATCACAAAGCGGAGGAAAAGAAACTAAGTAGGAGTCCAATTATTATTTTATTTGTTGTTACTTGGCTGGTTCTAAACCTGCATAGCCTTTCAGTGTTCCTGCGTTTCTGACTTGACTAATTTTGTTTTTTTTACTCAAAGAAAGCACTGTTAGTAGGCAGTATCCAATTTCTAATGTTTTAAATAAAATACGACAATAAATACTGTTAAATTAGTGAACAGACAACTTCTCAATAGTCAGTGTTGTTATTGTGAGCGTGGCATGATTATTGCTGCAGCAATCATACCGTTTTGGAGGTACCGTATATGAATGTAAACATTGTATGGACGGGATAGAACTGCACAGTAATATATGATTTGAAGATGTCTTTGTCACAAAAATCTGTGGGAAAATGCACAGAAATTACTAAAGCTTGTTGAGAAGGATTTGGCCAGCAAGAGAAAAGAGAAGTTTTTCGGTCTCCTGCTTTCACCTCTTCCCCCACCTGTACAGCGAACTCTTCTGCAATACCGTGAGCTTTCCCGTGATATCACAATAGTTATCGTACCGTGAGATTAATATCGTGATAAAACCGAACCGTGAGATATATGACATCACAAGCGTCTACTCAGGATAGACATGGATACCCAATTTCATGTTAAATCGCACTGGCTTCTGGGGCTGAATTTTCCAAATATATTAAGGTCCCTTGAAAATGGCCAAAATGAGCCTAAAATGGCTGTTTCAAACCAAAATGGCAGATTTCCTGTCAATTTTTTTTTACTTGGCTTCTTGTTGATCTACGTATGATAGATATGCCTACCAAATTTTATGTTGGTGAGTAAAAATTGCTTTGGGGGCTCAATTTTCTAAAAAAAATAAAATAAAAAAAATTCAAGGACCCCAGATAACTGCTTAACTAGCTGCTTCAAACTAAAATGGTTGACTTCCTGTGTCTTTTTGGACATGGCTTTTTTTAAATCCTTTTTTGTGGGGCTACTCCTGATAGACATGCCTACCAGTATCTAAATGAAACCAGTTTCGAGTTCTGAATTTTTTTAAAAAACGTTCCGGGGAGAACCTCTGAGCTTTTTCACCTGGGAATGGCCAGAATGACCCACAAATGGCCACTTTAGACCAAAATGGCAGAATTCCTGTGTCTTTTTGGGCATGTCTTCTTGTAACTTTTTTTGTGGATCTATTATTGACTGACATGCCTACCAAATGTCTTGTTGTTAAATAAAACAGGCTTCGGGAGGCTGAGTTTTGCCACCAATACCTCTTTATGAAGCTCTGTAATGACACACGAGACAACAAAGTGTTCTCTGATGTTCTTTGGTTGTTTCTCCCTTCCGGCAGTGTTCCCTCAGCTCTACTTCCACATGATCCGACAGAGGAAGAAGGTTCTGGGCCACGGCGACGCCAACAGCAAAGTGGAGTGAGAGAAAGAATAGGACCCTTTCCATCCAAACAAAAACGGACCTCGCACGCTCCATTCCAGTTTTTCCAGAACTACTACTGCTGCCTTTATTATTTTCCCCGATTTTATTTATGAACAAACTGCCCGAGTGATGCCGTCTATCTGGTCCGGCGCGCTCAAAGATGCACTGAAGGAATCCACCGCTTAAATAACATAGTGACCAACCTCCTAATACCCCCCCCCCCCACACACACCTGCAAATCATGTTTGTTTCTTGGGTTTGTGACAATAAACTTGTTTGAATCTCTGTTGGCATTGCTTATATATGTTGTACTTCTGCATAATACATCTTGAACATTGTGTTTTAGTGTTGACATTTGTTGATTTTTGTGATAATGTTAAACTACAGTTGTTTTTGCTTCACTTAAATTGCTGTGAATGTGTTTTTGTTTACTAAAAGAGATGACTTGTACTGTTTATCCAGACTGATTTTTGCCTTTTGACTTTCACAACCAGCTGGCACGGTGACCGACTGGTTAGCACATCTGCCTCACAGTTCTGGGGACCGGGTTTCAAATCCTGGCCCCGCCTATGTGGAGTTTGCATGTTCTCCCCGTGCCTGGGTGGGTTTTCTCCGGGCACTCTGGTTTCCTCCCACAACCCAAAAACATGCGTGGTAGGTTGATTGAAGACTCTAAATTGCCCGTAGATGTGAATGTGAGTGTGCATGATTGTTTGTTTGTTGCTATGTGCCCTGTGATTGGCTGACGACCGGTTCAGGGTGTACCCCGCCTCCCACCCGAAGATAGCTGGGATAGGCTCCAGTAGCCTGCACTCCTAGTGAGAATAAGCGGTAAAGAAAATGGATTGGTGGATGGACTTTCACCACTATAAGCTTTAAGTTAGCATTTTTAGCTTCATGAGGCCATTTTAGGTAGTTTATGTTCAGGCATAAAGTTAATGTTCTGTACTATGAAAGCGTATTGCATCCATTTAAAAATATATATATTTTTTAATAGTTTCTGAATTTCAGATATTTTCTTCTGTTTTTTTGGAATGTTTGTTTTTTCCTCCTGAATATTTTTTTGCCCTGAGATTAGAAAGCATTTGAAACAATATACCCATTAATTTCATTATTGCGAAATTGACCGGCTTTATTCTTTTTTTTTAATTACTGATTAATTTAATCAATGGGAGTCTGCAGGGAGTCACTTGCAGGTTGGAAGTTTTTGCATGAGTCCAAAGTGTCTTGATAATTCAGAAAAGAAAACTAATCAGAAAAACTGAAAAAAAATATTCTGGAAACAGAAAAATAAATATTTGAAAGATAAAACTACTCCTGAAAACGAAACAAAAATACTCTGAAAAACTGGAATTTTTTTTTTTTTAATTACTTAGAAAAGAACAATTTTCAAGTGAATACACATGTAATGTGGCACACAGCCTTATTTGGTTATTTTCCCACTCTTTAGCATTAACGGCTAGCTAGAGAGCCAAGTTGTATGTTCAGCTAGTGTCAAAGGAGGTGCTAAACAAAATATGATTGCATTATCAGCTAACTTGCCCCTAGTTAATGAGACACCGATCAATCAGTCCGTCTCACCATATCTAATAATTAGCATATTTCCCCCTGATATTTGTGTATTTTTCTATAAATAAGTTTACCTATTTTTCATCCATCAATTTACTGCTGCTTATCCCAGGTCGGGCAGCAGGGGCAGCATCTGAAGCACGGAAGTCCAGACTTCCCTCTCCAGACACTTGTCCAGCTCTTCTGGGGGATCCCGAGGCATTCCCAGACCAGCCGGTAGACATAGTCTCTTCAGTGTGTCATGGGTCTTCCCCGGGGCCTCCTCCCAGTGGGACGTGCCCGGAACACATCACCATGGAGGCGTCTGGGGGGCATCCTAACCATATACCCCAGCCACTTCATCTGGCTCTTCTCAATGCGACTCGACTCTGAGCCCCTCCTGGATGACCAAGCTTCTCACCCTATCTCTAAGGGAGTGCCCGCACACCATGCGGAGGAAACTCATTCCAGCCGCTTGTATCCGTGATCTTGTTCTTTCGGTCACGACCCACAGTTTGTGACCAAAAGTGAGGGTAGGAAGGTACTGTAGATCGACCAGTAAACTGAGAGCTTTGGCTTTCGGCTCAGCTCCTTCTTTACGACGACAGACCGATACAGAGTCCGCATCACTGCAGACGCTGCACCGATCCACCTGTCGATCTCCTGCTCCATTCTTCCGTCACTCGTGAACAAGACTCCAAAATATTGGAACTTCCCCACTTGGGGCAGGATCTCTTCCCTGACACGGCGAGGGGACTCCACCCTTTTCCAACTGAGGACCACGGTCTCAGATTTGAAGGTGCTAATTTTTCATCCCAGCCGCTTCACACTCTGCTACAAACCGCTCCAGTGTGAGCTAAAGATTGCGGCTTGATGCAGCCATCAGAACCAGATAATCTGCAAAAAGCAGAGACTTAATACTGACGTCGCCAAACCGGACCCCCTCAATGCCTCGGCTGCGCCTAGAAATGATTTCCATGAAGGTAATGAACAGAATCGGTGACAAAGGGCAGCCTTGGCGGAGTTCAACCCTCACTGGAAACGTATTCGACTTACTGCCGGCGATGCGGACCAAATGCTGACACCGGTCGTACAGGGAACGAATAGCCCGTATCGGCATACCCCATACTCCGGGAGCACCCTCCATGGAACTCCCTGAAGGACATGGTTGAACGCCTTCTCCAAGTAGACAAAACACATAGACTTGTTGGGCGAACTCCCATGCACCCGCGACGACCCTGCTGAGGGTGTAGAGCTGGTCCACTGTTCCACGGCCAGGACGAAAACCACACTGCTCCACCTGAATCTGAGAGTCGACTTGCTGACAGACCCTCCTCTCTAGAACCCCTGAATAGACCTTACCAGGAAGGCTGAGGATCATTCTTAAAAAGGGGACAGCCCTACAACATCCAGTGCCTTCATAAACTTTGGGCAGATTTCATCCACCCCTGGGTCCTTGCCACTGAGGAGCTTTGAACCACCTCGATGACTTTAACCCCAGAGATATGGGACGCTGTCTCAGAGTACCCAGACTCTGCTTTCTCCCGGGAAGGCGTGTCGGTAGAATTGAGGAGGTCTTCAAAGTATTTGACCCCTACTCACAACGTTCCAAGCTGAGGTCAGCAGCCCCCCATTCTGTCTATACACAGTGTTGGTGGTGCACTGCTGCCCCCTCCTGAGATGTCAGATGGTGGATGGTCTTCCCCCTCCCTTCCAGGTCTCACTGTCATTGCCCATGTGAGCGTTGAAGTCCTCCAGCAGAACGAGGGAGTCCACAGCGGGAGCACTCTCCAGCACCCCCTCCAAGGACTCCAAAAAGGGTTTGTACTCTGAGCTGCTGTTTGGTGCATAGGCACAAACAACATTCAGACCTCTCTCACCAAGGCTCTTCTCCCCCAATTACTCAGTTTGGCCGGACAGTCAGCTCTAGGAAGGGTTCTGGTCATCCCAAATGTCTTCCATTTAAGGATGATGGAGGCCACTGTGCTCTTAGAAACTTTAAGTGCATCAGAATTTTTTTTGTAACCTTGGCCAGATCTGTGCCTTGCCACAATTATGTCTCTGAGCTCTTCAGACAGTTCCTTTGACCTCATGATTCTCATTTGCTCTGACATGCACTGTGAGCCTTAAAGTCTTATATAGACAGGTGTGGGGCTTTCCTAATCAAGTCCAATCAGTATAATCAAACACAGCTGGACTCCAATGAAGGTGTAGTACCTCAAGGATGATCAGAAGAAATGCACAGCACTCGAGTTACACAATATGAGTGTCAAAACAAAGGGTCTGAATACTTATGGCTGTGTGATATTTAAGTTTTTCTTTTTTAATAAATCTGCAAAAAATTCTACAATTCTGTTTTTTTCTGTCAGTATCGGGTGCTGCATGTACAAAAATGAACTTCAGTTGTTTTAGCAAAAGGCTGCAATATAACAAAGATTGAAAAATTTAAGGGGGTCTGAATACTTTCCGTACTCACTGTATATTGAACCTATAGGAACAATTCAACACAAGACTGGTTGTTATGACATAAAAGAGAAGAACAACTCAAAATAAGATGAAAACAAAACAAAATAAAAACAAATAGAAGGCAGCAGTAGAATTTGCCCTTTGATAATGTATATGTTCAATAGGAGTAGAAAGAAGTAAAAAACTTGTCGGGTTTTGTATCATTTATCTTGTCTGTCTCTCTATTTCTATTTTTTAAGTATTTTCCCCTGATGTTTGCATATTTTTCTTCCAATATTTTTGCATTAGTTTCTTTTTGTTATCCATCTATCTATCTATCTATCTATCTATCTATCTATCTATCTATCTATCTATCTATCTATCTATCTATCTATCTATCTATCTATCTATCTATCTATCATATTAATTTCCTTATCTATTTATTGATAACGCGTGTGGCCCAACCAGATGTTCAATCCCGCCCAGTTTTCTGATTGACGGGCGCCTCGTCCAATGGCATCTCCCGGCATAGCATCCCGCCTCCCTTAAGTAACCCAATGGGGGCATGCGTACATCGTTGCATCCACCAGAGAAAGGCTTCGGTCGGTCAGTACACCGGAGCCCCGGATGTTTGCTCGCCGCTTAAGGGAGCCCGTTCCAGGGGTGCTGTATTCGTCACGACCGGGCCGGTGGCGGTGACACTGAGGAGGCGCGTGTCACCTTCCCAGAGCATTGTGCTTCGTTTCGGCTCGGATGGCGACGCCGGCCTGAGCACCGGAGGCTCGCCTCGCACCCACCGGGTGGCCGGCGGTGATGCATCCCGGCCAAACTGCGCCTGGCTCCTCCAGTGCGGCGGCGCAGGTGTCGGCCGGTTCGTACCGAAAACACCACCAGCACCATCGTGGGCTGCACCACACGACGACGACGCCGCCGCCGATACGAACCCTGTGGAGTAGCTAAGCTTCCCACGGGTGCCTCTTAATTGGGCCCGATGATGTGGAGCCGAATCCACCTGGAGCTAATGTTCCTGAGCGACGTGGACCAACTTCCCTTGTGACTCGTACGATTGATTATTTTTTTAATTTGTTTTAATTTTAATTTTATTTTTTTTAATTAATGCAGTTTCACTAGGATTATCCCTTTTTAGAATGAATTTTGGGCAGCAAAATTCGGACGTTGGGATTTACTGCACATGAAATGTGGCAGCAACTACAGCGATGTGCCTCTAGTTAATTGGGAGTTTTTCAATCATGTCCAGAGCCAACAGGTTAGTATATATATCATTATCTATTTTACTATTTTGTTAAAATTTGTGTATTTTGTCACATGATTTTTTATTTTTTTTTGGTTGTGTGTATTTTCGACTTTTTAAAATTTTGGTTTTGTTTTGTTTTTTTGGGGATATTTTTCACTTAGTATTTTTGTATTTTAGTCTCGTATTTTCTAATTTGGTATTTTTTTCCTAAAGGACCTATAGTGTCCAGATGTCTTATATTTCACTAACAACGTCTTGTTCATGTATTTAGTTTGCTTTTTTTTTTTTTGCTTAAAAAAATGAAACTGCCAATCATTTCCAATAATATTAATCACTTTTGGAGCAATCAGTAAAGAACTAATTACCCTGGGAATGCCTTTTTAAAAAAAAAAAAAAAAAAAAAAAAATTTTTTTTTCATCGCCAAAATAGATACGCCCCCATGTCTTGGTGTGACGTCAGAGACTGGTGTGGAAAAAGAAATGTACTGTACTATAAGTGGCAGTATTTACTCCTATTTTATATGCAGTCTCTGTCGGGCTAATCCCCCCCCCAACCCACCTCCAAACTCAATTTTGATTGAGTTTCCAAACACTACTTTGCTGAAGCTGGCATTATACCTTATGTTTCTATTATATACTGTGAGACTATAACATGAACACAGCCCCCCAAAATCATGTTCAATTGTTAGTTTAAAACGATAATCTGTTTTTTTTGGCACCCCGTACTGCTGTAATTCAGCATTCCAACAATGCGTCCGTCGCTTCGATATGACATGGTCTGCCGAGTCCAACTGTCCCGGTCTCCCCCTCTCCAAACCCCTCGTGGGTGAATATACACCAGCGTAGTGTATAATAGAGCTGCTGAAACCCGTGAGCTGAGGGAAACTGTCTAGCCCTATTTTGAGTGGGCCCAAATCTGGCTTTAGCCCACCCTATGACTTCTTTCTCAAAATAATTTGAAGAAAAAAAAATAATTCTGTGTTTTTGTTTTTAGGAAAAAAATGGTCTGTGGTGATACCACATGCTTTTGCATTGACCAAAAAGTAAACCTTGAGGAAAATCTGTTGAGAAATGAGCAAGCAATGACATAATTTCAATGTCCATGCATTGCCTTAGTAGGGAACATCGATTTTCCCAACATGGCCGCCACATAGGCACGTCGGTAAGCCGGGCTGCTACAGCATACTGGCGTATAGTCTTCATATCTATGATCAGAAGAGCGACACACATTTCCATCTGCGTTACTAGGAAATGTTTGATTTCCAACCCTGACATAATCTATGAATTAACAGTTGACCACACAGCAATGCTTCAGTGCCTCCTCTTGAATTGCTCTGGTATGTGTCACTGTGCGTTGACTCGGCAGGGGCTTGTAATGATGCTTACTGTGCTATCGCTAGTTAATTGAATAGCATAGAGTTTTTGCCCAGTGTATCTGATATGAAATGTCTCTGTGGAGTATCTTATGCCAAGATTGGGTGTGTTCATACTTTTTATCTAAAAAAAAAAAACAAAAAAAAACAATTTTTGGCAGAAAAAGTTGACATGCCCTGCAAAACTCCTGAATTTTACCAAAAGTATGTTATTTCTATGCCCGAAGATTGCTGGGATAGGCTCCAGCACGCCCGCGACCCTCATGAGAATAAGTGGAACGGAATGAATGTTACTGTAATTTCGTGTATAATGCGCATTGCCCCCTCCCCCAAAATAAATTTGTCAATAGTGCACATTATACATGGGTATAGGGGCAAATGAAAAAAACTTTCACATTTTATAAATGTATGCCACCATCTAGTGGTTGTGAAAAAGCTGTACACTTTCATTCCATAATGCCACTCCTACCTAGTGGTTATAAAAAAATAAAATAAAAAAAAAGTATAGCCTACACTTTCATTCCAATATGACAGGGGTGTGTGTGTGTCTGTGTCTGTGTGTGTGTGTGTGTGTGTGTGTGTGTGTGTGTGTGTATATATATATATACACACACACACACACACATATACACAGTTGTCAGTTGTGCTCATAAGATTACATACTCTGGCAGAATTTGTGAGATTTTTTTTTTTTTTTTTTTTTTTTTTTTTTAAATATGACTGAAAAACAATCATCAATTTCTTTATGGTTGTGTTTTGTTTAATGATGATGCTTTTCTGAAATGCTTGACCGTTTAATTTGAATCCCATTTAAAATAAAATTAAATGTGTTTCGCCTGGTCCTTCATGTTTTCTTTAAAGAATTGTACCCATCTTACAAATTCTGTCTGCGTAATCAAACATGAGCAGAACTGTGTGTTTTCTAATTTACTAAATAAAAGTAGGGCTGGGAATTTCAAGTAAATTTTAAAAGGATTACGTGTTCAAATAAAGTGCTTAACTTCAGAATAATTTGAAAAAAAAACAAACAAAAGACAGGTAATACTTAATGTTTTGATCATATGGGTAGAAGCAATATCATGCATTGTAAAAACGCATATGGGTAGAAGGGTTTTCCAGAATTTTGAGGTCAACTTTGGGGGTGCGTATTATACATAGGTACACATCATACACAAGAAATTACGGTATTTCTTGTCAAAACTAATTCAAATTGGATACATCATGGGGAAGAAAAAAAAAGACTTTCTCCCCTGGCAAACCTTTTGTCTACAAGTAAAAATTGGCTTAAAACAAGTAAAAATTGTCTAAAAACCATGTGATGAGTCATATATTTTTTTTAAGATTTGGAGTTTTTGTAGTGTGGGTGTTTATTTTCAGTTTAACAAAAAACGCTGGCAGTATGACGTCACTTTCATTGCCATAACTACATGTGCTAAATGTAGGGAAATGCTGTTTTATGACAGGAAACCTTATGAAACACTGTTTGCAAATGTCTGCTTTTCAATAGATTGACATATATTTTTATAAAAGTCAGCCAGGTGCAGGTGAGAGACACTGTAAAAAAAAAAAAAAAAAATAACATTATTGGATAATGAATTTACATTTGCTTCTTTTTTTGTTTGTTATTCTGTATATACTACATTTCCAACAGTGTGGTCTATTACTCCCATCCAAAGGTGAGCTTATAAACAACTTATTTATTCTTTAATAGAGCTAGAGAGTAGCCAAATGGTTTTAATATTAATTTGCTCTGAGATTAAATAGTCCTATTGTATTCATACTGTTACAAAAACACATATCCACATATCCAATGGCACGGTGTGTGTGTGGGGGGACGTGGAACACATTTTTCGCTTGTCGTCCTGCTCTTCTTCCATCTCGATCATATTTTTCGTGTCACATCCCCGGACCTCAGCTCTATGTCACCGTCAATTGATGTCCGTAAGGAGATTAAGGAAGTTGCGGCAGTCTGCAGGGAGAACCTCTCCACGTCATGACACAGGTGGTGAAGTTGCAGCAGCGTTACAATGCTTTAAGTTATAATCAAGTGGGTAAAAGTTGTCGCAAACAACATCACTGGGTCACTAGGAAGTTAACTTAAAGACACACGTTAAGGACGAGAGGAGTGCTGGGTCGTGACTACGTGGGCACCCACGCAGCTGCTGGCAGGCAACAGCTCGAAAAGAGGTAGATGTTCATTTGCGGCAATTTTTGTTTTTGTTACACAGTAATTTTTGTATCACTATTTTATGCTACAGAAATGCAAAATAATATTTTCGGTGAGCGTTTTACCACTGTGCTCCGCCAATTGACCTGCAAAGTGTCTCATTTCCATGTCATTTCCTTCCACGTCATTTTTGGTGCGCCACCAAATGGGCCAGTGCCGAAATGTATACGGTAGGCACGAAATATAAAAGATCAAATTCATAAAAATCCAGCAAGATGTTAGAGGAGCAGACAGGCTAAATCAACATTATGTCACTTCCTATAGTAGTGGCTAGGGTGAAAAAGACTTTTTAACAAAAAAAAAAAGAAGTGGATTCCATATTTAATATGCTTAAAAAAGGTACTTTATTATGGTGGATGAACATAGCGACAGGCAGCCGTGGCCCTCAAATTCCACGAAGGCACAGAACGGCACCACCATACAAAAAGCCTTGAAAAGCAAATGTCTGTGTCTCGTCATCAACCCAAACTCTTTTTCAAAGGTCTAAAAGTCATTAGTGAATTAATAAATAAAACAATGATTTGACTAAACCTGTTTATATAGGTAAAAATGAATCCGCAGCACTTACCTCATGCTGCTGCCTTCCTTATGCAACAAAGCATTCTAGCGATCGATTTTAACAAAACAAGCCTACTCAAATGTATTAAACCTCACTACTTTCACTAATTGCCTTAAAAAACAGCCATCCATCCATTTTCTACCGCTTATCTGAGGTCGGGTCGCGGGAGCAGTAGCTTTAGCAGGGACGCCCAGACTTCCCTCTCCCCAGCCACTTTATCCAGCTCATCAGGGGCATCCTGAGGTGTTCCCAGGCCTTCTTTACCACAACGTACCGATACAAAGTCCGCATCAATGCAGATGTTGCACCGACCCGCCTGTCGAGATCCCGTTCCGTTCTTCCCACACTTGTGAACAAGACCCCAAGATACTTGAACTCCTCCACTTGGGGCAGGATCTCATCCCCGACCTGGAGAGGGCACGTCACCCTTTTCCGACTGAGGACCATGGTCTCCGATTTGGAGGTGCTGATTCTCATCCCAGCCGCTACACACTCTGCTGCGAACCGCTCCAATGAGAGTTGGAGGTCACGGCTTGATGAAGCCAACAGAACCACATCATCTGCAAAAAGCATAGATGCAATACTGAGGCCACCAAACCGGACCCTTTCTACGCCTCGGCTGCGCATAGAAATTCTGTCCATAAAAGTTATGAACAGAATCGGTGACAAAGGGCAGCCTTGGCGGAGTCCAACCCTCACGGGGAACGAGTCCGACTTACTGCCGGATATGCGGACCAAACTCTGACTCCGGTCGTACAGGGACCGAACAGCCCGTATCAGGGGGTTTGGTACCCCATACTCCCAAAGCACCCCCCACAGGACACCTCGAGGGACACGGTCGAACGGCTTCTCCTAGTCCACAAAACACATGTAGACCTGTTGGACGAACTCCCATGCACCCTCGAGGACCCTGCTAAGAGTGTAGAGCTGGTCCACTGTTTCACGGCCAGAACGAAAACCACACTGCTCCTCCTGAATCTGAGATTCAACTTCCCGACGGACCCTCCTCTCTGGCACCCCAGAATAGACCTTAACAGGGAGGCTGAGGAGTGTGATCCCCCTGTAGTTGGAACACACCGTTCGGTCCCCCTTCTTAAAAAGGGGGACCACCACCCCAGTCTGCCAATACAGAGGCACTGTCCCCGATGTCCACGCGATGTTGCAGAGGCGTGTCAACTAGGACAGCCCCACAACATCCAGGGCCATTAGGAACTCCAGGCGAATCTCATCCACCCCCGGGGCCTTGCCACCGAGGAGCTTTTTAACCAACGAAGCATTCCAGCGATCGATTTTAACAAAACAAGCCTTCTCAAATGTATTCTACCTCACTACTTTCACTCATTGCCTTAAAAAACAGACAGGCTTTCATTATTGGTGAAAATAACGTAGCAGAACACATACTAATTCAATAAAGAAATGAGTTTGCCTTCTGCCCCTGTAGCAGGCTCACGCCGGTTTCGATCTAAATGTGGGAGGGCCAAAATCTGTCTGAAAATCAAAGATGAGAACAAGTCTAAAATACTGAGTCTATTTTGGGGGGCAAAAAAATTATTCTGCAGACCTAGTTTTTAAATCGAGAACTATAGAATAATTGCCGATGTTCATATTATAGTGTATATTTTGTCATTCATTCATTCAGCTTCCGTTCCGCTTATCCTCACTAGGGTCGCAGGCGTGCTGGAGCCTATCCCAGCTATCTTCGGGCGAGAGGCGGGGTACACCCTGAACTAGTCGCCAGCCAATCGCAGGGCACACATCAACAAACACCCATTCGCACTCACATTCACACCTACGGGCAATTTAGAGTATTCAATGTGGAATGTGGGAGTAAACCGGAGTACCCGGAGAAAACCCACGCAGGCACTGGGAGAACATGCAAACTCCACACAGGTGGGGCCGGGATTTGAACCCGGTCTTTAGAACTGTGAGGCAGATGTGCTAACCAGTCGCTCACCGTGCTGCCTCTATATTTTGTCATTTTCTTTTATTTTTCCATAGTAGTATTTTTTTCTAACCGTTTCTATTTTTTCCCTAATATTTTGTATTTCTTTATTTTCGCAATTTCTTTTTTCTTTTTTTATTCACCCCACCGCAATATTTTATGTAGATTTTGTTTTTTTTCACACTAGTATATTTTTATTTTAAGTAATTTATTTTTCAACATTTTTTTCATGTTTTTCCTGATATATTTATATTGTATGTGTAGATTTTATAACTTAATTTTTTAACCTATTTATTTATTTCCTGTGTATTAAAAAAAAATAGTTTGTATTTTAATTTTTTGTGTTCTTTTGGAATTTAGTTTTATTTTTCAGTTTTCTTTCATGTTTTATTCCTAATTAAAAAAAAATCGTCTTTTTCTAATATTAGTGTATTTTTCACCTTGTCCTGTTTTTTTGTCTAATATTTGTATTTGTCTGTTTTTATTTTTTCCTAATAATTTAGCATTTTCTTCTAATATTTTTGTATTTATCTAAAATGTTTGTTTTTCATCAAATATTATAGCATTCTTTATTTTTGGTCTGAATATCTTTGCATGTTTTCATGTATGTGTATCTTATTCTAAATAACTGTGTATTTTATGTCAACTATTTTTGAAACAGTGTCAGCCCACCCGGTGGCGGCGGCGGGCCCGGCGTGCGGGGCGGCACTGAGCACCGGTCGGCTTGGGGTGAGTCCGACTCTGTGGCCAATGGTTGCGCGTACTCTGCCCGCAGACTCAACACCCGCTGGAGGGACGATGACGACCCCCCGGAACGCTACCGGTCCGGACATCCCGGTCGCGTGGCCACCACTGTGAGCCGGGTCAGCTTCCGCTCTCGCTCGGCCTGGCAGGAGCGCGGTGGCGACGAGCTTCGAACCAGATCGGTGGAGCTGGGCCTCCCTCAGGATGGCGTCCACGCTGAGCCCGGCTTCTCGGCGGCGGCTTTGTTGTCAGGCGTGACGCATGTCTTCAGCTCCAAGAAATTCCAGTCTGAGAACCTGGAGCGACTGTACCAGCGCTACTTCTTCAGGCTCAATCAGAGCAGCCTAACCATGCTCATGGCGGTACTCGTGGTGGTCTTTGGTGTCATGTTGCTCTTCCACTGCTTGGGGGGCAGCGGGCTGAACGTGGCGTACGTGCTGGTCTTCTCCGGCGCCATCCTGCTGACGTTGGCGCTGATGGCGGCATGCAACCGGACAGGTTTCCAACAGGACCACATGTGGGTGGTGTGCTACGCGCTCATCCTGCTGGTGCTGCTTGTGCAGGTGGTGGGCGTGCTGCTTGTGCAGCCCCGAGACGCCTCTGAGGGCATCTGGTGGACTGTGTTCTTCATCCACGTAGTGTACACGCTACTACCAGTCCGCATGCGAGCCGCCGTGGTCACCGGGCTGCTGCTGTCCGGCGTGCACCTCGCCCTCTCCTGGATGCAAAACACTGTGGACCCCTTTCTCTGGAAGCAGGTAGGCCTACCATTTATCTTTTTTCCCCCCAATATTTTTCCTTGTTTTTCGAATAGTTTCGTTTTTTTCCTAATATTTATATTATTATTATTATTTTTGTTCTAATTTGTGTATTTTTCCATCGAATATTTTGTTCCATTTTTTTCTTTTTTCACATTTTCATTTTTTTCTATTATCCCATTATTTCTAATAGTTTTGTGTATAACTTTTCTAATGTGTATTTATTTTCCATCTAATAGCTTATGAAATATTTTTTTCCATTTTGTAGTTTTCTTTCTCTATTATTTTTTTTCCCTAATCATTATTTTGTAATATTTTCATATTTTTCAAATTTTTGTATCTTTTAGTCTCGTATTGTGTTGCACTCTTTCCTAATATTTTTCTATTTCTTTCTCATGTTTATTTGTATTCTCTAAATATTTGTGCATTAATTTGTTTCTAATTTGTCATATTTTTTGCATTTTTTTCTGATATATATATTTCTCCATATGTTGTATTTTTGTACTATTTCAGGAATTTTTTTTCTTACATTTTTACATTCTTTTTGGTCAGCAGTGGTTTTGGCCTCGAAACGCTGCCATGGTTGCCATTTTTGCCCAGTCTCTTCCTTATTGTTGTGTCATGAACACTGACCTGAACTGAGGCAACAGAGGCCTCCCTGCAGTTCTTTAGAAGCTGTCCTGAGTTCTTTTGTGGCCTCCTGATGAGTCATTGCTGTTCTCTTTGGGTAATCTTTGTAGGCGGACCCCCTCCTTGGAAGGTTCACCACTGTTCCATGTTTTCTCCATGTGTGATGAATCCTCTCCCTACGGTTTGCTGGAATCCTAAAGCTTTAGAATTGGCCTTTGTAACCCTTGCCAGACGGATAGATATCAATTACTTTATTTCTCGACTGTTCTGCAATTTCTTTGGCTCGTGTCATTTTGTTGCAGCTTTTTTTAGATCTTTTGTCCGACTTGATTTTGTCGGGACAGCTTCTGTTTAATTGATTTCTTGATTGAACAGGTCTGGAGGTAATCAGGCTTGGAGGTGATCAGTGAAAAGTAACCAAAAATTGTGACTAGCCACAGTTGATTCATGATTTAACAAGGGGGGTAATTACTTTTTCACACGGGGTCAGGTAACAATTATTATTTTTTCCTTAATAAATGAACTCACCATTTAAAAAGCATTTTAAGTTCATTTGGTTTATATTTGTCTATTTACATTTTTGTGATGATCTTAAACATTAAAGTGACGAAACTATGCAAAAGTATACAAATTTGAGGGAGCAATATTCCATGGCAGTCATCATTACGCTATAATCGTAATCGTTAATAAATGATACCTTCAATATTTATTTTATATTGCATCAACTGACGCATTTGCAGCCAAATGTCTCTTCCATGCTATTTTTGCATTTCCTGTATCCACTACTGCTGCTGAAACGATGCAAATTTCCCCACTGTGGCACTAACAAAGGCAATCTTATATTATAAATATTTATTATATCCTGAACAAAAATACGTAACACTTTTCAGCCTATGGCATGCCTGTGCAATAATCATGCTGTCTAATCAGCATCTTGATATGCCACACCTGTGAAGTGGGATGGCTTATCTCGACAAAGGAGAAATGCTCACCAACACAGATCTCGACAGATTTGTGAACAATATTTGAGGGAAATGGCCTTTTATGTATGTAGAAAAAGTTTTAGATATTGGAGTCCAGCTCACGAAAAATGGGAGCAAAAACAAATGTGTTGCGTTTCTATTTTTGTTCAGTGTATTAATGTACTTTTAACTTTGTAGGCCTATTTTCTCAAGTGATTTAGTTGGCTAGCAGTGACGTAGTATTTCATTTCCGGTTTCCGGTTCCGGTCCCTGTGTGGCTGTCTAGCATTATCATGTATTACAGTATTTTCTCTCTCGTCACTTATTATTTTGCCCTTCAAAGTTGGTTACTTTCCGCTGTAATGAGGTTCCCGCCAGACCTATGTGACAAGTGTACTGTATCACCCAATCACTTATTTTGGTGTTTTGCAACTTCATGTCAAGATAGCTTAGCAATTAGCATGGCGTCTCCATCTTTCTCCTGTTAATTACTCCTCCTTTTTGGGGTCCTGGCCCCACAAATTTTTGATCGACGCTAAAGACCCCCTAAACCTTGCAAGTTTGAATTTTCCCACAACACTTTCCTGCATATTTTTCAAAATAACATTATTAGGAAATTACTGGTGTATGTCACTGAAAAGTTAGGAGTTCATAATTTGAAAAGAATGCAGATCATGTTAAGTTTATATTAACAATTACTTAAAAATTGCAAATGGGTGCGAGATCTCATTAAAATGCAATGTATTACTGGTAAAGTTGCGAAACAGATGGAATTGGAGAAAAAAAGGCCTGCTACCCTCTGTAGTTTAGGTAGATATCGGGCAAAAACATTACAGTAGGTTATTTATGCAGATGAGGAACAGCTTTTGAAGGCATTTAAAAATCATGAATGATGAATCTGTTATCATATAATCATCCCTCCTTGGAAAAAGAGCCCTGCAAATAAACCTTCTAAAGCCCTAACTCCACTATATGCGGAATGTCACGTGACCAACATGGAAAACGGGATAGGTGAGGTCCTGTGTATGCTACGCTAATGCGTATCACTAGGATTGATGACATGATTGTTTGAAGCTGAACTTGATAAAATGTTGTTGGCTGGTATCTTTGGACAAAGGCTAAATATGCATGTATATCCTTTATTTGTACAAATATGGTATGTAAAAAGTTAGGGTTAGTTGTGCTGTCTCACTTGAGGGGATGTACAGTATATTAAACGGTCACCCAAAAAGCTCAACCAAGCATCTGGGGAAGCTCCAGCACAGAGGGTCCTTGAGACTTTTTCGTCCGCCCGGTTATCATAGACATGTTCCTCCAATTTCGTGTTGATCAGGGAAACTGTTGTTGGGGGGCCACGCGACACAATCTAGGTCTCCGCTGCCGTTTTGTGTGCATTATTGGACGTAATACAGTAATCTGGTGACTAGTGACGCTAGCTAGCCTGGCTAATCACGGTGCAAAACTGTGAGGCAATCAGATAGAGTGGAGCTTTTCCGGTGTCTGTACAGTATGAGCACGCATGTTTTGTTTTCTGGTGGGGGGATGGGGGTGGATTCTAGTTTAATCTTCTTGGGCGGCTGTCAATTTACTTGGGCGCGCCGCCCAAGGAAAGCGGATGAAACTGGTGTCCAGGGCTGAATTCATAGATAATTTTACACTTGAGACTATCTGAATCCTGGGATTATTTAAAAAAAAAAAAAATTTGTATACAGTTTGTGCAATATTTTTGAGTTATCCAATACTCTTGCTGTCTCACAATATATTATGTTTAAGGCTGTTATGATAGCAAATATATTTTCCCAAAAGCTATCACTATGCCACTGACGTAATGATATTAGAGAACAATAATTCAAGTACAGGCGGCACGGTGGACGACTGGTTTGAGCGTCTGCCTCACAGTTCTGAGGACCGGGGTTGAATCCCCGGCCCCGCCTGTGTGGAGTTTGCATGTTCTCCCCGTGCCTGCGTGGGTTTTCTCCGGGCAAGCCGGTTTCCTCCCACGTCCCAAAAACATGCAGGGTAGGTTAATTGAAGACTCTAAATTGCCCGTAGGTGTGAATGTGAGTGCGAATGGTTGTTTGTTTGTATGTGCCCTGCGATTGGCTGGCAACCAGTTCAGGGTGTACCCCGCCTCCTGCCCGATAATAGCTGGGATAGGCTCCAGCACGCCCGCGACCCTAGTGAGGAGAAGTGGCTCAGAAAATGAATGGAAGGATAAATTCAAGTACATCCTTTTTAAGAACAATTAACTTTTAACTCTAATTCTAAGAACAATGAACACTCACATTGTAATGTAGAACAAATAAAATATCAGAAAACACAACAAAACCATAAAACAAACCCAGGCTCTGTTCACAAAATGTCACTTCTACAAATATTAAAATTTGGTGCAGAGGTATAAACAGTCATTAATGCCTTAACAGGCAATATACTGCCAATCAAACTTACAGTTGGTTAAGAAAAAGTGCCAAGTAGCAATATTAATAACATCACAACAAGCAGATTGAAGCAAACTGTTTTAATTCAAGATCTGAGGTCAAGGTCTGAAGCCTTTCTTTAAACGCTGCTTTGTCAACATGTTCAAAAGTTCAAACTCTTTACAATAGTAATGCTATACTGTATATAATGTGGGCATACGTGTGCCATATTCACGTTTTTATTTGCTTTGTTGGGCAAAGGGTTCCATAATTTTAAGACGACGGGAAACCGTGTCCCACTGTGTTTTTTGTTCCCAGCTGAAGAAATTGGGTGGGATGGTTGTGTTTACAATTGATTTTGTCACTTTGAGGTTTTAAGTTGTGTTGTCTTTGTTGCGATTTCATACAAATTTGACGTACCAGCTTGTTGGTGTTATCGGGATGGCCGTATTCATCTGGCTTGAATCCATACATTGTCGCAGTGGAATTAGGCTCTGGAACTATTTCCATTTATGCCACTCAATTTTCTGTAACTGCAGCTACCGACTCGCTGTCAGAAAAGTTTGTGTACGCGAGTGCTCGCGTTTCAAACGCAGGTGTGTGTGTGCCAATCAGACGGAGGGACCCCGCTCTTCACTTTCTCTGATTGGTTTAGAGACCATGATGAAACCCATCGTGTGTGCTTTGAAGTCGTGTAAATGGTTTTTTTTCTGCCTCAAATGACTGGGCGTACCTACCCTCGGTTTTTTTCTTTCATTTCTTTTTTATTTATTTTTTTATTTTTTTTGCCGCACCATTCAGAAATTTGGGCACATATGCGACCAAATTAGTCGCGCTCTAGTGTCCTGTCTCTTTCCCCCCCCCAAAAAAATCTTATTTTTCTAACTTTATGACAAAATGCTAGCCCTGTAATTAGCTCCAAATGACTTTTCAAATCAAAATGACTGTTCTGGGCTGGTTCCTTGAGACTTTTTCGCGTCTTGTTACGATAGACATGTCCACCCTATTTCGTGGCAATTGGTGAAACTGGTGTCTGGAGCTGAATTTTTTTTATTTTGTTTGTTTTGTTTTTTCTTCTAACAAAGTACAATCCCTGGAAGCTGTTCAGTGTGGCTACTTCAAACTAAAATGGCTGACTTCCTGTTAAATTTCGGGCATGGGCCTTTGAGATTTTTGCGTACATCCTGTCATGATAGACATCCATCCATTTTCCGAGCCGCTTATCCTCACAAGGGTCGCAGGCGTGCTGGAGCCTATCCCAGCTATCATCGGGCAGGAGGCGGGGTACACCCGTAACTGGTTGCCAGCCAATCACAGCATGATAGACATATCCACCCAATTTCATGGGTCCTTGAGACATTCTGGTGATATTTATTTATTTTTAAAAGATAGATGTACATATGTTGTGAATCTACACATTATGACCGAGCAGCAGTTCAATTAAGACCCTGTTACCACAGGACCCTTGCCAACCCGGACCGTTTGTTTCCTCCACTGGGATTCTAAAAGGGGTTTGTGAGAGCGGGGGGGGGGGGGGGGGGATCCCATGGGAAAATGGTGGCAACAAAAACAGCCCCGTGAAAGACAAAAAAACAAAGCATCACTCTTTGTTGTCCCGCCATGTACAGTTGAAACGAGATGTTTGCATACACTATATATAAAGGTGTATATGCTCCCCCCCCCCCCCCCTCACTAACATGAAATTAGACTAAAGCTTTCCTGTTTTAGGTCAATTAGGGTAAACAAAATCATTTATATTTGCTAAATGCCAGAATAATAACAGAAGGCTTTTTTTTAAAGGCACATTTTCATAACTTTCTTTGAAGTCAGACATTTACATTACAGAAAGAAGTTGTGAAAACCCAGATGATATTTCTTTGGAAGCTTAGATAGGTTTATTGACAATGTCTGAGTTAATTAGAGAGACACTTGTAGATGTATTTGAACTAGGCACACCTGAAACACACTCTATGGGAAAGTGATGAAAAAAAAATCAGCCAAGATATCAGGAAGACAATTGTGGACTTACACAAGTCTGGTTTATCCTTGGGTGCAATTTCCAGATGCCTGAAGGTGCCACGTTAATCTTTTCAAACAATCATACGCAAATATAAACAGCGATCATACCGCTCATGAAGGAGACTGATTCTGTGTCCCAGAAGTGAACGTGCTTTGGTCCGAAATGTGCATATCAGCCCAAGAACAAAAGCAAAACACCTTGTGAAGATGCTGGATGAAGCTGGTAAGTGTGTGTCATTACCCACAGTGAAGCTCCTACTAGCTAGCTGCGAGGAAGAAGCTATTACATCCCCTCCCCCAAAAAACAAAAAAACAGTCATGATCAGAGGGAAGCTTGCGGCAGCGTCATGTTGTGGGGTTGACCGAAGCATGCTTCCAAACAGGTTACAAAGTGGCTGAACCAAGTCACCAAGTCAATGTTTTGGAGAGGCCAGCACAAACCCCTGATCTCAGTCCTATTGATAATGTATAGGTAGCCCCGAAAAGCCTTGTGTGAGCAAGGTGGCCTACAAACTCAGTTACACAAGTTCTGTCAGGAGGAATGGGCCCAAATTCCTCCCAACTATTGTGATAAGCTTCTGGAAGGATATCCCAAATGTTTGACCCACATCGTGCAGTTTAAAGGCAACGGTACCAAATAATGAAATGTATGTAAACCTCTGAATTTGGGAAAGAAAGAAAAAAAGCGTGTCTTTTTATATCGTGCATGTAAACATCTGGTTTCAACTGTATTTTATCTTTATCCAAAAAAATACGATAGTTGCATATTTACATCTTGAATAATAATGACAAATCTGGCCGTGTCAATTTCCAGGTGTAAAATACCAACTATAGTAGCTTGAAAAAAGGCATTCTGGGCATTCCCAACCCTAATTATCTAGCAAACCCATTAAAAGGACATGAAAAATTATGAAAAAAAATAAAATAATTGATGGCATGGGACCTCGAAAAATACATCTTTATCGCGATATTTGTATTTTATTTTGTTCCAACCCCCTTAGTTAGCCAGCTATATGTCCTTCGAAATTTGTGTTGATTGAAACCGGCTTTGGATTGCAAATTTAGTTTTTTTTTTTCATGAACAGGCTCTTTTAGAATTTTTTTTAAAATTGGGGCTCTTCACGCATACCAAAGCTTCATGACAGTGAGTTGTTGTTTTTACATAATGCCAGTCTGGTTCAGGCTCAATTAAAGATAAATAAAACGGAAAAGCTAGTAAAAACACCAGAGTGATCAGACAACCGTCATGTGAGTGATCCGGGAGTTAGCCTTCATCCCGAATAACGTTGGCAAAGTGGCAAGCAAATTTTTAATGTTGTCACGTTGCCGCGTAAAAATAAGCTTGGACTGCAGACGACTTTCACATAAACCGCCGAGCGCTGAAATGCTAACAATAACAACGCGAGCGATCGTGGGAAGAATAACGAATACTTGCAGCTTTCCCACCAGTTAAAGACAGCACAATGGAAACACCCACTGTTGACACGCACATGTGTAGTGGTATTCCAAAGCCGAGCTGAGTAGTCCTCAGCCATTCTGGCCATTATGGTTTAATGTAGCCATTCCGTACGAAATACAGGACTCGTACTTTGACCAACTTGGACGAGGGAATTTGCTGAAAAAAGCTCCAAGCAGAAGCATTTTCGCATTTTCTAATATTTTAGTCTTTGTATTTTCTAGAGGTGCAACATTTAATTGATTAATCGATAACTACCGGCAATCGATTGTCAAATTAATCAACTATTTTGCTAATCAATTATTTGTTTAGAGCCCTTGTTTAACTTAAAATTGTCAAAATCCTCAGATTCCAGGCTCTTAACAGTAAATATTCTCAGATTTCTGTAGTCCCGCATAGGGTTTGGCATTGTTTGATTGATTCCGGTCCCTCATTTCAATTCCGATTCTTTTAGGAGGCTGGGTCAAAAAGGTTTACGTGTTTTAAATAAAGGGTGTCCAAATTGTGAACATCCATTTTCTTAGCAGCCCGCAGCATAAACTAAAATGAACATGTGACTCGGGGTTCTTTGTAACCAGTATCAATATCAAACCTATGAAATAAAAGGCAATGTGTGTGGAACTAACCCAATTGACTTATTAATTAATTATTGTTTCCGCAAAAAATATAGCATTGTGAAAAAAATTATTTGGGACTGTTTTATCACAGCCGGCACAGTGGACGACTGGTTAGAGCGTCAGCCTCACAGTACTGAGGACCGGGGTTCAATCTCGGCGGAGTGCCGATTCCAGGGTTTGGTTGGCTCACTCCGTCTGGCCGTTAGTCTACGGGTGATACCCCGAGGATAAGCTGGCTGCTGCGCCCACCGCCTTGCAGAATTCCTTCCAGACCCGAGAGGAAAACTGCGACCTCGATCGGAGACAATGTCGATGGGGATACCATGGAGTTTGAAGACATTTAAGACAAGGAGGTTAGCAGTTTCCAGGGCGGACGGGAGTTTGGGGAGGGGCACATAATGGACACACTTGGAAAAATGATTGACGATTGTGAGAATATCAGTTACCTTCAGAGGGGGGCAGGCCGGTAACGAAGTCCACAGCGATGTGAGACCAAGGGCGGCTGGGAATTGGCAGGGGGCGCAGCAAGCCAGCTGGAGGTCGGTGAGAAGACTTCCCTCGGGCGCAGACAGAGCAGGCTTGAACGAAGTCTCGGGTGTCTTTGATGAGGCTGGGCCACCAGAAGTGCTGTTGAATGAACTGGGTAGTATGGGTTATGCCAGGGTGCGTTAATTTAGATTTGTGGGCCCACTGCAAGACTTCCGAACGTCTAGCATCTTCCTTCACACACACTGCACATTTTTATTACTCACACTGTGCATATTTTGCACATTGGGCACATTTACATCTCATTCAGGGTTCCCTGGTGGACTGGCACAAGGCATGATGAGGCGGACGCTGGGCCAAGTACTGGTACATCTGTGGTGGTCACCGGTCTAGTCTCCCCCCTTCTCTGCCCTGCTGGTCCTCCAGTTTTAATGCATCATACATCCGTCAGTGGGGGGAGGGCAGTGTTGGGCTGGGGAGGACACTCGGCCAGCTCTCTGGCCCGCCATTCCTTTCCCCCGCAGATTTTTAATGCACCACATACATTCGCACATCCTTTGGAGGCTGGTTGGCCTGTGTCTGGGTGACAATTGCGGGTCATCATTGTCCCGCGACCAGCTCTCCTTATCCTCACCAGTCTCCCCAATTTGAATGCATGACACCCCACCACACACGGTCACAGTACAGGAATAATGGTTGCCAGTCGGGGACCTGGTAACCGTAGTAATAGGCTGGGTGGTGGGTATTCACATTTGGCTTGTCTCCTGGGGAATTTTCAATAAACATCGGAATAATTAAAAAAATGTAAAAAATAAGAAGAGGGATTATTTCAAACTCCCCTGCTGTACAGCAAAACCGTTCCAGCACAAAAGGCATACAGATCCACCATTCTGCATGGCCATGCAGCTGAACAGGACAGGTAAAAATAAATACAAAATATTATATTTGATTGTGCAGCCCTAGATTAAATGTGATTGTTTAATTCTCAACACAGTTACATCCCAGTTGACCATTGTTAAGGTGGCACGAAGAGTCCAGCCGATGGGCTGCATTTTGTACCATCCGCTAACAGTTCCTGCTATCAGCTGGCTGAATACTAACTTGTTTATCCATACAAAACTAACTACATGTTATAAAATCTGCATGTTTATTAGTGGGAGCCGCACAGCAGTTGAGTCAGTGGTCTTCATTGTGAGGCCACATGAAAGCATCCTGGCACGAGGTGGGCAAGGCGGGTGGGCACTGTGCCCACCTCCAATTACCCTCACGCATGGAACGATGTCATTTAGTCTAGAAAGCTAGACATATAAAACTCGTAAACTCTGAGTGACAATGAGTTTATATAAAGATGTTTTTCTTTCTTCTGGAGTATGTGTACATTTCTGATGAAATCCGATCCATTTTCTCTGAAATGACATCATAAAGTGAGTGCTAATGAATCTGTTCTGACGAGGTCCTCAGAGAGGATGGAACATCCTGCTGTAACTCTGCTGAATGGCGACATGATAAAAGGATGCTTAAGTGCTTCGGGTTGTCGCTGCCGAAACCTGGCGTGACCTGATGTCGTGAAGCACTGCTTAGTACACCGATAATGCTCCTTTAGGGAAATAAACGATGGTATGGCCGAGGGTGACCGAAAAAGCTAGGACACACCAGTGTCACACTGGAAATATTAGTTTGCCAAATTGCATGTTACTAAGTGAAACTGTCTTCAGGGGCAACATTTTTTAAAGAAATTGAATGACCCCTGGAATTGGACACGATGACCATAAAGTTGCGGCTTTAAAGGAAATTGTCAGACTTCCTGTCCCTTTTTGGATAGATCTACTCATGAAAGACATCCCTACCAAATTTCAGTTTTGCAAGTGAAACTGACTTTGTGGTCTGAATTTTCAAGAAACGGAAAGATCCCTTGAAATGGCCAAAATGATCCAAAAATGGCCGCTTCAAGCCAAAATGGCAGATTTCCTGTCTCTTTTTGGCCATGGCTTCTTGAACCTTTTTTTTGTCTGTCTACTCATCATAGACATGTCTACTGAATTCCATGTTGCTAAGTGAAACTGGCTTTAGTGCTAAAGTTTGAAAGAAATTGAAGGACCCCTGGAATTGACCAAAATTCACTCTAAAGTAGATTATGATCCTCAGTGCCTTGCCATGTGTCTATATTATTAATCAATAGGTGCTGTGTTTGTGTGTACGTGCGGGCGTGTGTGTTTGTATGGGTGTGTTTGCATTTATATGTGGAGGTGGGGGGTGGCATTTTGTATGTTTCCGGCTATTTTATCTTTTTGTCCCTGTAAAGTTTTTTTTTAATGGATGAAAAGTGCTATAGAGATCAAATTTGATTGAGTGCCAAGTGAAACTGGCATCGGGGGCTGAATTTTCTACTGAGGGCAGACACGCCAACCCAAATTAGGGCAATGTTTTGAGTTTATTAGTGCACATAATTAGTTGGTTGTTTATTTTAACTTCATTAGTGTACATAATAAGCTAGTGTTGATTATGAGCTATTTTGCAGCTGTGAAGGCGTTCATTCCTCGGCTTGGGTGTTAAAGGAGCTTAAAAGAAAATAATCATGTGAGGGCTGTTTTTGATCCTCTTGTGTTCACAGTGAGGCTGAACACTGCTGTTAGCACATGACCTGCATTACCTCCTGCAGGACCACAATGCGCCTACTGTGCTGCAATTGATCCAACACTGCCCCCCCCGGAGAGAGACACAAATTGTTTACGTCTCCTGACAGCTAACAAGAAGCCTTTTGTTTATTTATTGATGATGTTCATTTTGATTGTGAGTGGACCTTTAATTCACATAAAAGCTGGAAGCAATGTGTCACTTTGTTTTCCATCAACACTGTGCATGCACAACAGTCATCATGTGCTTAGTTGAACTTCTCAGTGACTGTAAATGTAAGCTTGTGGATTTAGATGAGTGATGGAAATTACACAAAATATCCTTTATCAATTATGGTGCTGCATGGCCTTACAGAATGGTGGATCTGTATGCATTTGTGCTGGAACAGTTTTGCTGTGCAACAGAGGAGTTTGAAATACTCCCTTTATATTTAAATTTTTTTATTATTCTGATGTTTATTGAAAATGCAGCCGGACAGAAAAGGGGTTTGGGGGGGGGGGGACAGACAGAGGGACAAAGTGGACAGGGGGACTAGGAGTGAAAATCACAGCAGAAGAGTAGTGAGACAGTCTTGATATTTGGACATAAGTAACATTACAACAGTTATTTGTAGATTGGGGGGGGGGCCCCGGTGAAAACATGCAATAACTAACCAAGAGAACCAGATCAGAGAAGGACAGGACAGGATGTGGGAAAATGAGCAAGGCAGTGTTACTGGCGAGTGGCTCTGTGGCGGCTTTTTTAGTGTCTAAACACCTGCAAGAACCTGTGAGTTATGCTGGTATAAACCTGTGTTGTTATTAGTGATTCTAGCACAAGTAATTCAAGTGTATAGTTTCTGTCTAACTTTTTAGTGAATGGACACTATCACATGTATGTTAGTCAATTGGTGTACGGAATTGAAATGAATAATTAACACGACACCATTTTTCTCACTAAATATATTTCCAAAGGTGCTACTGACATGAAACTTTCGCTAGATGTTGGGAACAACCCAAGTAAATCATACATACGAAGAAATTGGAAGAAATAAGATCGGAAATTAAGTTGTGTGTAATAGTGTGAAATGACACAGGGAAAAAGTATTGAACAAATGAAGAAAGGGAGGTGCAAAAAGGCATGGGAAGCCAAGACAACACCTAAAATCTGTCAATAATCAAACAGCCCCTTGTCAGAGCAAATGAATATCAGCTTGTTCAGTCGTAATTGATGGCCTACAAAAAGGTCTCATTGCCAAGGTGTGAGTCAAGATCTCATGATGGGTAAGAGCAAAGCGCTGTCTCAAGACCATTGCAAAGTAATTGTTGCATTGACACTGGTTATATAAGGAACCTCGAGCCAAAGTTTCATTTTAGTCTATGCTGTGGGCTGCTAAGAAAATGCCTCCTCAGCCTCCCTGGTAAGGTCTGTTCATGGGCGCTGGAGAGGAGGGTCCGTCGGGAAGTTGAATCTCAGATTCAGGAGGAGCAGTGTGGTTTTCGTCCTGGCCATGGAACAGTGGACCAGCTCTACACCCTCAGCAGGGTCCTCGAGTCTGCATGGGAGTTCACCCAACCAGTCTACATGTGTTTTGTGGACTTGGAGAAGGCGTTCGACCGTGTCCTTCGGGGAGTCCTGTGGGGGGGGGTGCTACAGGAGTATGGGGTGCCGAACCTCCTGATATGGGCTGTTCGGTCTCTGTACGACCGGTGTCAGAGTTTGGACCGCATTGCCGGCAGTAAGTCGGTCTCATTTCCGGTGAGGGTTGGACTCCGCCAAGGCTGCCCTTTGTCACCGATTCTGTTCATAACTTTTATGGACAAAATTTCAAGGCACAGCCGAGGCGCAGAGGGGGTCCGGTTTGGTGACCTCAGTATTGCATCTCTGCTTTTTGCAGATGATGTGGTTCTGTTTGCTTCATCAAGCTGTGATCTCCAACACTCACTGGAGCGGTTCGCAGCTGAGTGTGAAGCAGCTGGGATGAGAATCAGCACCTCCAAATCTGAGACCATGGTCCTCAGTCGGAAAAGGGTGGCGTGCCCTCTCCAGGTCGGGGATGAGATCCTGCCCCAAGTGGAGGAGTTCAAACTTCTTGGGGTCTTGTTCACGAGTGAGGGAAGAATGGAACGCGAGATCGATCACCTATGGTCACGAGCTGTGGGTCGTGACCAAAAGAACCAAAAGACCAAAAGAACAAGATAAAATAAGTTTGGTAATCCAGTCAGGGGGGGAATTCTTTTTTTTTTTTTTTTTTTTTTTTTTGCCACTGATATAATAATTAAAGCACATCCTTTTTAAGAACAATTAACTCAAATAATATATTGAACATTAGCATTGTAATGTAGAAAAATAAATAAAATATCTTATATAAATATAAAATATAAATAAAACACACTCAGGCTCTGTTCACAAAAATTACACTTGAACAAACAAACATTTGGCACAGATTACACACATTAATGCCTTCACAGGCAATATACTGCCAATTAAGTTTCCAGTTAGTTAAGAAAAAGCGCAAAGTATAGCAACATTAATAACAGCACAACAAGTATATCAAAGCAACCTGTTTTGATTCAAGATTTGTCCTACTTTTCAAAAAGTCTGCAGCCTTCCTTTAATTGATGCTTTGTCAACATGTTCAATGGCTGCATCTCTTACAATACTGACTACACTATACTGTATGTAATGTGAGTATACGTGCTTCATATACACAGTCATGTTTGTATTTACATTGTTTGGGCAAAGAGTTCCATAATTGCAAGCTGACAGGACCGCGTTTTTTGCTCGCAGCTGAAGAAATTGGGTGGGATGGTTGTGTTTAAAATGGATTTTGTCACTGAGGTTTTGTTTTCTTTGTTGCGACTTCATACAAATTCGACATACCAGCTCATTGGTCTTAGCGGGATGGCCGCTTTCATCTGGCTTGAATCCAGAATGTTCTCCCATCGTCACGGTGGGGTTAGGCTTTGGAACTAATTCCACTTATGTTGCTCAACTTTGTGTAACTCTACCGGCTTGCCGTCGCTAACCTTAGCTTTGAGTATAAGCTCGTACCCGCAGGGAAAAGCACACAAAGACACACGCGTGTATATGCACACAGGAACACACACGGCCAATCAGAGGGAGTGTGGGTGGGCCGCCCCGCCCTTCGCTATCTCTGATTGGTATAGAGACCAGATGGGTTTTGTGCGTCACATTTTTTTTCTTCCACAAACGGATGGGCGTACAGGGGGACCTGCTCTTTAAAAAAAAAAATATATATGTTATTATTAGGAATTTTTTTTAGCCGCACCATTCAGAAATTAGGGCACATATGCACCCAAATTAGTTGCCCTCTATAGCCGCGTCTTGTCAAAAAAATTCATACGCCAGCGTCACGCTGGAATACTTTAAACCATAGCATTGCATCCTCGGTCGCAGATTGATCTTAACTTATGTGTCCCTGCTCATTTTTGTGCGTCTCAGACGCGGGACGCACATCGAACGAAATCCCCGTACCGGTACTAAAAATACCCCGAAAAATGACGTTGTTTAATATAAAACGACACTATTACTGTTCCATTGGGCAAGCTCTTTTTACCTTTGGATTATTTTGTCACTTTGTGACATTTAAAATGTCCAGAAATGAATAAAAACAATCTTTTTCACCCGATGTCGATCTACTGAAAATCACGCGAGTGACCCAGATTTTCATAAATAAATAAAATTGGTTCAATAACAGGCCTTATAAATAACTGACCTTTTCTGTTCAATATGACATTTGCAATCCTAAAATATTATATTCACTCTTTGGCCACTTCCTTAGGTCAGCCATGTAATGATCATGTCTATTTGTGAGAATAGAATCCAACATTCCCTCTTCCTCATCCTCCCCGGGGGAACGGCAGTCATGTTGTTGCCGGTCTCGAAAAGGAAAAGCCTGTGCTTTCCAAATAAGGGCGGCGTGGATATTAATAGAATAGCAGCGAGCGTTTGTGTTGACCTGTTGACGAGAAGACGACTTTATCTGATGCACGCAACATTGCCATGGCTACCAGGAGGCGGGGGAGGGACAGTTTCAGGAAGCTTCGGTTTTGTCATTTTGTTAGCAGGGATTCTGCCACTAACGGGTCCAATAGTGCCACTGGCTGGAGTGGCACACTTTTGATGTTGCAATGAGGAAATTTCACATCCATATTGGGACCTAATACTGCCTCTTTGTGAGCAAATATAGTGTTGTAATGCCAAAATATTGCATTTACATGGGGGTCTGAGGCCGTTGAAGTAAATCTCTGTCATTTGACATTTTAATGGCAAGATGTAACATTTAAATGAAAAATGATGTGTTTTTGTGGTCTAATTCAAACTTTTCTGTGAACAAATAGTGTTTTTAACGTACATGGAGAAAGTATCACTACCCTGGCCAAATTTTTGATGACTGTCTGAAAGACAACTGGAACAGCTGAACTTTATTTGGGGTTAATCAGAGACGCTTTAAGTGGGGGTACTTGTATGCTGACTCCCATTTAGAATGAGTTTGAATGGGATTGGTTAATTCTGAACACAGCCACACTACCAGTTGTAAGAGTGTATGCACACTAGGGAGGAAAGAAAAATGTTGATTCATCAATGCAGGTCAGTTCTCCCCCCGCAATTCAATATCAACTCAGCAAATCCTCTGACTCGGCGACAGGACATGTGCCCATGCAGTCTGATTGGCTGCTGTATCCAAGTGGAACACGCCCGACTGCTTCCAGATGGGAAAAGAAGTATGTGACTTAAGCGTGGCGGAATTAATATGAATCCCCCTAATGCACTGTAATCCAAACCTTAACCCATCCTAAACCTCCTTAACACGAACCCTAGCCGTAAACCTAACCATAACAAACTTCTTTGTTTTATTGAGTATAAATGTGATACATATTTGGATTATCATCTCTTTACATCTGCATTGCCTGGAACACAAGTGGGGTTCCGTATGACGCAGCTGGAAGCAAGCGACCTCTACTTTTAAATCTGATGTTTGGGCTGATTTTGGCTTCCCTGCAAATCCGCAACACAGGAAATGGATGAAAGACACTCAAACCACGACATGCAATACCAACACGAAAACACGTTAGAAGTTGCCACCCCAAAACTGTACACAGAATTAAGACCGCCGTTTTGGAGTCGTTGAATTGGGCTGAAAGTGCCTCTTATGCGGTGCTTGGACTTCCAGAGCAACTCACCCCTAAATACGTAACTAAGTCTTCTCATTTAATTTCTAATGAGTGAGAACTGTGTCAAATGTTCTGCAGACTAAAGCCCTGCAGGGAAGCCACACAGGAAGCAATATAGCAAACTTGGGGACAGAGGCAATAAATTAACGGGGTTTGACGAAGAAAGTTGCGGCAATTGTCACAATACCGCAAATATGCTACTTAATTTGTTATTACATAAAATCCCTGAAAATAATAGTAACCCTAATAAGCAGAGAAATATTGTTTACGTATGCATGCACTTTAATTTTTCATTTCAGAGCTGTGTTTACTTTTGTACCCCATATTCGCAAATAAGTTATTGTTGTCCACATTTTTTAATTACAATTGCCAAAAGGAAATAACATGCCTTTTTTACATGCACTTGACCTTGTGCATAAATACGTTACGTGCAAAATTTGTATTTTAAAATCTTTTATTGCTTAAAAAATGTGACGTGACATACAATAGTCATCAAATTTTACATTCACATTCAAATAAATATTTCAAAATTGTCAAAATATACTCTTCATTTTGTGTATTTCTACTTTTTGCTGAATCGATATCGGAGCATTTCAATCAATATCGAATCAAATTGAATAGCAACCTAAAGAATCAAACCAAATGGTGAGGTTCTTAACAATGCCCAGGCCGAGTGCACACTTGTCTCAGTTGCCTATTTTTACTTACTGTCGGAATTTTTTTATTTTTTTTCCCACTGAGTTGTTGAAAGCTTTGAAATGACTTAACTTGGTCACATTTTTTTTATACCACAAAAACTTGTTTGTTTTTTTTAACATGGGTGTGTCGAATTTTTATATCCACTTATTATATTGTTTTAGTCATGATATACAGCATTGTGGAGGCAGAGGATAGCATTATTGAGCCAAAATACAACTTTTCTTTTTTTTTTTTTTTTTTATTAACGATTGCATTTTCAGTGCACGTTGCAATGTTAAAAGTTGTTGTTTGTGGTTGTTTTGCGCCTTGCAGTAAAGTTGAGTCAGATGGAGGACTTCTGATCATATTGGTATGTTTGGCTTGTGAAGCACATCTGAAGGCCAAATTACATTCTTCTATGGGGTTTGTAGATAACAGAAAGGAATGTCGTCCATGTCCACCTCATTGATCATTGATACATTCTCATGTGCTGAATCATGTGAAAAGACCGTTTGTGTGCTCGAGTGCCGTTTCAGTTAGATAACGAGCACAAATAGCAAACAAGACTTTCACGTCCCGGCCGCACAGTGGACGACTGGTTAGCACATCTGCCTCACAGTTCTGAGGACCGGGATTCAAATCCCCGGCCCCGCCTGTGTAGAGTTTGCATGTTCTCCCCGTGCCTGCGTGGGTTTTCACCGGGTACTCCGGTTTCCTCCCACATCCCAAATACATGCGTGGTAGGTTAATTGAATTCTCTAAATTGCCCGTAAGTGTGAATTTGAGTGCGAATGGTTGTTTGTTTCTATGTGCCCTGCGTTTGGCTGGCGACCAGTTCAGGGTGTACCCCGCCTCTCGCCCGAAGGTAGCTGGGATAGGCTCCAGCAGGCCCGTGACCCTAGTGAGGATAAGCGGTACAAAAAATGGATAGATGGATGGACTTTCACGTCCTTTTATGTTTCCTTCCTCAGCATCACTTTTGGGCCCGAAAATAGCCTTTCTGTTAGCAAATGGTGTTTAAATGATCCCCGTTTATTTGATTGCCCCATGATAGGATTTTAATGTAAAATCCGTTTTTTTGTGGTCGACCATAGCTTTTTTTGTGAAGAAATATATTGTTTTAAGAGCTAAGTATTTTATTTACGTGGGCAACTACTGCTTTCCTGACCCCAAAAAATCTTTCTTGTGACAATATATTGGTATAATTTTTTTAATTGTTTTTTTTGTGGGGGGGGGGGCAATGTAAAAATTGAAACAGTTTTACCACATTTTTGCTTCATTTCAATTAGGGCTGCTACAAACGATTAATTTAATAATCGATTAGCCTCGATTTCTTATTTATTTTTTAAATTAATCTGAATCGGACAAAAAAACTGTTAAATTCACTTCTCTTTATTCAAAAGCAGGACATTTGAATTTGGCAGCGCAGAAAAGTCACAAAATGGTTGCTGCATAAACATCCCATCTCTCTTAAAGTAGTAAATTATTATTTAAAAAATGTTCAGATAGCTCTGCAATATAGGCCATTGGCCAACCACACAAAAACTTTAAAATATGCTGGACAATAGCTGCTTAAAAATAATTTTTTTGTCATCCTCTGTAACTACACTGTCTCCTCAGTCTCAACAGCCACATCAAGATTTTCATGCGTGCCTGTAACCTCACCACTGTCTCTCTGTGAATCTACCAACAAAACAATCACATTGTCACCTTTATCCTCTAATGGATTTGAAGAAAAAAAACACAATTTCAAAATGTACCTCTTATCATTTTCTGAATTCAAGGAGACATAGTCAATTCCAGATAACTCTTCATTTACCAAATGTATGTCTTTACATTTTATACACTACAAGAACATTAAGTACAAAATATATGAATAAATAAAAATTATAATCATGAATAAACAGTGACATCCTACTTTACCTATGAAAAACACACGTTTTGTTAAAATACTCATAATAAAGTGAATAAACAGATGAGTGCTGATACCGTGTCTTTCCACAGATGTCCACTGGGTGGCACATGCGACTTTGGGGAAAAAAAAAATAATTCTCTACTCTAATTAAGTGCTATATTTTAAAAATAACTTCGAATATTGGGTGACATGGTGGACGACTGGTTAGCACATCTGCCTCAAAGTTCTGAGGACACGGGTTCAAATCCGGCCTCGCCTGTGTGGAGTTTGCATGTTCTCCCCGTGCCTGTGTGGGTTTTCTCCGGGTACTCCGGTTTCCTCCCCCATCCCAAAAACATGCTAGGCTGATTGAAGACTCTAAATTGTCGCCGTGATGGGAATGCAAAGAGATCCGATACAGCAGACAAACGCACGCTGCAGCTTGCAGGCTATAATCCATATCTGTACGACGGCCGGCAGCCGGGACACTCGACCGATGCGCTCGTGCGTGGCTTTGTTGACATAAGGCCTAGCCTATGTTTTTTTGTATGTGTTGAATAGTAGTCTGTAAATACAGTATGTTTTGTTAAAAGATGGCTGTGTGTATTGGAATTTATATAGTAAAAAAGAAAAAAAGAAGACGCTTGGCCACGTCGGCTTGGAATAGAGCGGCCGTTCTGGGGTTGTCCCAAAATTCCCAATTGCCACCCCGCCCCTGTCAATGAGAATGTATTTCTGTAGATTTATGCCCACTATTCCGAGGTCTTTTTCCCCATTTTGCTGTTGGTAAATGTCTTGTATTAGTACTTGAGATTAATTTATATACTTTTGAAAGGGTTTGTGGGAGTAGATACACTATTTTCCTTCCAAAAATGGGTGGTTGTAGATAGGTGTTTTGGGACTCTTTAAGATTGCTATTCTTATTTTATAGTATTGAAGGAAGTTACCACCTCTAGTTTGAAATTCTTGGCGTAAGCTTTCACATGACATGAATGCATTATTTTTTAATAAGTGTTGTAGGCGTTCAATTCCACTTTGTTCCCATGTGCTGAAGTAACGGGGTAATTTGTTCGTCTCAAAATTGGGATTATGCCAGATTGGAGAGAAAGGATATGGCACAGACTGATATTATGTGGTTTCCAGATTTATCGACCAAACTGGTAAATTAGCTGCAATAATCGGATTGTTAAGACTTGTGGCGTTTGAGACTTGTGCTGATAAAAGAGAGAGCTGAAGGCTTTGTGCTATTGCAGTCTATCTGTTCTAGAACCAGCCAAGATTGTTGTTCAACATTTGGATGCAAGTAATGTTTAAAGTTGGGTGTGTCAATTCCCTGTTCTGATTTATTTTTCTCAAGGGTGGGTAGACTAATTCTATTTTTCTTATTGTTAGAATAAACATTGAAAAGCTAGCATTTGAACCACTTTAATGAGGGTTTGAATGGGATCACTGAAAATAAATAGTTAATTTGAGGTAACGTTTTCATTGCGGATCGTGTTTGTGTTGCAGCTGGTTTCCAACATGCTGATCTTCTCGTGCACCAACATCGTGGGTGTGTGCACGCATTACCCGGCGGAGGGCTCTCAGAGGCAAGCCTTCCGTGAGACGCGGGAATGCATCCAAGCTCGCCTGCACTCGCAACGGGAGAACCAGCAGCAGGTGAAAAACATTCTGGGATTATTTCGAGACTTTTAACGCGCCGCGATCATTCCCTCAATTTGTACACAAAGTCATCGCGGCGAGAAACATTTTCGTTGGTCTTTTTTCTCCCTGCAGGAGCGTCTGCTACTGTCGGTGCTTCCCCGCCACGTCGCCATGGAGATGAAGGCGGACATCAACGCCAAGCAGGAGGACATGATGTTTCACAAGATCTACATCCAGAAACATGACAACGTCAGGTACAAAATACTAGAAAAAGTGCTGGCTAAGGAGGGAAAAAATGTCAAAGCATTTTCAAATTTGTCATGCTGAAAGTGACAACAATGAATGTTGATGATGATGGACAGAGTGCACAGGTTCCAAAAAGTGCTTATCAAGGAAGTATAGCAAAGTAATTTACACTTTTCATGCTAGAAAAATTCTAAAAGTGCTGCATCAGGAAGGAAATCAAAGCATTTACGTTTTACATGTAGAAAGGCTGACTGCTGATGATAGACTAAATACAAGATTCCAAAAAGTGCTGTTGAATGAAGTAGAGCAAAATAATTTACATTTTGCATGCTGGTATCATTCTAAAAAGTGCTGGCTAAGGAAAGGAATCAAAGCAATGTCGCTTTTACATGTCGAGATGTTGACTTTAATGACTTTATTTAATTATAAACATGAAACCTGATGATGATGGATAAAAGTAAGTAAATCAAAGCATTTGAAAGTTTTTCATAATGAAATTGTAACTGTTGACTGGATAAATTATAAACCATGATGACGATTATGGCTAAAATCGAAAAATCAGGGGGCTGTGGGTGGGGTCTTCGCTAAAGTAGATCGAATGATTTTACAGTTTCTAGGTTGAAAGGTGAACTTGGCTAATTTTATTGACCCTGCGTCTGGCTGGCGACCAGTTTAGGGTGCAGCCCGCCTTTTCCCTGAAGTCGGCTGGGATAGGCTCCAGCGCCCCGCGACCCTGAATAGGATAAGCGGTGTAGAAAATGGATGGATGGATTTTATTGATAAACATAAACCCTGCTAAAATTCAAAGATTCTATTCAGTGATGGCTACCGAAATATTAACTTTTAGCCTTATTGATCGTAAAAAGAAACCCTCATCCTCCAATATACTGTGCAATGATCCCAAAAGGTGCGGGCTAAAGAATATCAAAGCATTCTAAAGTTGAATTTAAAAAAAAAATGTTTTTAACTTAATTGGCCTTATTTATGGATCAACAGAAAGCCTGATAATGGCTAAAATACAAAATTGCTAAAAAGCGCTGAGGAAGGAAACTTTTTTTCATGTTGAGCATTGCAACTTTACTGAGTCTATTGCGAAACCTAAAACACTCATGATAATGGATGAAAATATTCAAACTGGTGCTGACTAAGAAAGCGGATCAAAGCATTTTTAAGGTCGAGACCTTTATGGCCAGACAGCCACGGCGCAGGCATTAGCATCAGCTAGCTCGTTAGCGCCTCTGCTAACCAGTTTTGACAGCGCTGGATGGGGGTAACTCGGCTAATTGGGGCCGCTAATTGGCAGCGACGGGAAGCCGAGTGACACCTCCCGCTGCTAACAAATGCTGCGTTATAGCATTAGCCATTTGGCGCATGACCGGACTGGAGGGGATGTTTTGGATGTTGATGTTATGCAGGCCTGTGGGGAGAGCGAGAAGGAGAAGTTCATGTGGAGGTCATTAGCTCAGGGGGGGAAAAAAACACACAGAGCAGCCAGTGAAAACAATGGTGGCTGCTGTGAGAAACTCATACATGGCAAAGTAGACAACAAAAAGATATAAACAACAACATTATTTGGGTGCTACGCTGCTGTGTAATGATGAGACGAGATCACTTGTTGGAGCCTTTAGTGGTCATTAAAGTTGGCGCAGCAGCCAGGTACACGCATGCACCTTTACGTTTTGTTAGCATTAGCTAAAGAGCTAAAATTACTGCTACTGTTGTGTGAAGTGGTTGTACAGTTACACAAAAAAAATGATACATGTATTTCAAAACTATCTTTGCTTAAGGTTTTACACATGCATAAATATAATTTTGCACATACAGTACATGACTACAGTTGTTCATATATATTAATGTTGATTTACATGTACTTGAATTTAGCCCTACATGTAATAAATGTAGTTTTATGGGTCATTTTCATATAATTTGCTCAATAATGATAAATGTCCTACTGAATTTCCATTTGAAAATCAGTTCATTTTACTGATATTAGTGTTTGAATTATTGGCAGTTGTTATCTATCAAAACGTCATAATTGTTTCAAAGAAACAATATTGTAAAGTAATATTTTGCAAGGTTTTAATGCCAAAATGTGTTTACCGTTAGGTGTCTGAAATGAAGGTTAATTTTTGAATGTGTTTTCCGAAGATGCTAATTACAAACCCCAATTCTTATGAAGTTGGAACTCATCCATCCATTTTCTGAGTCGCTCATCCTCACAAGGGTCGCGGGCGTGCTGGAGCCTATCCCACCTATCTTCGGGCAGGAGGCGGGGTACACCCTGACCTGGTTGCCAGCCAATCGCAATGCACACATAAACAAAAAAAAAAAACATTCGCACTCACATTCAGACCTAAGGGCAATTTGGAGTCTTCAATTAACCTACCATGCATGTTTTTGGGATCCGGGAGGAAAAAACAGTTTAAGAACAACATTTCTGAACGCACAATTGCAAGAAATTTAGGAATTTCATAATCTATGGTCCATAATATCATCAAAAGATTTAGGGACTCTGGAAAAATCTCTGCACGTAAGATGCAAGGCCGAAAACCAAAATTAAATATCCTGTGACCTTCAACCCTTCAGGCAGCACTGCATTAAAGACCGTCATCATTGTGTAAAGGATATTGCCACATGGGCTCAGGAACACTTCAGAAAACCATTTTCAGTTAACACAGTTACAAATGCAAGTACCAACTCTACCACGCAAAGCAAAAGTTATATACTGTCTCAACAACATTCAGAAACGCCGCCGGCTTCTCTGGGCCCGAGCACATCTGAAATGGACTGATGCAAAGTGGAACACTGTGCTGTGGTCTGACAAGTTCACATTTCAAATTGTGTTTAGAAATCATGGACATCGTGTCCTCTGGGCCAAAGAGGGAAAGCACCATCCAGATTATTAGCAGCACAAAGTTCAAAGGCCAGCATTTATGATGGTATGTGGGTGTGTTTACTGCCCATGACATGGGTCACTTCCACATCTGTGAAGGCACCATTAATGCTGAAAGGTGCATACAGGTTTTGGAGCAACACATGCTGCCATCCAAGCAACGTCTTTTTCAGGTACGTCCCTGATTATTTGAGGAAGACTGCAAAGCCATATTCTGCATGTTTTACAACAGCGTGGCTTTGTAGTAAGCATGTCCAGACTTGTCTCCCATTGAAAATGTGTGGCACATTATAGAACGCAAACTATGACAATGGAAACTACGTTGAAGGTTTTTTAGCCTTGTCACTTTCAAACAGAGATTTCACCTGATTCTCTGAATCTTTTGATATTATGGACTGTAGATGATGAAATCCCAAAATTCCTTGCAATTGTACGTTGAGAAACGCCATCTTAAATTCACGCAGTTGTTCACAAAGTGGTGAAACTCGCCCCATCCTTGCTTGTGAACAACTAACTGACCCTGAGCTCCTTTTTTTCCCAATCATGACACCCCCCTTTTTCCAATTAACCTGTTCACCTGTGGAATGTTCCAAACGGCTGTTTTTTTTTTTTTAGCGTTCCTCAATTTTCCCCATCTTTTGTTGGCCCTGTCCGAGCTTTTTTTTTTTTTACGTTTTGCATGCATCAACATGAAAATGAGAGAATATTTGCCAAAAAACAGTAAGACTCATTAGTTTGAGAATTAAATCTCTTGTCTTTGTGCATTCAATTGAATTTAAGTTGAAAATAATTTGCAATTCATTCTTATTATTGTTGTTACCAACTTCATTGGTATTGGGATTTGTACATGAATGCAGTTTTACATGTTACTAAATGTAGTTTTACACATGCATAAAGTTTAATGGACAATGTAGTTTACATTTATGTAGATTTACACATTTAAATGTAGTTTATATACATATATGAACATAGTTTTACACTTTCAAACAATGTGTGTATATATATATATAGTTATATACACACAAATATAATATAAATGTATTTTTATATATGTATCCAAATGTAGTTTTCTAAATAGAAATATATTTTTTCACGGTGTAATTTTAGACACATTTTTATACGTGCGTGAATTTTGCTGTACACACAGAAACCTGGAGGCAGTGCACTCATCTGCCATCCATGAGATTAGCGTGACTTTTATTTCTGGTTTGTGTCTTGAGGACATTTGTAAATCTAGCACAATAGTGCCCTGTTGGTTTTCAACGCCATGCTTTAGTCCATATCCGGATTGCTTAAATATAGCCCAACAAATCTCCATTCATTTTGGAAGTTATACAACATCCCAAAGAGGAAAATGAGCTCAGATTTTGGTGCATTTTTATTGTTGTACTACTTTTTGTTGTTTTTTAACACTTCAGCATTCGGGACCACTGTAATTAATTAACAACTTATAATGTGTTGTTTGTATAGCATCCTGTTTGCAGACATTGAAGGCTTCACCAGTTTGGCATCGCAGTGTACGGCTCAGGAGCTGGTCATGACACTCAACGAACTCTTTGCTCGCTTTGACAAGCTGGCGGCAGTAAGTACACATGCACACGTGTATTGTAAGGCTTGAACGACTAAATATCTTTTTGTCGTCGACTATAATGTGATTAAAATCGTGTCAAAGTCGATTAATCCATGAAGTCGTTCATATTTTATTGACGATGTCATTTTTTCAGCGGCTTTTCCCAAAGCTAGCGAGGCTACACCTCTATTGTCATTCACAACCAGCTTGTTTTCATACTCTTGAGGTAGACCAAAGTTTTTTTCAGGACCAATACTGATACCGATTATTAGTTGTCAAAGAGGCCGAAAACCGATATTTGGAACTGATGTCCATTTGCAGTAAAAGGGGGAAAAATTGGCGTTACAATTTTGAATAATCCAAACGCCAACACTTGGTATAAATGCCTATAAGCATATGTTTATGAAGTAGAATTTCATATTTGCAACATGTTAAAAGTTTTTTGATCTTAGACAATAAACGTCTTAGATTTAAAATTCTAACAAAATGTGCGGGGAGGTCCCAGGGTCACCAGCATCTCATATAAACTTAATTGAAAAATCAAATCAATAAATATATAGTTCCCTGAAGTTTACCCAGTTTTAAATAAATAAATAAGGCCGATGCTGATATGTCAAAATGTTCAATCTGGTCAACTTTTTGAAATATGGCCACGGTTTTCTTTACATGTACAGGTATTTTCACTTAAGAGGTTCAAATGAACAGAGGTTCATGCCCTGAATCTTGAACAGTGATGGCGTAACATTCAATTTACAGGTACTTACTTTTATCAATTTGTACTATTCCAATTACAGTAAGTAAAGTTTGTAATATTGGATTAATAAACTGTTAAGAACTTGGCGTAAAAACCTACCGGAACAAGAAGAACGGATTCCATTTTCGGATTTAGCGACGTAAAATTGTTCTGAATCAAATGGAAAAACATAGACGTTTTACAAAAGAATTATTATATATTTTTTTTAATCTCAAATGAAGACCGTGTGGCCTCATTAGCCAGCAATTTGGCTGCTCCGCCAAGCATTAGAGTCCGACAACTGCAGCGGACTGGTGAGGCGAAAGTCCTTTGTAAATTAGCCGATCAGAAGACGAGACACCATAAACACGTGCTTAGCCATGAATTAACTCCAAGCGTTAAATGTCAATACAGATTAGTAAAGTCGACTTGACTAATCGCTTCAACCTCCCCCCGTATTGGAGCGGTGAGCCGTGCGTTTGGGTCTACAGATCCCACGTAATCCACCTCTTAATAACACGGCAATTAGAGAAACCATCAATACTATACAAAAATGCAATACAGAGAACCCTTGTTTATTCATGGAGGGAAAATAGATATTTTTAAATGAGGCATCCTTTATTTTTTGGGCCCATTTGAGAGAAACATTTATACAGTGGATATATGTTAATTATATGCAGATTTTCTCTGTTCGCAGTCTGTCTATCCCCCGCGAATAGTGGGGGTCCACTGTATTTTTTAAGTGCATTAAAATTTCAATGTTTGATTTTTATAAAACGATTAGGAGCCACACCATTTCATAAGAATTGCCAGGAAGCTGATTTCTTCTACCAGACATTTTTAGAACAGTTAAAATAAAAATGACTTCAAGGAGGGACTGTCATGGGGTGACTTTTTTATTTTATTTATTTATTTATTTATTTTAATGAAAGGCACAGAATTTAGCTGAAAATCTTACATTATCACTAAATCTCATGATAAAACAAAATATATCCTTTAAAACTTTAATTTGATAGCAAAAACAATACTTCTAGTTTAAGTACCACTAAACTGTGCCTGTCACAGACTTGATAATGAATCAAATTACCTTAATTAAATTTTTATTTTTTATTTTTTTCAGAATGGCTGAATTCAAATAGTCCTTTAAATTACACGGACCATTTAATCTACGTTCAAAATACAATTCAGGGATCTCGTTTTTATGTGTGTCCCGTGTCTGAGACACAAAAATGATCAGGGATGCATAAAGCATGTTGAATGTGTGAACACTTCCAAAACTTGTAGTAGAACAAAGAATATTTGTCTTTTTCCTAGTCAGCTGGTCTAAGCTCATAAATGCACAGCCATGAACCTAATGTATTCATCTCACAAAATGCTAAAATGTAAGCTGCTTAAGTGAAGATGCACAAAGGCTGTTCATGTTCATGTTTTTTTTTTTTTTTTTTTTTTTTAAATACTGCCTTTTATGCACAATGCGAATTCAAGATATAAAAACGGATTTCATAAAAAAGAAAACCAATTAGTTGTACGTTATTAAGTGAAAGGTCTCGTTTTCTCTCTTGTATTCAAAATGGCTCTTTAACCAAGCAAAAATATAGTTCATCCAAATAATCGATTAATTTTCAGTAGGATACTCGAGTACTAAAATATTCAGCAACTGTAGCCCTACATTCAACCCCCCCATTATATTGTCATATTTTTATTGCCCAATTAAACTTATTAGAAATTAGAAAGTTGATCCTCAAATGCAGAAATGATTAGCAAAACTGCTCCTCAAAGAAAAAAAAAACACAAATTTGTGCCTTGTGTGTGTGAGTGCGTGTGTGTGTTGCTGAAGTCCTAACTAAGGTCACTAACTTGCGGTCCACGTCCCACACCATAGCCAAATAAGAGGTTAGGATTCGAGACATATGGGGTGGGAGACTGGTTAGCACATCTGCCTCACAGTTCTGAGGATCTGGGTTCAAATCCAGCTTCGCCTGTGTGGAGTTTGGATGTTCTCCCCGTGTCTGCGTGGGTTTTTTCCGGGTGCTCCGGTTTCCTCCCACATCCCCAAAATATGCATGGTGGGTTAACTGAAGACTCTAAATTGCCCTTAGGTGTGGATGTGAGTGTGAATGGTTGTTTGTTTCTGTGTGCCCTGTGATTGGCTGGCGACCAGTTCAGGGTGTACCCCGCCTCTCACCCAAAGATAGCTGGGATAGGCTCCAGTACGCCCGCGACCCTAGTGAGGAGAAGTGGTTCAGAAAATGGATGGCTGGCTGGGTGGATGCACCTATGGCGTGCTTCTATTTTCAGCGGCGCAACATATTACAGGCTTTACGGTAGTGATGAGCTGTAGCGACCAATCATATGAGAGTTCCGCCATGCTTTCAGCCAATCAAATCTGCATTACAGGCGGTAATCAATGAAATCACTGACTACGCGCAGACCTGACGGAGACAGAGAGAGAGAGAGCGAGAGAGAGAGAGAGTTGAGTTGAAGACGGAGAAAGATCGGAAAACAACCAAGAGGGGAAGAGGAAATTTGGAACAAGTGGCGCTTAAAATGGAACAGGCAGAGTTATTTTTGTTTGTACTCCTCAGTGGGATCTTCCTACCTTGTTAAAATTGCGTATGTATGTCAAACGCCATTATGAAACAAAATTAAGGTTTTGAACAAACATAACCTCTAAAACGGTTCAGTTACGATTTGTTTGCTTAAAATTTGTAAAATAGTTTGAAACTTGGATTTGGCATCTTGAAGAGAAAAGGGGAAATTCAATCCTTTTTTATTTTTCTGAAGTTAAGCACCTTATTCGAAGCAGGACCATGAAGCAAGAACCGTGATATAGCGGAGGATCACTGGATCTGTATTTCATGATGATGAGTTGCAGGAACTCAATGTTGCAGAGGTGCAACTCATTGCTTCCAGACATTGCATCCCCGGGACTCACATACTCTCGAGTGTAAAATATTGGGGAAAAAAACTTTGTGTGGCATGGGAAGTATAAAGTCTGACTCATTTAATGCTACATTAACAAAGGTATGTTTTGTTTCAGAAGAGGCAAGGACCTGAGACACCTGTGACTACTAAAAATACAGCATGGAAACCCTCAAATCATATTTTACCCCTCCCGCACGCTTTGAACTTATTAAACCACACTTAAAATGGGAGACTGTCGTATAACATCACTTTGTTTACCCGAAAATACTCTATTTTTTTAAGAGCCCAAGCGTGCTTGCTTGAAGTTTTTCCACTCCCAGGTGAAGTTGACTGTCAAACTGACACATACTGCAAACCAAAACATAATGAAACATTATCCATTAAAACACGGAAAATGTCCACCAGACGACTGTATATCATTTCGTCAAATGAAACTCAGCTAGCTTAAGGCTAACATATAACTGGTAATGTAATAGATGGGCTAAGAGAAGTTAGCATAGATGTAAACCTTCCAACAACTGCTACTTAACACACACATGTGCAACGGATGAACTGCGTTATAGTGTGGATTCACTCCAGGTTAAACAGGTTGTTGGGGTCATCTGGAACCTAACCCCTGCGATGAACGAGGGCTTACTGTACTACGACTACTACTACTTGTGACTCAGTCTCACAACTTAAAGCAAAAAATCAGTTGAATCACCGTTCGTATCTCAAAACTCGTGAGTCGGGTCGCTCGTATGTCAAGGCACCATTGTGTTAGGATTTAGTTTGTAAACGTATCGCGTTGGTGTGTCCTCAGGAGAATCACTGCCTGCGCATCAAGATCCTCGGTGACTGCTACTACTGCGTGTCGGGCCTCCCCGAGGCCCGCGCTGACCATGCTCACTGCTGCGTGGAGATGGGCCTGGACATGATCGAAGCCATCTCGTAAGACGACGGCTACGCTAATGTTGTCGCTTTTTTAATGTATGTTCACATGCGGCCAAGAATAGTTGTCAAAGCTGAGGAACAGGCACTCACACTACTATCGTGTAGCCAAAAAATGTGAATGCTGAGAGACGAACATTTCGTCAATAATGAAAAACCAGCAGAAAATTGAGTATACTAAGACAGTCGCTGACCTTGCACATTGAAATAAATGAGGCGGTGCTGAGACGAGCAGTCACACTCATACCGGCATCAAAATCAAATTGCATATGCTAGCTATAGTGTTGTTTCGTTCGCAAATGTTTCATTCAGAAGAACAAATCTTTTTAGTGAACGAACTGAACCGAATCAGTTTAGGAAGCGATTTGTTCTTGGAACTTGGCCGCCGTGAGGCGAGCGAGTCGGCTGGGAGCGGAAACGGAACTGTTGAAGCGTTCAGTCACTCACTTCTGAATCTTTGGCGAATGACCAATGAGCAGCCAGCGTCAGGCAGCGGCGTGCAGGCGGGGGAGGGACTTAAGTGAACTGAGTGATTCGTTCAGTGAATTGGTGTACTGAGGAACTGAAGAACGGAAGAGTGATTCGTTTGTTGCACTTATCATTTGTGATCCGCTAAGGAGCGATGTACGACTCCAATTCCAATGAAGTTGGGCCGTTGGGCCGTGTTAAACATAAATAAAAACAGAATGCAATGGTTTGCAACTTGTGGCAGCCATAAAATTCCAAGTTCATGATTATTTGCTAAAAACAATTAAGTTTATCATTTTGAACATTAAATATCTTGTCTTTGTAGTGTATTCAATGAAATATAGGTCGAACACGATTTGCAAATCATTGTATTCTGTTTTTATTTAACGGCCCAACTTCATTGGAATTGGGGTTGTACAAGTACGATGTGTGATTCGTTTGCGCAAGGAACGACGTACTACGAAGTGAACGTACTCATGAGGGATTTTAACCGCAAGTCCTGACGTCCTCGCGGGGATAGCTTTCACTAGCAGCATCAAGCTAACGGCTAATTTTTGAGTCAGTCAAGCACATGAAAACAAGCACACATAGGTAGGTGATCATTTAGCCCAAGTTTTCTTTTCGCCTTTCCTAGTTTACAATACGTGACAACAACAACGCATAGTCTTTCGGTGAACGTGTTGCGTGAACGTGAACCTCAGGGATGGATCATGAACTGAATGAGGAAACACTTGAATGTTTTTGTGAGAAAGAACTGAACGATTCGGTGGTTTTGAACGAATCTTTTTAATGACCTGATTCGAATGATTCAGTACACTCAAAAGAACTGCCGTGCCCATCGCTAATATGCTAAGAGATGATCATTTCCACTAACAGCATACAGTAGATTGTATTTATAAAACAATGTGAATACCGAGAGACATTCGCAGCATTCACACTATAATAGTCAGTGGATCCCAAAAAAATTTAGTATGCTGAGACAATCTCATTAATTGTACATTGAAAACAACAGCGTAACCGCTAAGATGTTAGCATTCTCAATAATAGTATAGTTTGTCATAACAAAACGATGCCGATGCTGAGAAACGTGTTCACACTAATACGATAGTGTCAAAATAAAATTATATGAATGCTGAGAAATATTGCTGGACCATGCTGTGTGTGTGTTTTATTTATTTATTTATTTATTTATTTATTTATTTATTTATTTATTTAAGGCTGGTGAGGGAGGTGACTGGTGTCAATGTGAACATGCGGGTGGGCATCCACAGTGGACGCGTTCACTGCGGCGTGCTGGGCCTGAGGAAGTGGCAATTTGACGTCTGGTCCAACGATGTCACACTTGCCAACCAGATGGAGGCCGGCGGAAAAGCGGGGTATGTAATCCTTCTCCGCAGGACTTTTCCAAAACATTGCATTCGTCCCATCGGTCCAATCTGTGTGTCATTCGTTTGAAAATCAAAAATTGAAAAAGTGACTTATTTGATTTTTTTTTTTTTTAATCCAACACACACACACAAATTTCAACTTTGGGCTCAGATCAAAAATACAAAATGGAAAAAGGGAAAGATTAGATTTTTAATGTTTAATTGGTCAGGTGTACGTGACCTGGAAGTTATGTAAACAGCATTAGTAAAGATATCGTAGCTTGCTAGCCACCACCACAAATCCACATTGGCCACTAGTCCAGATTTGTTGTTCCAGTCGAGTTGAAAACAATGCAATCAGACAGTAAATAATAGTTCGACAGTGGGCCGGGGCGGCACGGGGGCCCACGCCCCCACAAGTTTTACGGTATGTGCCCCTATGTGTGTGATATGCCCCTCTTCACGAATCGAAAATGGCCGTTTTCGGGAAAGCAGCGTTAAAAAGTGCCCCTGAAGTATGGTAAAAAAAAATTGAAATATAAAAAATCTGTCTTCTGCGTTGGATTAATAAATAGATAAAATGTGTCACTTTTTCATTTAATTTTTTTTTTGAGGAGGGGCGTTTTGATTGCCAGTTTAAAGTGGGAAGGAACACGAATATTTGATGCACAAATTTGTCCCGCTCAGGCGCATCCACATCACCAAAGCCACTCTCAACTACCTGAACGGCGACTACGACGTGGAGGCAGGAGCGGGCGGCGAGAGGAATGCTTACCTAAAGAGGAACAGCATGGAGACATTCCTCATTGTTGGATGCAGCCAGAAGAGGGTAAATATTCTTTACTTTTCAAAACATCCGTGGTAGGTTCATTGAAGACTCTAAATTGCCCGTAAGTGTGAATGTGAGTGCGAATGTTTGTTTGTCTATGTGTGCCCAGCGATTGGCTGGCGACCGGTTCAGGGTGTACCCCGCCTCTCGCCCGGAGTCACCTGGGATGGGCTCCAGCACGCCCGTGACCCGCGTGAGGATAAGTGGTACAGAAAATGGATGGAAACTGGAAAAAAGGGCAATTCTGAAAAAAAGTGGGCTCCCATCAGAGTAAGACCACAAGATCAAAGAATCTTCTCCGTTGTTAGCGTTTTAGCAGAATTGGATACAAAGTGACAACATTCTCAACCAAACATTTCAGTTCAATCCGAGATGTTAGCATTTTAGCTACAGCAAAGCATCAGATTCGGATCTGAATTGTTGTTAACACTCAACAATCACAATCGGAGATGTTAGATTTTTAGCGTTAGCATTTTAGCATTCTAGCAATAACATCGACTTTGGACATGAATTCCCGTCAGCGCTCTCAAACTATTGCAATTCTCAACAGCCGAGTTTTTAATCCATGTTTAGCATTTTAGCAACAGCAAAACCTCATATTCAGATTTGCTCTCAGTCTTTTCAACGAGCAGTGATTGGGCAGTTTCACAATTATCAGCCAATCGCCACCACTTTTTCATCCTGTCGAAGACGTTATCATTTTAGTGTTGGCTTTGAGCATTTTAGCCGCAGCACAACATCAGATTTGGATGCAAAGATCACTTTTCTCACAATCACTCAAACGCTTGCGATTTGGTGCCAGCTTTTGAAACATGATTATTGTTTCAAAAAGTTAGGAGCGTGAAATTGATCATCTGACAGCATCCGCCAGTGGTGTCAGCACTTCCTGTCATGTGACTCATCACAGAAGAGGATGATGTAACCTCCAGCTATATTTATTGTGAGCAAAGATGATGTGTGATAGTTGCTCATGTGATTATGAATGTAGCCTCTGTTTGAATAAAAAACGGTTTCTGCGAAGAGACGCAACCTTGCAACATGACGACACTCGAGGAAAGACACAAACGACCGGGTGATGTGATGGCGCGTGGTTACGGCATGAAGCAACTGACACACGACGTGACGTTACAAATTGACGTTATAGTGACGTTCGATCCAAGTTGCTTCACATGATCCCTTTACGTTGCCGCGTCGCATAGGCGCGTTGTAAAGTGACGTTACAATGCGACCTTACAAGGCGTCACGACTTGCCGACGCCACTCACCGAATATACGAACAGTGACAAAATCCATCCATCCATCCATTTTCTGAGCCGCTTCTCCTCACTAGGGTCGCGGGCGTGCTGGAGCCTATCCCAGCTGTCATCGGGCAGGAGGCGGGGTACACCCTGAACTGGTTGCCAGCCAATCGCAGGGCACATAGGAACAAACAACCATTCGCACTCACAGTCATGCCTACGGGCAATTTAGAGTCTCCAATTCATGCATGTTTTTGGGATGTGGGAGGAAACCGGAGCGCCCGGAGAAAACCCACGCAGGCACGGGGAGAACATGCAAACTCCACACAGTCGGGGCCGGGGATTGAACCCGGGTCCTCAGAACTGTGAGGCTGACGCTCTAACCAGTCGGCCACCGTGCCGCCAGTGACAAAATGTTGAGTTTTTTTTTTTTTTTTTTTTTTTTTGGGTGCGTCAGAAAGAGGAGAAGGCTGTGATCGCCAAGATGAATCGTCACAGGGCAAACTCAGTGAGTCACAACAGCAGCCACTGGACAGACAGACCTTTCTACAACCACCTGGCCAACAACAACCAGATCTCCAAGGAGATGAAGCGGATGGTAAGACACGGCGCGATAATTAAAAGTCATTCATGTCACCATGTAAGGCCTCACGCTGCACAGCCACAAAATGAGGATACACTGTTAATCACATCTTATTCCATCATAAGAGACATTTTTATCAAAAGATGTTATGTACACGACATTCAAACTTTCAAAGCACAGTCCGGTATATGCGCGTACTACCACATTCGCCAAAACGGGTAAAAGCACTTCCTCCCTGTTCAGCTGATTGGTGAAGAGGGCCACGACAAAGCAACCGTAGGAACTTTAAACATCTAAACATCTCTTTTTTTTTTTTTAACACAATGTCACCACAGAGCCACCAAAGATGACAATAGCCAATGTTGAGGCTTCATTCGTGTTTACATATGACTTCATATTTGTAGAAATAATTGATGTTTGACTTTTGTCCAAAGACACAAGTTCGACTTCAATCTATCATGAAAGTATAATCTCAAACGAAGATAAAACAAACTTGATCCTTTTTTTCGGTGAATTTTTACATTTTATTTGGATAGACAGCAAAAAAGGCAAAATGCAAATTTGTTTGACTTTCAAAAATATTCTAACGGAATGAGCAGAAAAAATTTTGCGCACACACAAATATTTTCGACACATTATATTCCTTTAAATAAATTAATGGAAAAATAAATACAAATAATGAAATTAAATACATATATATTTCAAATGAAAATACATTCATGAAACAAATTACGTCACGACAATAAAATGAATGAATGTTTTATATATAAAAAAAAAACAAAAGTACAAGCAGGTGTGTAGTGCGTGACGCGGGTCACATTCGAGCTGCATTAGTGAACAAAGGCAACACAACTGACTGTGTTAAACTGCCAAATTGACCAGGCCTGAGCTGCTCGTTACCATGGCAACAGTCAGAGCCTGACCCAGACAGGATGTGATTAGGCTTCATTGATTGGAAGCAGCCATCAAGTTCACGCACACACAAACACACACACACACGCTCGACGACTACTACTCGTACTCGTACTGCTTTCATGTATTTTCTCTTTTTCGTTAAATCAGGGATTCTCAACTGGTGGATCGGGGCCCAAAAGTGGGTCAGAGACCCATTTTGGGTAAGGCATTGGCAAAGTGAAAAATGACATGTTCGTATTCTGAATTTTGTAATTGTTTACATTTTTTTATTTTGGCTAGCGTACACAAGCATTCAAGTTCCCACATGGAACATATTAGGTAAGCGACGAGAAATGTTACTCACTTGCGCTTTAGTCACAAGTTTACTATGTAAGCAAATGCTGTGCTGTACAGTGCAGCGCAGCCTCTTGGCGAGCCGAAGTCACGGCGAGCAATATGCTTTTGGCACGATGTCAAACTCATTTGAAACAGCGTTTCAAAATATAGACTGTACATGTAGTTTCCGTCTATTTCTAAAGAAAAAAAAAATCATTCTTCTTCTCTAAAAGTCTGTCACAACTTTGCAGCTGCAGGAAAATGTGGGTCCTCGCGTGACAACAGTTGAGAACCACTGCATTAAATCATTCTTTTTCAATCAATGTCTTTGTCATTGAATGGTGTCGCTTTCATCCAATCACGTCTTTTTATCTCACTCGTCTCTTGTAATGTCTTCTTTTTTTTTTTAATTGTCCTTTTCCTCTCTCTTTCATCCAATTATGTCTCTTTCATTCAACCCTGCCGTTTTTTATTGCATCCCGTTTCGTGGATTGTCTTTCAAGTAATGTCCCTTTCACTGATTTTGTGTCTTTTACGGAATCATGACTTCCCCATTGAATCGTGTCTCTTTCTTGTGTGTCACAGGGCTTTGAAGACCCAAAGGACAAGTGAGTATTTCCATGTAAACGCATATATTTGTTGTAACACTTCTATTTTGAAAGCGTTATTTCCCCGTTGGCCACCCGGAGGAGTTCCCTTGATCATCGCTCTTAACTCATTTTCGCTATTTCCAGTCTTCTTGTTGCCATGGAAACCCACCACGTACCTGAGCGCAACGCCCACACTAGCAATCAATAAGACGTACGGCTTCAGAGCGGCCACCAGGGGCGGCGAGCGTGTTTGAGTCCTTACAAGTGTTTGAGTCCATACAAGTGTAAAAAGACATTTACAGCATTCGTAATGGAGTCCTCTACGTGATGTGTTCTGGACATCTCGATGGGGTGCGTTCAAGTGCAGTCCTAGACGTTTTCTAAATGCAGTGTATTCAGAGGCAGTTGTAAAGCAAGACCTTCTCAAGATGAGATGTGTTCAGGTGTACTTGTAAAAGAGGCGTCCTTTGCATGTGATGTGTTTAGTTGTTGTTGTTAAAAAAAGGTGCTCTGGGTTCTCTAGATGCGATGCAATCAGGTGAAGGTATACAAAAAAAAAACAAACTAGAAGTGATAGTGTTCTCTAGATCTTGATGGGACGCATTCGAGTTCAGTTGTGAAAAAGACACTTCTCTATTTGATACATAGTAATAAAGTTGTTTTGAAGATGCGATGTGTTAAGGTGACGTCGTAAAATGGACTTTCTCTAAGATGTGTTCAGGTGCATTTGTAGAGTTGGGGGGGAAAAAAGACTTCTAGAAGTGATTTTTTTGTAGATGCGATGTGTTCAGTCACTTTCAAGCTGTCTTGTGTTCAGGCGCTATTTGTAAAAAACAACAACAAAAAAAAAAGAGTTATTTGCATGTGATGCATTTGGGTGTGGTTGTTTGGCGGGGAGAGGGTCTCTACTTTTAAAACATTCTCCATTCAGGTGCAGTCATAAACAAAAAGAAGTTGTTTAGATCTCGATGGGATGCGTTCAGGTTGAGTGGTAAAAAAGCGAATTGCACATCGAGTCTCTGTGCTGTTCAGACACGCGCAGGAGCACATGAACCCCGAGGACGAGGTGGACGAGTTCCTGGGCCGAGCCATCGACGCCCGCAGCATCGACCGCCTCCGCTCGGAACACGTCAAGAAGTTCCTGCTCACCTTCAGGGAGGCCGACCTGGAGAGCAAGGTCTAGCGCTGATCCTCGTCTTGGTCTTTACGTCGAGCATCGTAACGGGAATCTGAATTTGGATCTTTGCTGTGCAGTACTCCCGACAGGTGGACTCCCGCTTCGGGGTGTACGTGGCGTGCGCCTCCCTCGTCTTCATCTTCATCTGCTGCATCCATGTTGTCATCATGCCTGCGTGAGTCCTACACGCAATATATTATATTACATGATATATATAATATATATATATATATAGTTGGCCACGTGCTTGCAGATTTGTTTAACACATGAACACATTACAGCACAAGACAAAGATTTGTCTACATTTGACATTTAAACAACAATACCAACTTTTTGGTAAGTTTGAGCAATTATATACAGGTATACGGTTGAAACCAAGTGTTGACATAAACTACTGTATAAAAGATGAGTTTTTCTTCCTCCACTGTCTGAGATGAAATCAGACAAAAACGTTTCCTGTTTGAGGCCAGTTAAGATACCAAAATGATTTCAATTAGCTGAATGCCAGAATAATGATTCCACAGCACGAATTGGATTTAATAAGAGCCACACCTGTGGGTGTATTTGAAGGCACATGTGAAACACAGCGCTTCTTTGAGTAACATCAGGAAAAAAAAAAAATCTTTCTCACTATTCTCTGGTATTTAAGAAATAGAAATCATTTTGGTAAGCCCAAATGATCTAAAATAGGAAAAATATAGTCAGATTTCATATTAGACAGTGAGGGGGGGGGGGGGGGGGGGGTAGTGTATGTGTATGTCTTTTTATATATATATATATGCAAACATCTGGTTTAACTGTATAATATATTTTCCAAATCAGACAGCCAATTAATTGGATATCGGAATTTTATTCTGCTAAATCTCGGAATCGGCATCATCCCTCCCAGCTATCTGCGGGCGGGAGGCGGGGTACACCCTGTACCGGTCGCAGCCAATCACAGGGCACGTAGAAACAAACAACCATTCACACTCACATTCACGCCGGAATAAGGATCAGCCTAAAAAAAATCCATCTTGGTCGGGCCCTACTATATACTTTATTCATCATATTTAATCATTATTAGAAGATAGTTTATAGACGTTATCTAGTCTCTACTTTAATTTTTTAATACATATTTTTCAAATTATAAAACTCTGAAGAGTACCACAGGTGCATTATTTGCCTTGTGTTGATGGAGTTGTACAGAGAAGGTCAGAAGGAGCGACATTAGGGCTTTCCTTTGCAGGAACTTCCCTAGTCACCCTGGTAACTTGAGTTCCTCGTGTCCCCACCAAAAAAAAAAACTACCATGGTACGGAAGGTTCCGCCTGGATTATTCCGTTCTTCCTGGCGGGTAGGGTCTTCCCAGAGCTAACAGGAATTCTGAGCGGGCGGGCTGTGCTGACGAACGCTGATTGGTTGACAGACCTCTGTAGGCGTTTACTTTCTCATCACAGAGCTGCCATTATGCGGTGTTCCGCAAGGCTTGAAAGAAAAGGATTAAAATATATTGAAAAGCAAAACTTTGAATCACTGATTGATCGTGGCAGTGGGGGACCTCACGGCGGTGGTACCCCGACAGGGGCTCGCGCCGAGATCTGCCGCTGCCCCGGCGGCAAGGTCCACCGCCGGCCGACCGGGTCCCGCTAAGGGGCCGAGGGCCGAGCCTAGGCGCTGGTTAGCATATCTGCCACACAGTTCTGATGACCCAGTTTCAAATCCGTTCTCGCCTGTGTGGCGTTTGCATGTTCTCCCCGTGCCTGCCTGGGTTTTCTCCGGCTACTCCGGTTTCCTCCCACATTCCAAAAACATTAACATAGGTTAATTGAAGACTCGAAGTTGCCCATCAGTGTGAATGTGTGTGTGTATGATTGTTTGTCTTTATGTGCCCTGTGATTGGCTGCCGACCAGTTCAGGGTGTGTCCTGCCTCTCGCCCAGGTCAGGTGCGATGGGCGCCAGCACGACCCCGACCGTAGTGAGTATAAGCGGTAGGGAAAATGGATGGAAGGATAAAATGAGACATTGAAAGCTTAAAATGCCAGCATTTTTCTAGATGTAGCAGGTGTCAGTAATGAGCGACATCAGCCTCATTTGAGCCCCTTCCTATTTGAAAAGGTGATGGATAGACTGACAGAAAAAGTTAGACTGGAATCCCCGTGGACCATGATGTTTGCAGATGACATTGTGATCTGCAGTGAAAGCAGAGAGCAGGTGGACGAGCATTTAGAAAGGTGGAGGCATGCACTGGAAAGCAGAGGAATGAAGATTAGCCAAAGTAAGACAGAATATATGTGCATGAATGAGAGGGGTGATGGGGGAAAAATGAGGCTACAGGGAGAAGAGATGGCAAGGGTAGAGGACTTTAAATACTTGGGGTCAACCGTCCAGAGCAATGGTGAGTGTGGTCAGGAAGTGAAGAAACGGGTCCAAGCAGGTTGGAACGGGTGGAGGAAGGTGTCAGGTGTGTTATGTGACAGAAGAGTCTCTGCTAGGATGAAGGGCAAAGTTTATAAAACAGTGGTGAGGCCAGCCATGATGTACGGATTAGAGACAGTGGCACTGAAGAGACAACAGGAAGCAGATCTGGAAGTGGCGGAAATGAAGATGTTGCGGTTCGCTCTTGGAGTGAGCAGGTTGGATAAAATAAGAAATGAGCTCATCAGAGGGACAGCCACGGTTCGATGTTTTGGAGACAAAGTTAGAGAGAGCAGACTTCGATGGTTTGGACACGCCCAGAGGAGAGAGAGTGAGTATATTGGTAGAAGGATGATGAGGATGGAGCTGCCAGGCAAGAGAGCTAGAGGAAGACCAAAGAGAAGGTTGATGGATGTCGTGAGGGAAGACATGTTGGCAGTTGGTGTTCGAGAGGAGGATGCTGGAGATAGGCTCTCATGGAAAAGGATGACGCGCTGTGGCGACCCCTAACGGGACAAGCTGAAAGGAAAAATAGATTTTTATTTACCTTGTTTGTGAAATGAAGTGGATGTAAATGACTGAATAACATGAATAAAATAACTGCATTTCCCCATGAGATGCCGTTAAGTGTCCTTGGAAGGTGGCAAGTTATTATTTTGATCACTAATAATAATTGTGACGGTTGCAGTTCTGGCGTGATAAGGAGCTTTTTCGCGTGCTGCCTTCTCCTCCTGATGGCGCTCGTATTCGTGTCCAGCGTGTACTGCTGCTACGGGGTGAGTCGCCGTAGCTTGTCCTTTTGTCGAAAAACGGGAGTAACTGTGGTGGTGCGTTCAGGTGTTCCCGGCGGCCCTGCAGACCTTCTCCAGGAGGATCGTCCAATCGCGTTTGAACAGCACCCTGGTGGGCGTGGCCACCATCGTGGTGGTCTTTCTGTCAGCCTTCGTCAACATCGTGAGCGGCGTGACCTTTTCGTTCGTGTTTTGCGGTGGTCCCTCGTTGACCTTTTGAACCCTCTCTCCTCAGTTCAGCTGCAGCGGGCGTGACCTCCGCAGCTGCATTGGGGCGGAGCTTAACATCAGCCGGGACGCAGTGGACGCCTGCCACGCGCGCTTACTCAACTACAGCCTGGATGCACAGACGGGACCCTGCGGGGACCCAGCGCCCTTCTGTGGTTTTCCTGAGGTACGGCAGGAACTACAAGTCACACGCAAAGGAAGTAGATAGAACCTCTGGAGAAGCGACGGAAATAGCTGTCTTCTAAATTGTCTGGATGCGTTCAAGTACAATTGTAGAAAAAAAAAAAAAATCAAAATCTTGACGTTGGCAGACCACACAACCTAGGCAGGAAGTACAGTTACACAAACAAGGAAGAACGTGGAAATAATTTGTGACCATCGTCACAACTTTATTAAGAAAGGAAATGTCATAGTTTAACTTATGTAAACACTGTCGTTAACTAAACATTGTGCTGTAGATACAATGCGTTCCATTGCAGTCGTTAAAAAAAGATGTTCTTTAATGAGATACATTTTACTGCAGTTGGAAAAAAAAACATTTTCTTGTTAAGGTGTTCAGGTTCAGTCATAAAAGTTGTTTTCTAGATGCAATGCATTTATCAGTCATAAAAATGACACTAAATATGATGCATTCATGGACGATTGTATGAAAGATAATAGGTATTCCCGAGAAAGAACGTGTTTCAGTGTACTAGTGTAGTCGGAATGCGGATGTTCTTTAGTTGCGACATGTTCAGGTGCAGTCGTAAAAATCTTTTGAAGATGCGGTGCACTCATAAAAAACGAACATAAGTCGTGCGGTTGTAAAACAGACATACTAAAAATCTGACATGGAAAAAAAGATGGCAACTTAATGCGTTGCATTTAAGGAACATCATAAAAAGGACGCTCTTGATGTGAGGCGTTTTCAAAAAGGATGTGACACATTCGAGTGCAGTTGTAAAAAAAAAAACATTTCGTTGACGTGTGAGATGTTTTAAGTACAGGCATAAAAAAGAAGTTCTCGGAATATGATGCATTTAAACAGTCGTAAAATCGAAGTTCTAAAGATGCAATGGATTCGGGTTCTGCATATTCGATGTGTTCAGATAGAGTTGTTAAAAAAGAAAAGAAAATCTGGAAAAGACATTCTCTAGAAAAGTTCTTGAGACGAGTTGAGTTCAGGCAATTTATAAAATAAAGTACAGTATATGAGACGCATTTAAGTATGGCCATTAAAAAAAAAAAACTTTCAAGGCGATGCAGTCATAATAAAGTCCTTATCTGACTGAGGCACATTCAAGTACAGTTGTTAAGGTTTTCTCGACACATTCAAGTTCAGTCTCAAATAAAGATGTTCTCGAGGAAAATGTGTTCAAGTGAAGTTCTAAAAAACATTTCCTTCATGTGAAGCATTTAGGAACAGTCACAGAAATGATGTATTTGCGATGCGATGAATTCAGTTATGGTGGTAAAAAAAAACCTTTCTTTACAGGCAACGAGTTCAAGTGCAGTTGTAAAAAAGCCATTCTCTATATATGACACACTCAATTGAAGTTGTAAACAAACAAACAAAAAAACATTTTCTTGATGTGAAATGTTCAGGTGTAAAATAATGTTCTCTAGTTGCGATGTGTTCATGTGCACGAAGCCATTCTGTGCATTGAAGTGCAGCTGTAAAAAACAAAAAACAAATCTGAATGTTCAGTTGTAAAATAGATGTGATGTGTGCAGGTGCAATCGTAAAAATGATGCACTATAGATGTGATGTTCCATAAATATGACACTGTTTAAAAAAAAAAATGTTTTGTGACATAAGGCGTTCAAGTTCACTTGTGAAAATGTTGTTGATGTTCACTTGACAGACGCGTTCAAGTACAGTTATGAAAAACAGTATCGCTAATGTGAAGCGTTCAGGCACAGTTGTAGAAATGATGTACTGTTGCTGTGATAAACTTCCTGGATGTGTGGTGGTAAAAGAAGACGCCGCCGAAGGTGATGCGTTGACGGGCAGCGGTCAAAGCGCGTTTGTCTCTCCCCTCAGTACTTTTCGTGGTGCATGGTGCTGAGCCTGCTGGCGTGCTCGGTGTTCCTGCAGGCTCACAGCCTGGGCAAGCTGGTGCTCATGCTGGCCATGGAGCTGCTGTACCTGGCGCTCGTTGAGCTGCCGCACGCCGCGCTCCTCGACAACCGCGACCTCCTCGTCGTGGCCAACGCCGCTGCGTGAGTTCTCGCTCCACGCGTCGCCTTACACAGTTAGTTTTTATATTAGTACTTAAAATGACATTTAAAATCCCCACGTAGCGATTCGCAAATTGAGTAGTGGTTCGCATTTTATTTTCTAAATGAAGCCCCTCAACTCACTTCAACATAGTGTCTCAACGCCACAAGATGACGCCATAGCACTACATTTTTTACATTTTTTTTTTAAATGAAATGGGTGACTAAGTGAATTTGCAAAGGCCGATATTAGCACGAATGAATGTATTCACAATTTCAGACAATATAGCGGCTAGGGAGTGATTGGCAGCACAGCCTGCGTGTGTCTGTAGATTTGGTGTGTAGATGAAGGTCTGACTCCTTTTCTTCTTCGTCATCCCTCACAGCGAGCACCTGAACGGAACCAGGTGAGAGCAACACGTCGACGGCTTCTTTTGCCGAGACAAAACCTTTAAAACCTTGTCTGCGTGTGTCCACGTTTGTGCGTGTGCGTTCTGTAGCTGCGTGGTTGAGTCCAAGGTGCCCCTGAAGATCGTGACGCCCGTGGTCATCACCGTGTTTGTGCTGGCGCTCTACCTGCACGCCCAGCAGGTGGAGTCCACGGCCAGACTGGACTTCCTGTGGAAGCTGCAGGTCAGCTCGCCCGAATGGAAATGCGACGCCTTCGGGCGCACTTGTACGAAACACATTCTCTGGATGCCGTGCGTTGGGGTACAATCGTTACCAAGACGATCAGATACACTTGTAAATAGACTAAATGTGATGCCTTCGGATACAGTCGTGGAAAAACAATTTGTGATGCTTTGTATTCAGATTGAGTTTTAAAAAAAAGAAATTCTTGATGCAGCTCTAAAACAGCCTTTATGTGATGCGATCAGGCTCAGTAAAAACAAGACTTGATGACGCATTCATGCGTATGTCCTGTTTGTATTGCGTTTTTTTGTATAACTACACTGATTATACGTCTGTACCTGAAGGCATCACATCTCAACTTTTTTTTTTTTTTTCGACTGTACCTGAATGCATTGCATCTCCAAAATGTCTTACAACTAAATACGCTAAATGTGATGCATTGAGGCGCAGTTGTAAAAAAAAAAAGACACTCCGTGGATGCAATGTGTTCAGGTTCACTCCCCCAAAAAAGATGTTCTCATATATAGTACAGAAGATCTGAAGATGTGACGCATATTGGTGCAACTGTTAAAAAAAAAAAAAAAAAAATACACTTTAGCTGTGTTGCATTCAGGAACAGTGGTAAAAAAAATAATTAAAGACGCCAATCACTAGCTGATGCATTCAGGTATGTTTTTTTTTTTTTTTTTTTCCCCCCACAAATTTTACGACTGTACCTGAAGGCATCCTATTTTGAGTTTTTAAAAAAAATAATTGTAACTGAACTTTATTTAACAACCGTAGACACTGGATGTGATGGATTGAGGCACGGTTGGAAAAAAAGACACTCTGGATGTGATGGGTTCAGGTTCAGTGGCAAAAAAAAAAAGATCTGAATGAAAGCCACTTTACCTGAAAGACGACGTGCGGATGTGACGCATTGGGTTGTGGTTGGTGTGCGTGCAGGCGACGGAGGAGAAGGAGGAGATGGAGGAGCTGCAGGCATACAACCGCCGCCTGCTGCACAACATCCTGCCCAAGGACGTGGCGGCGCACTTTTTGCAGCGGGAGCGCCGCAACGACGAGCTCTACTACCAATCGTGCGAGTGCGTCGCCGTCATGTTTGCCTCCATCAGCAACTTCTCCGAGTTCTACGTGGAGCTCGAAGGCAACAACGAGGGCGTCGAGTGCCTCAGGCTGCTCAACGAGATCATCGCAGACTTTGATGAGGTGACGCGAACAAAAAAACGCCCCCGTGCGACGGCTTTTGTTACGACTGCGCCCGAACACGCCGCACCTTCTGGAACATAGATCCACATAGATTTTTGGTGATGATTGTTAGTTTTCTGACATTAAGCTTTTTTACACTTAGATTAAGCGTTTTAGACTGTACCCGCTTTGGCCGCCGTGTTTACAATTTGAATCCGTGACACCCAAATAAATGAGCAATTGAACATAATTTGACTGTTGTGTTCATGTGAGAGTGCAATGTACTGTATGACAGCGATGTAAGGTATGCCAAACTTGAACAAAGCTGGTGTTTGGAAACTCAAGTGAGCTGTCATTTGTATTTTACCGGATTGACGGCATTTCCATTCATTTCAACGGGGAAAATTGATTTCAGTGTTACAAATGAAGCTGGTAAGCGTCGGCGTGTTGACGCAGATGTGTTGGCGCTTGCAGATCATCAGCGAGGACAACTTCCGGCAGCTAGAGAAGATCAAGACGATCGGCTCGACGTACATGGCGGCGTCGGGCCTGAACGCGGGCACCTACGACAAGACGGGCCGGTCGCACGTCCGCGCGCTGGCAGACTACGCCATGCGCCTCATGGAGCAGATGAAGCACATCAACGAGCACTCCTTCAACAACTTCAAGATGAAGATCGGTGAGGAGCGCGACGACGACGACGGGACACGCGTACTCTCCTGAACGGTACTACATTATCTTCTTGTGCGTCCGTCATGTCAGGTCTGAACATGGGCCCTGTGGTGGCCGGCGTGATCGGCGCCCGCAAGCCTCAGTACGACATTTGGGGCAACACGGTCAACGTGGCGAGCCGCATGGACAGCACCGGCGTGCCTGAGAAGATACAGGTGCGTACAAAAACGCACTTTATTTATTGCCTGCACATTGTGCTGCGTCCGGTCGTACAATCACAACAAGGGAACTCCAAATTGGAAATAACCTTTCATGGGTCAGAATATTTTTTTTTTTTGCATCTTTTTTTTCCCAAAAAGTGCCTGCGATAAATGAACCACGTTAGTTTTTAGAAAACTAGCTTGTTGAAGTCTGGCTTGCTGGCAGTAAATTGTCATGTTTGAGCATTAACCTATATTTCCAACACATTTACTATTCTTATTCACTGTAAAAACAGCCATACTTTGCTTATTTTCAACTAGTTTCAGTCAGTCCCCGCAGAGAAGCATGCCAATCAATCATGTGAGATAAAAAGACTCACGCTATGTACAGTATTTTATTATTGGGTTGAAAAATGTTGGTTTGCTTTTTACTTAAGTACATTTATAAGTGTGTACTGTGGCTTCAGTACTTTTACCAGAGTTGATTTTTGACTGTCAGTACCTTTACTTAAAGCTATAAACCCAAACTTTTTTTCTTTAAAAAAAAAAAAAGTCATTTTCACACAAGCCACTGCTCGAGGCGCTGACACAATGTTGATTAAGCCATTCAGCTCTCTCTAATATCCCGCTGTACTTGTCAGTTTGTTATTTCTTCTATTTAGTGAATGCCCTATGCTTTACCCGCGCTAGCCCGGTTGGTCGCGCACTGCAAATCACGCATGTCCTTCAAAACATAGTAATAAAGGTTGGAGAATCGCATATAAGGGGCATAGCATGCATTACCTACGTCATAATGAAGGATGTGCTTTTGTTGTTATGAACTAATAGAGCAGGCCTGGCACTAATTTGGGGCTTAAGGGTTAGTTTTCCTCAGATGATGTAAAAAAGAAATAAATAAATAAGAATAATTTTAAACAACAAATTATTTTCTTTTATACTCAGGGGCCACATTTTCTTCCTTGATGAGGAAAACGAGTTCAAATGTGACGTGTAGCTATGCCCTAAAACCCAATTATTATTAAAAAATAAAATCCTTCTAACTCCAGCATTGTTTTGTGCTCCTTTCAAGTGCAGTTGGAAAAATGATACTCATGATGTAACTCATTCAGACGCACCTAAATGTGTTGTGTTTAGTGGTCTTTTTTACAACTGTACCCAAACACATCAGATCTTGATTTATTGCATTTGTAATCCTTTCAGACACGTCCTTTTTTTTCAGTTTTACGTTATTGTCTAATCGCATTGTATCTCGAGAACATTTGAACACGTCACATCTAAAATGCACTTTTTTTTTTTTTTGCTCTCTTGAGACGCAATTGTAAATAAGAGGCTACATGTAATATATGCGCTGGGACATAGAGAACACACTTTTTACAACTAAGCCTGAATGCATCACGAGCTTTTTTGACGCCTTCAGGCACAGTGGTAAAAAAGACTGTTCTCTTGTACCTTTTATACTACTGCACCTTAACACATCACAAATGCAGTTCTTAAAAGTAAAAACAAACAAAACATTTGGGGTGTTTATTTTAATTGAGGCAAAACAGGCAGTTGTGGAAAAGACATTTAAGATTCATTCATGCTCAGTTGTTTAAAAATAAGATGGCTTTTACGACTCATAATGCATCACATCTTTAAATGTTTTTTTGGGGCGACGCACCTGAACATATCACATCTTAAGATCTTTTCTACGTTCAGACCCAATTGTTTAAAAAAAAAGAAAATAAAAAACACACCCAAATGTCATTTAGAGAACTTTTACTCCCCAATACACCACATCTTTTTTTATTTTTATGTTTTTGTTTTAATCACTGCCAGCCCTCCCAGTTAACATGGATATTTGACATATACTGTGATAAGAACTGAATAATGCCAAAACATGGTAGGTTTGAAGTCTTGCTCACTGGACTGTTGTTCTCTCAGGTGACGGCCGACTTGTACCAGGTTCTGAACGCCTACAATTACTCGCTGGAGTACCGAGGCGTGGTGACTGTGAAGGGCAAAGGCGACATGATGACCTACTTCCTCAACAGTGGACCCTCCGGCAGCAGCTAACGCACTTTTTTTTTTCCTGGACCCAGAAGGGGCCACGCTGGCCTGACAGGAAGTTGAATGGTTTTTTCCCCCCCACTTATTTTGAACTCTCAAGGATCGAGAGAAGTTGACACCAAAGAAGCCCATCATAGCTCGCAGACATTTCAAACGGGCCTAAGTCCGACGTCTTCTGAGCTCTTAAACGCATCGTGAGCAGCCGCTTCCTGTTCCTTATGCTGTCCACATGAAAGGAAAAAAAGATGTCAACAAAGATGTTTTTATAACTTTTGGACATTTTCTATCTTGACTTGGGAAAGTCAAATTCTATATTTTGTACAAAAACAGATTATATTACATTATTTACACATTATCACTTACAATGTGACAGCCCGAAGAACGCTTGGCGCACCCTCACGACCCATGAATGTCCAATGAGGCCTTTTCACTCAATCACTTTCCACTAAAGGTATTAATCACTACAGCTGGTTCTGTTACTTTTTTTTTCTTTTTAAATACAACATGTTACACAATCAACCTTGATTTGTAGCTCACTTCAACTGGATGAGTTATTTTGGAGTATTTTTCAGATGGGGCAGACCTAGTAGAGTAAAATCAGAGAAATGCGGCGGTCCACAATGCGAATAATATGACTGTCTATGACACAGCATATACCGTAATAAAAAGAGATGTTTGATTGTTCTTTCAATGAATGGCTGACAAAAGTAATAAACTGGGCCAAGTGTCACATTTGAGGACTGCGTTCCCTTTTTTTTTTTTACCAACAGATGGCAGCAGATTATTATGGTTGGTTCAAAAAGGCTGACAATGCATTTTTAACCTACACACTTAAAACTTGACGTATCTCGTAATTACGAAACTCCACCCCCAAACCCCTCCGTTTAACACTTCACACTAATAAAGCAACAATGCCTCTTTAACTATTCCTGCAACTCAATAGGTGGTGTGCCTAATGTGTGTAATGACATCACACATAACGATATGTTGATGGTAGGCTTTTTGTGAGCTCTCACTGGATGCTTAACATAATCCCTCAAAATCCCACCCCTTCTCCTCACTAGGGTCGCGGGCGTGCTGGAGCCTATCCCATCTATCTTCGGACGGGAGGCAGGGTAAACCCTGAACTGGTCGCCAGCCAATCGCAGGGCACATAGAAACAAACAACCATTCGCATTCCCACCTACGGTCAATTTAGTGTCTTCAATTAACCTACCATGCATGTTTTGGGGACATAGGAGAAACCCACGCAGGCAAGCAAAGAACATGCAAACTCCACACAGGTGAGGCCGGATTTGAACCCAGGTCCTCAGAAGTGTAAGGCAGATGTGCTGACCAGTCAACCGCCCCGCCCCCCCCAAAAAAACAAAACAACTATTAACTAATGCAATTTCAATGTGAGCACAAGTCTGTAAATAAATAAAGCGCCTCAGTGAGAAATAAGCATTGGCCAGCTTTGCATAGCTAGGGAAAAAAAATAAAATAAAAACACAACCCCTATTTCTGATTCTCATAAAAAGTTGATTTTTAAGGTCATTTTTGGTTTACGACGACCAGCCAGCTGGAGTGTTGCATTCAGGGTCATTAGGCGTTCTAGTCACACTCTTGCATTGTATTCAGGTCGTGAGAGTCACCTGTGTGTTGTTGGTCGTCAGCCATAGCAGTGACCGGTGAGCTGAGTCCAGCGTCCTAAGACAATGTCACTGGCATGTCGTGTTTCGGGGTCATCGGGTGTTGTAGTCCCACTCTAGTTGGATTCAGGGTCATCAGATGTCAGGTATTGTGGTTGTCAGGGGTCCTTGTCGCTTTCATGCAGTGTTCAGGGTACTCGGAGGACAATTAGCAGAGTTTTGCAGTCAGATTTATATTAGATGCCTTCGTCATAGATTTTGTGGAGCGTTCAGGGTCGTCAGACATCATCGCAGTTGCTCTCATACTGTGTTCAGGGTAAGTTGTATTTAGGGTCAGACGTAGTCAACTCTTGAGTCGTGTTCAGGCTTGTCAGTTGTCGTAGTTGCACTTGTGGCAAGTTCGAGGAGGCCAGACGTGTTCAGGGTTATCAGACGCTCTTGTTTTGCATTCATAGTGGTCAGACGCGAGCGTCGTCGCTTTTGCGCCCCGTTCGTGGTCGTCAAACATCACGGTAGCCACTAGTGTGTTGTGTTCAAGGCGGTCAGGTCCTGCTCGCATGTTGCCTTGGCCGGGGGGTGGGGGGCGGGGCCAGACATAATTTCGCATTGCTTACAGGGTGGTCAGATAAATTCAGGATTATTGGATGCTGTGGTCGTAGTTCTCATGCTGGTGGTGTCGTTTTTGTGATGTTTTCAGACGTCGTCATAGTTGCTCTTGTGTGGTCAGTGTCTTCACGGTGCGTTCAATGTCGTCAGACATGATGGTAGTGAGACCAAGGGTCGTCATGGTGACCCTGTACAGGACCACGCAGTCGTCAGCCGTCCTGCTAGTCGCTCTCGTGTTGCATTCAGGGTGGTCACATGCAGTCAGTGACATCTTGCGTTCAGTGATTTAAGACCTCTCTAGCAGTGCGTTCAGGGTCCGCTCAGACGTTGTAGTCGGGCGCCTTGCCCAGGGGCCGCCTGAGGTGTGTGTGCAACGTCATGCAGGCGGCGACGGCCACGTGGAACAAGATCTGCCACACGTTCCTCAACTGGAACAAGTACATGTTGCACACGCATACCAGGCCCAGGGCCAGGAACGACTTGACGTTCCGCCACACCGAGAAGTATGCAAACAGGAAGCACTACGACAAACGGGAACAATCGCATTAGTGTGTTAGTAGGGCTGCACTATTAATCGAATTTTAATCGTGATTGCGATTTTGTCTGCCACGATTAAATGAGCCTGATCGTTGGCAATTTTTTACATTTAAAATGCGGGCAGCGCTACATTATGAAAAGTGCTTCATTTGTAGCAGTGCCCGCAACCTAGTCAGCCAACATATGGTTAAGGCTCCATTAAGGGCCGGTACCGCGCTCCGTGGCCAACTTCAAAATAAAAGCTTAAAATAGCATTGATGTCCAATGTAGTAATATATGAAGCTTTTATTTTGAAGCTGGACCTCTCAGCACGTTGGCAGAGAGGCAGCGTGTCATGGTAAGACACTATTAACAATCGTTGTAGCAGCTGGATGGAGTTCAACTTTTCGACTGGCCTGACCGAAATGAAAAAACCGAGTACTGAGTAAGTAGAGAGGGAAATCACAACTGTTTTTTGCAGTTTGTGACCATACACGACTAACCAACGGTCAAGCAGAACAACGGAGACGTACCATCCTTGACAATTCACTATATTGACAACGGTGATTTTCAAACGAAAAGTCGGTGCTCACAGCCACGTTATTGCCTTCTACACCTTGACTATATTCGCTTCCATTTTCGTGATTGCACTTTGTAATAGTATATTTACTCAGTTAGCCCTTGCTAAAGTAGAATATTTTTGGGTAATAATCGTGCAACCCTACGCGTTGGCATATTAGCACAGGATCCCACCTGGTAGAGGCAGGCAGCCGTGCCCAGGAAGAAGGCAATCACATAGCTGAAGTCCTCATCCTCATTCTGCCAGGACATGACAGGATGTGATGTCACAGGCCATGTGACGTGACAGGAAGAGCAACATGGTGGTCAATCGGTGCAAAAGTAACTAGTTGTTGAAATCGGCCACTAGGAGTACCGTTTGCTGGATAACAAGACAAGGGACTTTTGCACCAAAATATCTGGGTAAAAGCAGTGCAGAAGTGATTGGTACTTGTAAGCGTTGGGAGCGGGCGCTGGGTGCAAGACATGACCATTTGGACTGATCAAAAGAGCTTCTTTGAGAAGGATTTGGAGGACTGAATCTCAACCAAACTGGTTCATCAAGACACTAGTCAGCAAATGCTTTTCCAGGCCTTTACTGCAGCCTCTTTCAGTTCTTGTTTGTTTCTGGGGGTTTCTCCTTTTAGTCTCCTAAAAAAAGTAAAATGCATACTCTATTGGGTTAAGGTCCGGCGATTGACTTGGCCAGTGTAAGACCTTCCACTTTCTCACCCCCGATGAAGTCCTTTGTTGTGTTTTTGATCATTGTCTTGATGGATTTTTATGTAAATTGCGATACAAAATGGTTTGCCAACCTCCACACGGCAGGGGTGAAGGTATCACAATCCACTGTTCGAAGAAGATGCCGAGAGAAGAAATATACAGGCCATACCACAAGATGCAAAACCACTCAGCAAAAAGAATCGGAAGGACAGATTGGATTTTGCAAAGACGTACAGAGTACATAACTTTTGGAACAAAGTTTTATGGACTGATGAGACCAAGATTAACCTCTACCAAAGTGATGGAAAGGCCAGAGTATGGAGAAAGAAAGGATCTGATTACGATCCAAAACACAAGCTCATCTGTGAAGCATGGTGGAGGTAATGTCATGGCTTGGGCTTGCATGGCTGCTTCTGGAACGGGCTCACTAGTCTTTATTGATGATGTAACTCATGATGGCAGCAACAAAATGAATTCTGAAGTATAAAAAACCCTTTTGTCTGGGAGTTTACAGAGTTACAGAGTTTACAGTTTACTGCATTCAAACTAATCAGGAGAAGCTTCATCATGCAACAAGACAATGACCCAAAACACACTGCCAACACAACAAAAGACTTCATCAGGGGGAAAAAGTGGAAGGTCTTACACTGGGCAAGTCAATCACCGAACCTTAACCAAATAGAGCATGCATTTTACTTCCTGAAGAGGAGACTGAAGGGAGAAACCACCAGAAACCAACAAGAACAGAAAGAGGCTGCAATAAAGGCCTGGAAAAGCATTTCAAATGAAGAATGCAACTGGAATTCAGAATTTTTGTCTCTGATCTGAAACCCAAATGTTAGTATACGACAAAAACAAAGGAATTGACCTTGCCGTTCCAATACTTTTGGAGGTATATGATTGCTGTTAGTGTTTGCGCTAAATTTTTCAATGATCACGGTGCTCAACTGTGCGCGTTTATACAATCATAATGTGGTTAGAGTTCATCTGTTTGGAGCCTGTGAAGAAGCGTGCTTTAGAAATGGCACACTTGTTTCGATGTTTGAGTAATCATTTGGTGCGACTAGCTTGGCCATGCGTTTCATGGCAATACATGACCCCTGCAGCCGTAATCAGCCAACAATTAAGATTGTTTCACGTTGTTTCAAGCTACGCATTATACTATTAAAGTATTGGTTCATGTTATGCCGTTGTGTAATTTGTATATAATTGTGCTTCCTCTAGAGGTGTCTTTATTTGAGTTTAGTCAGCTGATCTATAAATTCAAACACACATCCATGAACCTATATTGTATTATGTTACATGCTAAAATGCTAGCTACTCAAGTGAAGGTGCAGAACACAAAGACTTTATGCCTTTTTAGTGGCTTATGTTTTTTTTTTTTATACTTACAAGAAGTACAAGTTTAAACTTTTTCTATATTTGTTTGAAATTTCCTCACTGAAAACATTATGAGACAAGAAAATACAGTTTGCTGTTCAATGTGAATGTAAGGGGAAAAAACGGTTATCTCAATAAGAAAACCAATTGTTTGCTGATTATTTTTGTGTATTCATAATTGCTCTTTAACCAAGCAAAAATTTAAAAAATGAATTAAATTACATTCAAAATTAAAAAGAAATTTAAAAATCGAATTTATCCGAATACTCCAAAATTTTTTGTAGGCTACTAAACTACTACTACGACTAAAATATTCGATAGCTACAGCCCTACTTCATTGCAAATACGTTTACACTTTGTATCTTTTAATACTTTATTATTTGTCAAATATTTTCCCTTTATTTTTACTCCATCCTCTTTTACTCATTTGTTTTAAACTTAGGATGTTTTTTGTTATATTTGTCAAAGTTTATATCTTGAAAGTATCTGTTAAATTGAAAGGTTTTGCGATGTTATTATTGGAGGAATTATTTATTACCACATAAACACACACAAAAGAAACCTAAATCGATTGCCGGGTGCCGGGAATTGGTACCGTCCGGTTCAAATGTGAAAGGTACTCATCCCTATTGCTCGGTGACCGGAATCCAAATGAACCAATGAGGTTGAGGTTGGGCCCGCACAAATCCTTCTCAAACTTTTGATTGGTCCAAATGGTTGTGTTGCACCCAGCACCCAGCACCAGCTTCTGACGCTGACATGTACCAGTCACTTCTGCACCGCTTTTATCAAGACATTTGGTGCAAAAGTTGCTTGTATTGTGAACAAATAAACAGTACTCCTAGTGGCTACAACTTATCTTTTCTACAACTACAAATTACCTATCCACCAAATGTACCTCCCTATATGTCCCAAACAATATGTTGTGAATGTCACCTGCAGGACGCTCTCGATGGCGTGGACACCACGCAGCAGGTTGAGTCCACCGCAGAGCACGCTGAGGACGCACGACACGGCGCCAGGAAGCGTCACAGGCTCCAAAGTCTGACTGGGAGCTGGAGGACAACAACAAGAAAGACTCAAAAGCACGTCTTGTATGCTGATCCTTATATCACGATCCGTGGAGCGCGTGGTACCGACCGATGCCCTTGTACTTGGCGGACGAGCGCGAGGGCGAGAAGCCGTTAGCAGCCTGGAGGTCGTCGGGGGTCAGCCGGTAGGGAGGACGCAGCTTGAGCTCTGTCTGCATGTCGGCCATGTTGATCTTGGTTGACAGAGAGCGTGGGCTGTTGTAGCGATGCTTCGTACGCTGGATCACAACGTCTGAACACGGAAACAACACATTGTCAGAGTGACACAATACCTACAGAACACACACACAATACCACTTACACAGCACATGTACACACACACATACGGAAAAACACAAAAAGACAGACAGACAGTAATACTCACATCCATATATACTCCCTAATCTGCGGGAAAAAAAACAGCTCAAGAAGTACTTTCTACTTTTTATCTTAATGTGCATTATCTCCATGCATGCACACCACCACACTGCCCCTAAGAGGCCAAGGCATGCATACACATGCACACAAATCAATGCAGACAAACACATACAACAGACACACAAAACAAACATGCACACAAACACACACACATACATACATGCAGGGACATACGCAACACACACACACAGATAATTACACACAGCCACACATTATGTCACGTGCAAACACATACGCACATAAACAAACATACACACATAAACTGAAAGTGACGAAGCGTGCACCCTCACCGAACTGTATGAAGGAGTAAGGCCTGACGGCGGCTGCAACGCGTTTGCTGTCGTAGGTGACGAGGAATTCCTTCTGCAGTTCGTCCAGGAAGCAGAAAGCTAACACACTAGGATAACTCGACAAACACACCATCATGTAACACACGCCCAGAGCGCTCGTGAAACTACACACGCACACACAGACAGAGATACAGAAAGACAGATCGAGATAGAACGATAGATTAAGTGAGAGGGTGATAGAGGGAGGAGATCGAGAGATAAAAAATAGATGGAGAGAAATAGAGAGAGCGAGAAAGAGACATAAACACAGAGAGACAGTTGTTATTAAAAAGCATCCAAATACATTTCCAAATGTGTTCACAAAATAGTGAACTCTGTTTGACTCTTATGCTGCATTCAATAAAATCGGAACTCATAGTTTTCTAATCCAAAACATGTCTGACGAGCACAATAAACTCGTGTTTGAGAATACATTCCATCATTTCTCAACACTTTATGACACAATACCATCTTTCAGTGCATTTAAGTGGGAGTTATGACATTTCTGAGGAATCCTGAACTGACCGATTAGCGGTGCCGATATTTGGCCTTTTCATGTATATCCGTATCAGCATGGATCATTTTACACTTGAGATTGTGAGTCCCAGCATGCACATGTCTCAGCCTTAGAACAATGAGTCTCTGAAACCTATCATCACTGAGTACAGATACAGCAATCCTCTGCTATAGGACTGTTGTTGTTTCGCGGTCCCGCTACATTGCAGATTTTTATTTGTACAATATTTTTGTGTTTTCCATTGCTCTTGCTCTCTCAATAAATTATGTTTAAGCCTGTTACGATAACAAATTTGAGGTTTTTTTTTATGCTGGTGATACAATGACATTATAGAGCATAAAAATTCAAGTACACCCTTTTTAAGAACAATTAACTTTCAATTCTATAGAACATCGAACATTGGCATTTAAATGTAGAGCAATACATAAAATATCTTGGAAAAAATATATATATAAATCAGTCAGACTGTTCACAAAAATTGCATTTAAATATTAAACATTTGGCACATAGGGATAGTCATTAACCTACTAAAAAAAGGTTAATGACTAAAAAAATGCCTTAAAGCCTGCCAAATGTGAATGAAATAAAAAATATGTATGTACTCGCAAGCATTTAGGATTTGTCACTATTTTTAAAGCAGAAGCCATTACTTTTACTAGATTTAAAACTACATTTTAAAATTGCTGTTATTTTTTAGTCTTTATTTCTATTTATTGGATGAATGTTGTCATGTGGAATGGTCCAAGCAGGTGTTTTTTTTTTTTTGTTCTTTTAACATTCCTCAACTTTCCCAGTCTTTCGTTGCTTTGCTCCCATCTTTTTTGGAATGTGTTGCAGACATCAAATTCTAAATGAGAGATTATTAGCAAAAACAAACAAACAAACAAAACAAAAACTTACTTTCATCAGGTTGAATATTAAATATCTTGTCTTTTTAGTATATTCAATAGAATATAGGTTAAAAAGTATTTGCAAATCATTCTGTTTTTATTTACGTTTTTACACAACATCCCAACTTCACTGGAATTGGGTTTGCACTAATAATCAGTGTCAGCCCTGAAAAACATAACAGTTCATCTCTATCCTGAATGCATCAAAGGTTCCAGTGCGTACTTGACGTTGTAGGGTCCGCTCGCAAAGGTGCATCTGTCAGGGAAATGCGGGAGCTTCTTGGAGAGAGCTTTCAGGTGTTTCCTGGTGTCATGCAGCTCTCGGTCGTGCTCGTAGTCGGTGGACGCCGACAGCGGCAGGCCATCGCCCACGCGCACCACAGAGGCAAACAGCACACTTGACATCTCAGCGACACAATCCAGACACAGGCGTCCTACATCCAGGGGGGTGAAAAAAATTAAGATATACTTCAAGGGAAGCAGACCATGTGGTCACATTTTAAAAATAGACATAAAAAAATACATTTATAATAAATGTAAAAATATTAAAGCTGTTGCTGAACGATGAGTTTATTAAGCCAAAAAAAAGACATTAATTGAGGATGGTAACAGTGGGCTAATACTGATATCTTTGAGGCAATTTAAATTTGGTGCAAATCTCATAAGTGCCAGAAAAAACGATTTTTTTAAATAATTACAACACAAAGAAAAGGGAAAAACAGTAAAACCATTAGAAATATCAATAAAATAAAAACTAAATGGGGTGGGGAAATCAAGAAGCAATGCTACACGGAGATTAAAATAGTACCAAAAAAAAAATTGCTGCAGAGAAAAAAGTTCAATCATATAATCATGGGGGCAATCAGAGCTATGCTACACAGAAGAAAACCGTAAAATACAGGAAAATATTAAAATGTGTGTGTGTGTGGGGGGGGGCTAAAGCTAAGCAGAGAAGGAAATTTCAAAAAATTAAATGTTGTGGGGAATCAAAGCTATGCCACAGAAAAAAAATGAAATAAAAAGTGCCACTCAGAGGAGAAAATTAAAACAATACAATGTATATATATACATATACATATATATATATATATATATATATATATATATATATATATATATATATATACATATATATATATGCATATGCATATATATATATACATATATATATATGCATATGCATATATATATATATACATATATATATATGCATATGCATATATATATATATATATATATATACACATATATATATATATATATATATATATATGCATATATATATATATATATATATATATATGCATATATATATATATATATATGCATATATATATATATATATATATATATATGCATATATATATATATATATATATATATATATGCATATATATATATATATATATATATATATGCATATATATATATATATATATATATATATATATGCATATATATATATATATATATATATATATGCATATATATATATATATACATATATATATGCATATATATATATATATACATATATATATGCATATATATATATATATACATATATATATGCATATGCATATATATATATATATACACATAGATATATATGCATATGCATATATATATATATATACACATATATATATGCATATGCATATATATATATATATACACATATATATATGCATATGCATATATATATATATATATATATACACACATATATATATATGCATATGCATATATATATATATATGCATATATATATATATGCATATGCATATATATATATATATGCATATATATATATATATATATACATACATATGCATATGCATATATATATATATATATATGTATATATATATATATATACACACATACCCAAACATATTACTATGCAGCTGATCAATATGACAATGTTTCGTGAGTAAAGTTCAAAAACTAACATTCAAACACACAAGAAGCCCGGGGCAAAAATGCTCCACGGACGTGACGTTAAAACCATGGACAGCTCCACTCCCGAACGCCAAGCAGCCTCCAAACGACTACCAACACACGCGACTACACTGGAACAGTTACAACCTTTACTCTGCATTTAATCGATAAACATAAAAAGTACTCTAAACTAAACAGACAGCAAGCAATAGTCGAGAGAAACACATACAAACCGCTGAAAAGTTAGCATATAGGCTGGTTAGCATGTTAGAACAAAATGGACACTCATTAACAGTTAGGCTTGTTGAAAATATGGTAGTTTAAACTTCAAAATAGGATATTTAATGACACTAATATTCGTTATTAGTGACGCCTCTGACGGTTTAGTTAGCCACCTAGCAGCTACTAGCAGCTCGGCCAATGCTTCTTCCGTGTGGCTAACGTTAGCATGCTACGGAAATGCGAAGAAAGCAAAGCTTCCTCTGATAGGAAACAAACAAGTTCATGGAGAGGTTCCGTTGTGTTTGGATACCTGAAGAGATGAATCAGCATCGCGGATATGTCTGAGTCGTTTGGAGTAGGTCAACGTGCGAAATAGTGACAACACATTATTCCCACGTTGAGTCCAAGCGCTGCTTGCCGATGATGTATCTGGTTTGACTGGTGCGACGCGGACGTGGCTCATTCGCAAAGCATTGTGGGAAAAGTAAGAACATCTGTCATTGGCATCTCGCAAACACATTTCCCCTGAGAACAATGTATTCTAATACGATATTTGGTCACAAATACAATTATATTATGCTGATAAAGATAATATGTTGGCGTTGTAATTGCTATTTTTCCATGAAAATGGGAGTTTGCCTTTAAAATACGATTTTGGTAAAAAAAATAAAATTAAAAAAACCCGCTATATTATGCTATGGAAATGTTACATTTTGCCACAAAACACTATTTGATTAAAAAAACAAAACATTGTAAATATGCCTTAAAGGGTTATATGTTGGCATTTTCGCTTTGTCTAGTTTAGTTTCCCTTGTAAATGTCAAATTTTACCATTAAAACACAACACTATATTTGAAACCAAACTCTTATAGTCGGCTATAAAATGTTGCATTCCACAAAGAAAGCTTCATAATCTGCTTCAAAAGGTTGTACTTTGCTGTTAAAAGTAATACTATCCCAGGAAAAAAAATTATTTTGCCTTAAAAACAATACCTTACCACATAAAGCATGATAGTTTGTCTTAAAAGGTTATAGCTTGCCATTCAAATTTTTATGAATGTGAATATTTTAGCTTAAATAGTCTAGTTTTCCGGCCATGTAAATGTCATATTTTGCCATAAATTACTATATTTGCTCACAAAGAATGCTACATTATGCCATTGAAATGTTACATTTCACTACAAAAACACAATTTGGCCACAATGAGCATTATAGTTATATATATATATATATATATATATATATATATATATATATATATATATATATATATATATATATATATAGTTTGCCTTAAAATATTTTAAGTTACAATTAGAATTGTTTTCTGAATCTGAATATTTTTGCTTAGTTTTCAATGTAAACATATTTTGTCACTAAAAGAATATTTGCTCACAAAAATGCTACATTAGGTATGAAAATGTTACATTTTGTTACTATTCGCCACAAAAAGCATTAACTTGTCTTAAAAGGTTCTATCTTGCTATTAAAATGATATATTCATGCTTAAACAGTCTAGTATCCCATGTAATGTCACGTTTTACCATTAAAACACAATAGTGCTCACAAAATGGCTACATTAGGCTAATAGCCCAATAGTTTTATAGATGCTATGAACATTTTCATATTTAAAAAGTATAGCCTTTTTTTAAGGGCCTTGCTGTGGACACCCATAGCATTTGTGAGCACAAATGTTCGTGAAACAATTACGTTTGCAAATGACTTGAAAATCAAGCAAAGGCGTTTAGGAAAAAGTATGATTTTATTCATTATTATTTGCACAGTAGAGGGTGATAGTGTACAGCTGATTGAACAAAGGCAACAATGACTTCTTGGCTTTAAGTGTAACACGCAAACACAAACACACACAGACTTTGGGATAAGACTGAGACTCTTCCTATTCTCCCAACGAACTGGAATGATTTCACCAGACGCTCCCGCTCGGAATGCTCCAGTAACGACACCACGATACGCCAAGGTGTGATTATGTCTTGTTTTCTCTCTCTCTCTTTTTTTTTGTTTTATTTGGTGAACAAAAAAGTCAACAAACTAGCTCCCTTTAAATGTGTCTTGCGATCCCTGAGAACTTTAAATTTACCACACTGGAAACCAAATTCTTAACACGAAAGGTTTTGCTACAGCTTGGAACATTTGAAAATTGTATGAAATACCGAAAAAGGAATAATGTCTTGTTTCTTCATCATCGCACCTTGTGTCTCCAAAATTTAAAAACTTTTTTTTTAATGTTAATTTTCACTGGCATATTTTGAAATAGGCAGACAAAAAAATTGGGCAAGTCTTGTTTCTTTATTATCGCATTTTGCATCTCGAAATGTTTATTTTTTTTGTTTTTGCTTGTTTGCATCTAGAAAATAAAAAACATGTTTATTAATTCTAATTTTACTTTAAAAAATTTGACATTTTCATTTTGGTAGACGAAAAATATTGGCCACAGTCTCGTTTCTTCGTCACACCTACCATCATGAAATTTTGTGAGGTTTTTTTTGCGTGCAAAAAAAAAAATCACAGATTTTCTTTATTAAATTTCATTGCACACTCAAAAGAAATTGTTATATTTTGAAATCGGCAGATAAAAAATATTGGTCATAGTCTTGTATCTTTGTCATACCTCATATCTTGAATTTTGTGGGGTTTTTTTTGTATCTAGAAAGACTAAAGACTAAGACTATCGTTTCTTTATAAATAGGCGCAGAATTGGAAATACATATTTTTTTGTCATATTTGGAAATGGTTGGATGAAATATCTAAATACAGAAGATGAAACTGTCTCGTTTCTTTACAGTCACACCTCGTATCTCACGATTTTTTTTTTTTTTTTGGTATGTAGTGTGTTCTAGAACTACAATCGATTTTCTTTGCAATTTGACTTGATTAAAAGAATTGCCAATATTGGAAATACAAGTTTTTCATTGTGATATTTGGAAATGGGTGGACGAAATATGGTGGCTGATGCAATTTTGTTTCTTTGTTGTCACAGTCACATTTTGTGTCCATCGGCAAAAGTCTTTGCAATCCGGGGTCAAAGGAGAAAGAAGAAAAAAAAAAAAAAAGTTACAAAAATTGGATTTTCATTTTCATTGTCACATTTGGAAATGGGAGCAGAAAAAAATATTGACAAAATGTTGGATGATACCCACATATGGCGTTGTTGTCAAACTGAAGGGCGGAAGAAAAACAAGCAAAAGACACCAGGCCTCTGCTTTAACTTAATATTTTAAGGCCACCATTTGAAGACAAAAAGTAACCCTTTGGCCTGGATTGACGTCACGACACGTCGCTACGCTAACTGTGGCGTCACATGTTGACGGAGCAGCCAAAAACAAGATGGTGGACGGTTCTTTACAGGAAGTCTGCTGGGACCCCCTGAGCGCCATCATGGGGATTGCATAGATTAGCACGTAGCTTGTCACAAAATCAGTCACAGTGTCCGTCCGAGCCAGTTTAGTGTACTATGTCCGCCCCAAAAATAAAAAAAATGTAAAAAAAAACGTAATCAATGTGGTATAAAAAATATTTGAGGTCATTTTTGTCCCCAGTGTCAGTGCTGATGGGGCCCTTGAAGAGGGTTCAAGGTGGATTGGGGGGTTCATCTTCATCAGAGCTCCTCCTTCCTCATGATGACTTTCTCCTGATCACGGCCTCGCAGGCTGCGCATGAAGCCGATGAAGCCTGCTTCCTGGAACGAGCAGGTGGAGGTGGTCAGATTTTACACAAGCTTATTCATATGTATGCTTTTACCATATTTTCTAATCCATCCATTGTCTTAACCGCATATCCTCACTAGGGTCGCGGGCAGCTGGAGCCTATCCCAGATATCTTC